>NC_089255.1:73061703-73365718 GCF_963930625.1 Muntiacus reevesi
CTCATTTTCAAAATCTCTAAATATTCTAATTACTATTTTAATTTATATTTATAATCTTTTTATTAAAAGTTATTTATTCTCAACATTTGCATATTATAAAAATTTGAAACATAAAAGTTTAGACAATAACATAAGACTTTATTCTTCCATTTGTTCAGACTAAAAACATCAGTGTTACTGATTCCTTTCACTTTCAATGCCTCACCATTTTTGCAGTATCATCACACCAACTGTGTCATTATTTTAAAAAATATTTTAAAGTTAGCTCATTTTCCTTTCATCCTAATACCTCCTTGATTCCTATCCTTCACCAATACCCCTCAAATTAATTTGTTACCTGTACCTTCAAAATATATCCAGAGTTCTACCACTTCTCGTCATTCCCACTACCACAATCTTAGTCCAAGACATCATCGTCTATTACATAAATTATTGCAGTAGCCTCGCAGTAGATCTGCCAGCTTCTGTTCTTACACCTTTCCACCCCCCACATTCCACCTCAATGAAGCACCCAGAAAAATCCTGTTACAGTGTGAGTCATATAATATTGTTCCTCTGCTCAAAGCACTACAATGAATTGTCACCTTACACTAAATAAAAGTCAGAATTCTTTTTCCTTTTCTTATTGAAGTATAGTTGAGGTACAGTATTATATGATACAGGTGTATGATATAGTGATTAACAATTTTTTAGGGGGGGTATGGGTTGAAGGAAGGATTTATTACTTGCAGCAAGTAAAGAGAACACTAGGGATCATTTCTCAAAATGTCTCCCAGAACTGCAAAATTGGGGAAGTCTTAAACTAAGGGTATGTGCATATTCGTGAGGGGTGTTGCGCAGAGGAGAATTCAGCTTAAAATTGGGGCAAAGGTCAACAGAGTCCAAGCTTTAGTTGATTGAAGTCTGGAGGGTCAACATCATCATTCCTTCCTCCACCTAGGTGGGGGGGCCTTAATTCCTGGTGTCAGGACTTAACAGATGCTCAGGTTTTTGGTCTTATTGCAGAAAGAATTAAGTGAGAGACAAAGTGATGGGTAAGAAGTGGTTTTATTTAGAGAGGTACATATTCCATAGGGTTTCCCAGGTGGCTCTTTCATAAAGAATCCGCTTGCCAAGCAGGAAACTCAGGTTCTCTCACTGGGTCAGGAAGAAGCCCTGAAGAAGAAAGTGGCAACCCACTCTAATACTCTTGCCTGGAAAACCCCATGGACAGAGGAGTCTGGCAGGCTATAGTCCATGGGGTCACAAAAGAGTTGGACACGACTTAGCGACTAAACAACAACAACACATTCCATAGACAGAATGGGGTTCATCTCAAAAGGTGAAAGTGGTCCTAAGAGAAACAGACTTCACAGAGAGGGCATGAGTCATCTCAGGAGGCAAGAGGCCGTGATTCACAAATTTTAAAGGTTATCCTCCACTTAGAGTTATAAAATATTGACTATTTTTCCTATGTTATACAATACATCTTTGCAGTTTATTTTACACATATTAATAATAGTTTGTACCTCTTACTCTCCTACCCCTATATTCCCCTCCCCTTTTCCCTCTCACCACTGGCAACCACAAGTTTGTTCTCCATATCTGAGTCTGCTTCGTTTTGTTATTGTTGTTTTATTAATGTTTGTTGTATTTTTTAGATTCTACATATAAGTAGTATCATACAGTTTTTGTCTTTCTTTGGCTGGCTTATTTTGCCTGGCATGATATCCTCCAAGTCCATCCATGTTGCTGCAAATGGAAAAATTTCATTCATTTTTATGACAGAGTAGTATGTCATTTTGCATGTATGTGTGTGTACCTCATATCTTCTTATCCACTCATCTGTTGATGGACACTTAGATTGCTTTCAAGTCTTGGCAGTTGTAAATTGTGCTTCTGTGAACACTGAGGTTCATGAATCTTTTCACATTTTATATATGTGTGTGTGTGTGTGTGTGTGTGTGTACAGCTTATGTGTAGTATAAGTTGTATATTGTCACCCTGCTTATTTAACTTATATGCAGAGTACATTGTGCGAAATGTTGGGCTGGATGAAGCATTGGAATGCTGGAATCAAGATTGCCAGGAGAAATATCAATAACCTCAGATATGCAGATGACACCACCATTATGGCAGAAAGTGAAGAACTAAAGAGCCTCTTGATGAAAGTGAAAGAGCAGAGTGAAAAAGTTGGCTTAAAACTCAACATTCAAAAAACGAAAATCATGGCATCCAGTCCCATCACTTCATGGCAAATAGATGGGGAAACAATGAAAACAGGGAGAGACTTTATTTTGGGGGGCTCCAAAATCACTGCAGATGGTGACTGAAATTAAAAGATGCTTGCTCCTTGGAAGAAAAGCTATGACCAACCTAGACAGCATATTAAAAAGCAGAGACATTACTTTGATGATAAAGGTCTGTCTAGTCAAGGCTATGGTTTTTCCAGTAGTCATGTATGGATGTGAGAGTTGGACTATAAAGAAAGCTGGTCACCGAAGTCTGAACTATGGTGTTGGGGAAGACTCTTAAGAGTCCCTTGAACTGCAAGGAGGTCCAACCAGTCCATCCTAAAGAAAATCAGTCCTGAATATTCATTGGAAGGACTGGTGCTGAAGGTGAAACTCCAGTACTCTGGCCACCTGATGTGAAGAACTGACTCATTGGGAAAGACCCTGATGCTGGCAAAGATTGAAGGCAGGAGGAGAAGGGGTTGACAGAGGATGAGATAGTTGGATGACATCACCCACTCAATGGACATGAGTTTGAATAAGCCCTGAGAGTTTGTAATGGACAGGGAAGCCTGGCGTGCTTCTCTCCGTGGGGTTGCAAAGAGTCGGACATGACTGAGTGCCTGAACTAAACTGAAGTGATCCAAGAATAGAATTTTGGAGTCATATAGTAGCTCTACTTTTAGTTTTTTGAGAAACCTCCATACCATTTTTCACAGTGGCTGCACCAATTTACATTTACATTAGCAGTGTTTGAGGGTTCCCTTTTCTCCACATCCTTGCCAACATTTGTTATTTGTGGTCTTTTTGATGGTAGTCATTATGACAGGTGTGAAGTTTCACTGTGGTTTTGATTTGCGTTTCCCTGATGGTTAGCAACGTTGAGCATATTTCATCTGCATTTCCTCTTTGGGAAAATGTCTATTGATTTCTTCCACCCATTTTAAAATCAGGTTGTTTTCAGAATTCTTATTATTCTAAGAGTTTTCTATGTTTTTGTATGTAGTTATAGTAAAATCATTTTTCACTGCTAGGTAATAGTCTAAGAATATAATTCATTTCATTAATGCATTCTTTCATTCATGGACATTTGGGGACCTTTCAGTAATGCCCACAGTAAGAAATGCTAATAGAAATTCTTAAGGATGGAGGAAATGATATTAGATATAATTTCAGAAGTTTGGGAAGGAATGACTAACTCTTATTTATGGTTAACTGATTTTCAACAAGGGTGCCAAAAAAATCTGGTGGGGAAAACATGTTTTTTTTTTTTTCAATGAATGGTATTGGGACATTCAGATATTCATATGTAAGAGAATGAAACTGGACCCCTGTATCACACTATACATGAAAATTAACTCAAAATTGATCATTGACCTAAATGTAAGAGTTAAAACTATAACCTTGCTAGGAAGGAAATAACCTAGATTGATACCTTCTTGGATTTAGGTTAGATGCTGGTTTCTTAATGAGATCCCCAAAACACAGTAGTAAAAGGAAAAAGGGTAAACCAGATTTCATCAAAATTAAAACCTTCTGTGCTTTAAAGGAAATCATCAAAAAAAGTATGAAAAGATAACACATAGAATCAGAGAGAAAATATTTGTGAATCAAATATCAGATTAGGGACTTGTATTCAGAATGATTAAAAAATACAATTCAACAATTAAAGCACAAATACCTTAATTTTTAAAATGAGCTAAGTATCTCAATAGACAGAAAGCACATAAAAGATGCTTAATATGCAAATTAAAACCACAATGAAGTTTCCATTTCAACAACTGAGGCCTGAAGATTCTGGGTTCAACCCAGTAGGAAGATTTGGCCTCTGACTGAAGAGGAGACCCATGTAATGTAATGTTTGAGAAGATAGCAAAATTCATCAGAGGGAACCTTCAGCTACTGGTCATCAGGTCCTATGGCACCTACTGTTTCAGGCTGCACAATGACCGCACAGTGTAGTGTGTGAATGAGATGATCTTGAAGTTGGTTGTGGGTATCTCTGGTGACAAGCCGGTTTTGCTTGGGAGGTACTTTGGAAAATTCCCTAAGACCCACAAGTTTCAGTTGGACGTTACAGCTCTGGATTACCTAGCACCCTAAGCCAAGAATGGGGCTTCCCAGGTGGCGCTAGTGCAGGAGACATAAATGTGGGTTCAATTCCTGGGTGGGGAAGATCCCCTGGAGGAGGGCATGGCAACCCACTCCAGTAGCTTGCCTGGAGAATCCCCATGGACAAAGGAGCCTGGCAGGCTACCATCCATAGTCCATAGCATCACAAAGAGTTGGACATGACTGATGAACTCAGCACTATGCCAAGAATAAAGTGTTCCTGAAACAGAACAAGCCTTCCTGTCTGGGAACCATGAGCTGAAATCTGGACTTGGTTGAGTTACTGGAAATACTCCTCAGTACTAGGGAGTCATGGGGAACTCCATGGCAGACACCCCTTTGGCTTTTGGGGTGGCAGCAAAGTCTAACAAGACTGCAGGAGAGTAGACACCATGATTATGGTGGTATTTCATCAAGCAGACATTGGGGAGCATGTTGGCACGAAGAGACATTGACTTTAAACCATCAGGAGGACCTGGGGCTGTGTAGAAGGGCCTAGCTTTGATTCCTGTGTCTGTAGACTCCAGTGTCACGTTGAATTTTGTCAACATTGTGACCTGTTCAGGGACTTCTTGATTTAATATTCCTTTGATCACAGACAAATATAAGCTGGATTCTCATGCAGAAATGGCTCAAAAATGGAGTTTTGGATCTTTGTGATTGTGAAATAGAATACTGTGCTTTATATTTGAATCAGAGGGTTTCTTGTATTGAGTGACAAGTTCTAAATTGTTGGAACTGAGGACAAGATGAGCTTATATTGTTATCTGTGATAATACTATTTTCCAAATGATAAGAACATAATGGATTTTCTTATTTATTAATACAATGAAAGATAGAGGTTGCCATATCAGAATACTAGGGCATGTCTGGAATTTTACAAATGAAATTTGGATAAAATATAAGAGCAGTTTATTCTGCTGATTTTCTATATGGTAGGTACTGTGTGGTGTGGAAGAAAAACTTGGATTCAAACAACAGTCCTCAAATCTACCAGATGTATGGCCTTAGATGGGTCGTTAAACTTTAATAAGCTTCATTTCTTAAAAAAAAATAGCTTAACTGTCTTCCTAAGCATAGTTCTTAGAATTAGAAATCATAACTGTAAAGCACTTAGCACAGTGCCTGGCAAATGATAGGTGTTGAATAAATAGCAAGAATTTTTTCTGTGATGATTCTACTGAATATTTCTGTTACTGAGTAGGATCTTATGAATATAATTTAATTATATCTTGAGTTTTACAAGTAGTTTATCAATCTTTCTTGAATGATGTGATCTCATGCTGAATGTTATTTTTATCATCCTCCTAAAACATAATTTTTCTTATAAATCTTTTGTTTTTTAATTAAAAAATTTTTAAATTGAAGTATGTTTGATTTACAATGGTGTGTTGGTTTGGGGTGTACGGTAGGGTGATTCAGATATACCTATATACATATACATGCATATATTCTAATAAATCTGTACTTCCCTGACTGAACTGGATGAAAAACCACTAATCAGAGACTGCAATAATAATTCAGCTCCTCCATCCTTCCCCATGCCTTCCAAAATTATTTTTAAAATTGTTAAAATATATTTTTTTTTCATTTTGACGTATGGCAAAAGCCAACACAGTATTGTAAAACAATTATCCTTCAATTAAAAATAAATAAATTTTTAAAATTTTAATGAAAAACATTACAATTTTTTTAAACTACCTGTATGGTAAGGCAATTTTTTTTAGTGAATATACTGCTTATTTTAAATTCCAAAGGTAGCATCTCTAAAATAAAGCATTTTTCAATTACCAAAAAAAAAAAAGAAAGAAACCCAACTGCACAATAAAATAGGAGTCTAGCTATTTTACACACTACGATAGTTAAAGTTAAAAAGATAGACAGTAATTAGTGTTGTTGAGAATATGGAGACATTAGAACCCTTATACATTGCTGCAGGAGTGCAAAATACTGCAGGTACTTTGGAAAAAAATTTGGAAGTTCCTCACAACTTTTAAAATACAGAGTTACTAGATAACCTACATTTCCAGACTTACTGTAATGAGAGGTCCTGGCAAGTTACATATCATGAACATTATTTTCCTTATTTATAAAGTAAGAATGATATCTGGTTTGTTGATGATTTATTTCTTTGTGTTTGTTGTATTTAGTTGCTCAGTCATGTCCAACTCTTTGTGGACTGTAGCCTGCCAGGCTCCTCTGTTCATGGGATTTTCTAGGCAAGAGTATCAGAATTGGTTGCCATTTCTTCTTTCCAGGAATCTTCCCAACCCAGGGAATCAAACCTGTGTCTCCTGCAGTGCAGGTGGATTCTTTACCTGTTTAGCCATCATTTAACTTCAAACAATAACAACAAAAATAAAATCTTTGACTTTCCATAAGAAAATGAAAAACCAGCTCACAGACTGGAAGAAAATATTTGCAAAATAGCACATAAGTTTGATAAATGGACTTTATAAAGAACTCTGACAACAATACAAAGACATATAATCCAATTTAAAATGAACACAAGATTTGAACAGACATGTCACAAAAGAAGATACACACACGCACATGTATGTTAAAGTCTAATCAGCAAATGAGGATGCTCAATATCACTAATCATCATGGAAATGCATATTAAAATCTTTTAGATACATCTCTTCACACGAAGTAGAATGATTAACATGAAAAAAAATTGATGACGCTAACTGAAGTAATTGGAAATCTTGTATATTGCTTGTGGAAGTGTAAAATGGTACAATCTCTTTGAAAAATAATTTCACAATTTTTAAATATAATTAAAATAAATATATACCTATTCCATGCCCTAGCAATTTCAGTCCTAGATATTTTCTCAAGAAGAATGGAAACATATGTCCACAAAAGGACTTGTACAGAATACTTACAGTAGACTGATCTATAATAACCTCAAGTGAAATAATCCAATGACCATCATTGTGTGATAATTCATGCAATGTAAAATTAATTAGTAATAAAATGAATTAACTACTGATACATGTAAAAACGCAGATGAATCTCAAGCACAGTAATTTCAGGGAAAGAAGCCAACCTGAAAGAATGTTTGCTGTATAATTTCATTTATATGAATCTAGGACAGATGAAAGGAATCTATGCTGGTAGAAGTCAGATCAGTGGTTGCCTGGAGGAAGGGATTGACTACCAAGGGATACAGAGGAATTTTCCAGAGTTATATAAATGTTCTATGTTTTGATTGTGGAAATGGTAGCTCAAATATATACATTCATTTAAATACATTGAACTGCACTTGAAATCTGTGCATTTTACTCTCATCTACAGTAAAGTTTATTTAAAAAATAATGCTACTAGAAATGTTTATATGAGCCATTTTTGTACATGTCACATACATGTACATTTTTTACATGTTTTAGATATGCATAGTATATACCTGGAAGTGGAAATTCTCTGTCTTAAGAGTTTGCAAATTTACTGTTTTACAGGATAATGTGAAATTGATCTTCAAATTTATTTTACCAACTTACACTTTTGATTTTTTACCAACTTACACACAAATGATTTTAATAGCTTGCACTGGCAAGTGTTCCTATTGATTTATGCCCTCATCAGCACTTGGTATTTTCTGTTTTAAAGAATTTTCCAATCAGTGACTAAAAATATTATCTGACTATGGTCTTGTTAAAATTTTTTTCTCATTATTAATAAGGTGGAACTTTTTTTTCATATTGATCATTTGGATTGTCTCTCCCTAAAGTTGCAGTTCAACTAGCGTGTTAATTTGTCCCCTTTTTCTAATTGATTTTGTAGAATTTCTACATATATTCTAAATTCTAGATCTTAGACCTGTGCTGAAAATGTCTTCTTTCTGTAGCTTGTCTTTTCACTCCTTTAAAAGTGTGTCTTTTGATGAACAGTTCTTAGTTTTAAGGTGGTTTTTTCTTTTCCTTTATGGCTAGTGTTTTTTAATGCCTTCTTTAAGAAATCACTCCATATCCTAAAGTTATGAAGATATTTTCTGTTTTCTTTGGAAAGTTTTATAATTTTTGTTTTTCACATCTAAATCTTTAATCCTGTGTCTTAGTATGGGTAAAGCTAAGCTTACTATAGAAAAGAGAACTCAAAATGGAGGGCTTAAAGAATGTAGACTTTTTTCTCTTTCAGCTTTAAAGTGGGCCTTGTCCACCAAGCCCCCCTCCTTCCCTGATCAGGGATGGAACCTATGCCCGCTGCAGTGGAAGTGCAGAGTTCTAACCCCTGGACCACCAGGGAAGTCCCAAAGTGGGCATTTTAGTGGAGACTGGTTTTGTTTTGTGGAGTCGTCGGGGGCCCCGGTTTTAGATGGTGTCTCTGCCAGTGGTGCGCAAAGCCACTGCTGGGCCGTGTGCTCAGCCGGACTCGCTCTTGGCGGCCCCATGGACTGTGCCCGCCAGGCTCCTCAGTCCATGGAGTTTTCCAGGCAAGGATACTGAAATGGGCTGCCATGCCCTTCTCCGGGGGATCTTCCCCACCCAAGGACTGAACCTGTTTGCATTTCCTGCATTGGCACGCTAGCTCTTTACCACTGAGCCACCTGGGAATCCATGGCAAGATACATCCCTTCACCTTGTTGAAGTCTCCTTTAAGGAGTAGCTGTGGAAGGAGACATTGCTGCTAGGATTAGGGGACAAAATGGAAGAGATGGCACGGGTAGAACCTGGGGACTTTCAGGAGGGGCTCCCACAGGCTGTACCCAGACCCCCGGAGGAGGTAGTCCACAGCTGCGACCTCAAGGGGGCGCCATGGAGCTGGTCCTGGGATGCTGAGCACTGCTCCTGCTCGGACGTCTGGGGGGCGGTACTCAGGCAGGTGTTGGGACTTCTGGGGGGAAGCTGCCAAGCCTTTGAAGCTGTGAGCACCAATGCAGGCGGGAGTCTGGAGGCACAGCTGCTCTTGTGCTGCTCAGGCGTCCTGACTGGGGCTGGAAGCAGGAGGCAAGCCCCTTCTCCCTTCTGCCTTCTTATCTGTCTCTCACTGACAAAACCTAAGAGAAATTGTCTGGCAGGAACAAACAGTGCTGCTATTTGTGGAAAACCTTGTACATATGTTGTTTTGTCTTTGTGGAGATATCTCCTCAGGGTGAATTCTTAGAGAGATTGTATGTCGCTTTACTAGATATTGCCATATTTTTCTCCACATGAGGTGGATCCATTTTGTACCATCAGCAACAACACACCAGAGCCACAGAAAGAGAGTGCATTGTCAAACTTCTGAGTTTTTGCCAAACTAGTAGATTCTAAATGAAATTACAGTAGAATTTTAATTCAGATTTTTTATGAAGTTGAACATTGTCTCATATATTTGAGATTCATTTATGTATGTTTTTCTGTGAATTGTCTGTTCGTGTCTCTTGGCCATGTTTGTATTGGATTATACTGATAATTTTACTTGTATATATTAGGGCAAACAGCCCTTTAATTTCATGTGAGTAGTAATATTTCCTCCCAGTCTGTCATTTGTCTTTTGACTTTGCTTATCAACTTAACTCCAGAAAAAAATCATGTTAGTACCATTATGAAACTGACTTATATGTATATATTAATTTTAAGGAAAATTAACATCTTGATTTTATTTGCCTTATCCAAGGACACGGGATCTTTTTCATTTGTTCAAATTCACTATTGTGATTTCAAGAGTATTTTAAAGATTTTTCTCATATAAGTTTGCATATTTCTGGTTGTTTACTGTTTAGTATTTTAAATTTTGTTGCTTTTGTAAAGAAGGTTTACTTTTACATTAAGTCTTCTATCTTACTCTTTGATATGTCTGAAAGGTAATATTTTTTCTATGTTAACTTAAAATTTAGCAACCATTACTGAATTCTTTAACATTTGTGTTAGCTTTGGGTGGTTCCTTGGATCTTCTATGTTTATTCTAAAAACATTGGCAAGTGTGATTTCACCTCTTTATTTCCAGATTTTATGCTTTTAATTGAATTGTCTTATTGCACTGGCTAATTCCCGTTAAAGCAGTAAGTTACAGTGGAGATAGTGAGCATCTTTGTTTTGTTCTTGACCTTTAGTAGGAATGCCTCTGATGTTTCCCCAGTGACATGCTGTGATATATTTTGTTATTTTATTATGTTAGGGAGTATCCATCAATTTCTGTTTTATTGAGTTTTTTTTTTTAAAACAGAAGAAAAGATGTGGAATTGTATAAAAGGCCTTTTCAGCACACGTGGAAATAATCTTAGCGTTTTCCTCCTTGTATCTATTAATATGATAAATTATTTTAATGGCCTTCTTAATATTGAACAATCCTTATATTCCCAGAATAAACCCATCTTTAGTCATAAAGTTTCGGTTTAAAAAATTTTTTTAACAGACTTTATTTTTTACAGCAGTTTTGGGTTCACACAATATTGAAAGGAAGGAACAGAGATTTCCCATATACTCCCTACCCACCCCCCCCACCCCAACCCACACAAAGCCTCCCCCACGATCAGCATCCTCCACCTGAGTGCAACATCTGTTACAATCAAATGAGCATACACTGACACATCATTATGGCTCAAAGTCCATAGTTAACATGAGGGTTCATCCCTGACTTTGTACATTCTGTGGGTTTGGACAAATGTGTAATGATTTGTACCCACTATTGTAGTATCATACAGAATAGTTTCACTGCCCTAAAATTTTATACATCACTGATTTACCCCTGTCTCCTCCAATCCTTGGAAACCACTGATCCTTTTATTTTCTCCATAACTTTGCCTTTTCCAAAAGGTCATGTAGTTGGAGTCATACAGTGTGTAACCTTTTCAGATTAATTTCTTTCACTTAATAATAAACATTTAAGATTTCTCTGTGTCTTTTCTTGACTTATTAGTTTCTTTCTTTTTTTTTTTTATTTTTCAGTGGGTTTTGTCATACATTGATATGAATCAGCCATAGAGTTACACGAATTTCCCATCCCGATCCCCCCTCCCACCTTCCTCTCCACCTGATTCCTCTGGGTCTTCCCAGCCCGCCAGGCCCGAGCACTTGACTCATGCATCCCACCTGGGCTGGTGATCTGTTTCACCATAGATAATATACTTGCTGTTCTTTCAAAACATCCCACCCTCACCTTCTCCCACAGAGTTCAAAAGTCTGTTCTGTACTTCTGAGTCTCTTCTTCTGCCCTGCATATAGGGTTATTGTTACCATCTTTCTAAATTCCATATATATGTGTTAGTATACTGTAATGGTCTTTATCTTTCTGGCTTATTTCACTCTGTATAATGGGCTCCAGTTTCATCCATCTCATTAGAACTGATTCAAATGAATTCTTTTTAATGGCTGAGTAATATTCCATGGTGTATATGTACCACAGCTTCCTTATCCATCCATCTGCTGATGGGCATCTAGGTTGCTTTCATGTCCTGGCTATTATAAACAGTGCTGCGATGAACATTGGGGTGCACGTGTCTCTTTCAGATCTGGATTCCTCAGTGTGTATGCCCAGAAGTGGTATTGCTGGGTCATATGGCAGTTCTATTTCCAGTTTTTTAAGAAATCTCCACACTGTTTTCCATAGTGGCTGTACTAGTTTGCATTCCCATTAAAAGTGTAAGAGGGTTCCCTTTTCTCCACACCCTCTCCAGCATTTATTGCTTGTAGACTTTTGGATAGCAGCCATCCTGACTGGCATGTAATGGTACCTCATTGTGGTTTTGATTTGCGTTTCTCTGATAATGAGTGATGTTGAGCATCTTTTCATGTGTTTGTTAGCCATCTGTATGTCTTCTTTGGAGAAATGTCTGTTTAGTTCTTTGGCCCATTTTTTGATTGGGTCGTTTATTTTTCTGGAATTGAGCTTCAGGAGTTGCTTGTATATTTTTGAGATTAATCCTTTGTCTGTTTCTTTTTTTGCTATTATTTTCTCCCAATCTGAGGGCTGTCTTTTCACCTTACGTATAGTTTCCTTTGTTGTGCAAAAGCTTTTAATTTTCATTAGGTCCCATTTGTTTATTTTTGCTTTTATTTCCAATATTCTGGGAGGTGGGTCATAGAAGATCTTGCTGTGATTTATGTCGGAGAGTGTTTTGCCTATGTTCTCCTCTAGGAGTTTTATAGTTTCTGGTCTTACATTTAGATCTTTAATCCATTTTGAGTTTATTTTTGTGTATGGTGTTAGAAAGTGTTCTAGTTTCATTCTTTTACAAGTGGTTGACCAGTTTTCCCAGCACCACTTGTTAAAGAGATTGTCTTTTTTCCATTGTATATCCTTGCCTCCTTTGTCAAAGATAAGGTGTCCATAGGTTCGTGGATTTATCTCTGGGCTTTCTATTCTGTTCCATTGATCTATATTTCTGTCTTTGTGCCAGTACCATACTATCTTGATGACTGTGGGTTTGTAGTAGAGTCTGAAGTCAGGCAGATTGATTCCTCCAGTTCCATTCTTCTTTCTCAAGATTACTTTGGCTATTCGAGGTTTTTTGTATTTCCATACAAATTGTGAAATTATTTGTTCTAGTTCTGTGAAAAATACCGTTGGTAGCTTGATAGGGATTGCATTGAATCTATAGATTGCTTTGGGTAGAATAGCCATTTTGACAATATTGATTCTTCCAATTCATGAACGCGGTGTTTCTCCATCTGTTTGTGTCCTCTTTGATTTCTTTCATCAGTGTTTTATAGTTTTCTACGTATAGGTCTTTCATTTCTTTAGGTAGATATACTCCTAAGTATTTTATTCTTTTTGTTGCAATGGTGAATGGTATTGTTTCCTTAATTTCTCTTTCTGTTTTTTCATTGTTATTATATAGGAATGCAAGAGATTTCTGTGTGTTAATTTTATATCCTGCAACTTTACTATATTCATTGATTAGCTCTGGTAATTTTCTGGAAGAATCTTTAGGGTTTTCTATGTAAAGGATCATGTCATCTGCAAACAGTGAGAGTTTCACTTCTTCTTTTCCTATTCGGATTTCTTTTACGTCTTTTTCTGCTCTGATTGCTGTGGCCAAAACTTCCAACACTATGTTGAATAGTAGTGGTGAGAGTGGACATCCTTGTCTTGTTCCTGATTTCAGAGGAAATGCTTTCAATTTTTCACCATTGAGGGTGATGCTTGCTGTGGGTTTGTCATATATAGCTTTTATTATGTTGAGGTATGTTCCTTCTATTCCTGCTTTCTGGAGAGTTTTAATCATAAATGAGTGTTGAATTTTGTCAAAGGCTTTCTCTGCATCTATTGAGATAATCATATGGTTTTTATCTTCCAATTTGTTAATGTGGTGTATTACGTTGATTGATTTGCAGATATTAAAGAATCCTTGCATTCCTGGGATAAAGCCCACTTGGTCATGGTGTATGATTTTTTTAATATGTTGTTGGATTCTGTTTGCTAGAATTTTGTTAAGGATTTTTGCATCTATGTTCATCAGTGATATTGGCCTGTAGTTTTCTTTTTTTGTGGCATCTTTGTCTGGTTTTGGAATTAGGGTGATGGTGGCCTCATAGAATGAGTTTGGAAGTTTACCTTCCTCTGCAATTTTCTGGAAGAGTTTGAGTAAGCTAGGTGTTAGCTCTTCTCTAAATTTTTGGTAGAATTCAGCTGTGAAGCCATCAGGTCCTGGGCTTTTGTTTGCTGGAAGATTTTTGATTACAGTTTCGATTTCCTTGCTTGTGATGGTTCTGTTAAGATCTTCTATTTCTTCCTGGTTCAGTTTTGGAAAGTTATATTTTTCTAAGAATTTGTCCATTTCATCCAAGTTGTCCATTTTATTGGCATAGAGCTGCTGGTAGTAGTCTCTTATGATCCTTTGTATTTCAGTGTTGTCTGTTGTGATCTCTCCATTTTCATTTCTAATTTTGTTAATTTGGTTCTTCTCTCTTTGTTTCTTAATGAGTCTTGCTAATGGTTTGTCAATTTTGTTTATTTTTTCAAAAAACCAACTTTTAGCTTTGTTGATTTTTGCTATGGTCTCTTTAGTTTCTTTTGCATTTATTTCTGCCCTAATTTTTAAGATTTCTTTCCTTCTGCTAACCCTGGGGTTCTTCATTTCTTCCTTCTCTAATTGCTTTAGGTATAGAGTTAGGTTATTTATTTGGCTTTTTTCTTGTTTCTTGATGTAAGCCTGTAATGCTATGAACCTTCCCCTTAGCACTGCTTTTACAGTGTCCCATAGGTTTTGGGTTGTTGTGTTTTCATTTTCATTTATTTCTATACATATTTTGATTTCTTCTATGATTTGTTGGTTATTCAGAAGCGTGTTATTTAGCCTCGATATGTTTGAATTTTTAACAATTTTTTCCCTGTAATTGAGATCTAATCTTACTGCACTGTGGTCAGAAAAGATGACTGGAATGATTTCAATTTTTTTGAATTTTCCAAGACCAGATTTATGGCCCAGGATGTGATCTCTTCTGGAGAAGGTTCCGTGTGCACTTGAGAAAAAGGTGAAGTTGATTGTTTTGGGGTGAAATGTCCTATAGATATCAATTAGGTCTAGCTGGTCCATTGTGTCATTTAAGGTTTGTGTTTCCTTGTTAATATTCTGTTTAGTTGATCTATCCATAGTTGTGAGTGGGGTATTAAAGTCTCCCACTATTATTGTGTTACTATTAATTTCCTCTTTCATACTCGTTAGCATTTGCCGTACATATTGTGGTGCTCCTATGTTGGGTGCATATATACTTATAATTGTTATATCTTCTTCTTGGATTGATCCTTTGATCATTATGTAGTGTCCTTCTTTGTATCTTTTCACATCCTTTATTTGAAAGTCTATTTTATCTGATATGAGTATTGCGACTCCTGCTTTCTTTTGGTCTCCGTTTGCGTGAAATATTTTTTTCCAGCCCTTCACTTTTAGTCTGTATGTGTCTCTGGTTTTGAGGTGGGTCTCTTGTAGACAGCATATATAGGGGTCTTGTTTTTGTATCCATTCAGCCAATCTTTGTCTTTTGGTTGGGGCATTCAACCCATTTACATTTAAGATAATTATTGATAGGTGTGGTCCCGTTGCCATTTACTTTGTTGTTTTGGGTTCACGTTTATACAACCTTTCTGCATTTCCTGTCTAGAGAAGATCCTTTAGCATTTGTTGAAGAGCTGGTTTGGTGGTGCTGAATTCTCTCAGCTTTTGCTTGTCTGTAAAGCTTTTGAATTCTCCTTCGTATCTGAATGAGATCCTTGCTGGGTACAGTAATCTAGGTTGTAGGTTATTCTCTTTCATTACTTTCAGTATGTCCTGCCATTCCCTTCTGGCCTGGAGGGTTTCTATTGATAGATCAGCTGTTATCCTTATGGGAATCCCTTTGTGTGTTATTTGTTGTTTCTCCCTTGCTGCTTTTAGTATTTGTTCTTTGTGTTTGATCTTTGTTAATTTGATTAATATGTGTCTTGGGGTGTTTCGCCTTGGGTTTATCCTGTTTGGGACTCTCTGGGTTTCTTGGACTTGGGTGGCTATTTCCTTCCCCATTTTAGGGAAGTTTTCAGCTATTATCTCCTCGAGTATTTTCTCGAGGCCTTTCTTTTTGTCTTCTTCTTCTGGGACTCCTATGATTCGAATGTTGGGGCGTTTCACATTGTCCCAGAGATCCCTGAGGTTGTCCTCATTTCTTTTGATCCTTTTTTCTTTTTTCCTCTCTGCTTCATTTATTTCCACCATTTTATCTTCTACCTCACTTATCCTATCTTCTGTCTCTGTTATTCTACTCTTGGTTCCCTCCAGAGTGTTTTTGATCTCATTTATTACATTATTCATTTTTAACTGACTCTTTTTTATTTCTTCTAGGTCTTTATTAAACATTTCTTGCATCTTTTCAATCTTTGTCTCCAGGCTATTTATCTGTAACTCCATTTTGCTTTCAAGATTTTGGATCATTTTTATTATCATTATTCTAAATTCTTTTTCAGGTAGATTCCCTATCTCCTCTTTTGTTTGACTTGGTGGGCTTTTTTCATGTTCCTTTACCTGTTGGGTATTTCTCTGCCTTTTCATCTTGTTTAGATTGCTGTGTCTGGAGTGGGCTTTCTGTATTCTGGAGGTCTGTGGTTCCTTTTTATTGTGGAGGTTTTACCCAGTGGGTGGGGTTAGACGATTGGCTTGTCAAGGTTTCCTGGTTAGGGAAGCTTGCATCGGTGTTCTGGTGTGTGGATCTTGATTTCTTCTCTTTGGATAGCAATGGAGTGCCCAGTAATGAGTTTTGAGATGGGTCTATGTGTTAGGTGAGACCTTGGGCAGTCTGTATGTTGACGTTCAGGGCTATGTTCCTGCGTTGCTGGAGAATTTGTGTGGTATGTCTTGCTCTATAACTTATTGGCTCTTGGGTGGTGGTTGGTTTCAGTGTAGGTATGGAGGCTTTTGGATGGTCACTTATTACTTAAAGTTCCATGTAGTCAGGAGTTTTCTGGTGTTCTCAGGTTTTGGGCTTAAGTCTCCTGCCTCTGGATTTCAGTTTTATTCTTCCTGTAGTCTCAGGACTTCTCCAACTATACAGCACTGATAATAAAACTTCTAGGTTAATGGTGAAAAGTTTCTCCCCCGTTAGGGACACCCAGAGAGGTTCACAGAGTTACATGAAGAAGAGGAGAGGGAGGAGGGAGATAGAGATGAGCAGGAGGAGAAAAAGGGGGACTCAATTAGTTTCTTTCTTTTTTAGCACTGAATAATATTCCATTGTCTGAATGTATCACAGTTTACGTATCCATTCACCTACTGAAGGACATCTTAGTTGCCTCCATGTTTTGGCAATTTGAATAAAGATGCTGTAAACATTTATGTGCAGATTTTTGTGTGGATGTAAGTTTTTAGCCCATTTGGATACATACCAACTGGTGAATTGCATAAGTATTTTTTAAATGTGCTTTTGTATTCTGTTGCTGATGATGCTGACTTAAAATTCTTTACATTTATATACATAAATGAGAACGGCGCAGTATTTGCCATATTTTGGAACTGATCTTATGCTGGCTTTGTAAAAACAGTTTGGAATGTTTTCTTCTTTTAAAATGCTCTGAATCACTGTATGTAACAATTAAATAACAGATCTTTGGGGATTTGGAATTTCCTGGTGAAACCATCTGGACCTGGCACTGTTTTGTGTCAGTAGTTTTTTGATATCTTTAGTTTTTAGAATAAAACTGATTAATGTAGGCTTTTTACCTTTACTGGGATTAATTTTGGCATATTGTGATTTGCATTAAATCTAGGTTTTCAAATGTATTTCTGCAATACTATGAAAATACTTCAAATATGCAGATCCGTCAGTTCAGTTCAGTTGCTCAATTGTGTCCGACTCTTTGTGACCCCATGGACTGCAGCACGCCAGGCCTCCCTGTCCATCAAAAACTCCTGGAGTTTACTCAAACTCACGACCATTGAGTCAGTGATGCCATCCAATCATCTCATCCTCTGTCGTCCCCTTCTCCTCCTGCCTTTAGTCTTTCCCAGCATCAGGGTCTTTTCAGATGAGTCAGTCCTTCACATCAGGTGGCCAAAGGATTGGAGTTTCAGCTTCAGCATCAGTCCTTCCAATGAATATTCAGGACTGATTTCCTTTAGGATGGACTGGTTGGATCTCCTTGCTGTCCAAGGGACTCTCAAGTGTCTTCTCCAACACCACAATTCAAATGCACCAGTTCTTCTGTGCTCAGCTTTCTTTATAGTCCAACTCTCACATCCATACATGACTACTGGAAAAACCATAGCTTTGACTAGATGGACCTTTATTGGCTAAGTATTATCTCTGCTTTTTAATGCTGTCTAGGTTGGTCATAACTTTTCTTTCAAGGAGTGAGCATCTTTTTATTTCATGGCTGCAGTCACCATCTGCAGTGATTTTGGAGCCCAGAAAAATAAAGTCAGTCACTGTTTTCACTGTTTCCCCATCTATTTCCCATGAAGTGATGGGACCAGATGCCATGATCTTAGTTTTCTGAATGTTGAGCTTTAAGCCAACTTTTTCACTCTCCTCTTTCACTTTCATCAAGAGGCTCTTTAGTTCTTCTTCACTTTCTGCCATAACGGTGGTGTCATCTGCATGTCTGAGGTTATTGATATTTCTCCTGGCAATCTTGATTCCAGCGTGTGCTTCATCCAGCCCAGCATTTCTCATGATGTACTCTGCATATAAGTTAAATAAGCAGGGTGACAATATATAGCCTCGATGTACTCCTTTCCTGATTTGGAACCAGTCTCTTGTTCCATGTCCAGTTCTAACTGTTGCTTCCTGACCTGCATACAGATTTCTCAAGAGGGAGGTCAGATGGTCTGGTATTCCCATCTCTTTCAGAATTTTCCACAGTTTGTTGTGATCCACACAGTCTTTGGCTTTGGCATAGTCAGTAAAGTCAATAAAATAGAAGTAGATGTTTTTCTGGAACTCTCTTGCTTTTTTGATGATCCAGCGGATGTTGGCAATTTGATCTCTGGTTTATCTGCCTTTTCTAAATCCAGCTTGAACAGATGATACCACTCTAATGGCAGAAAGTGAAGAGGAAATAAAGAGCCTCTTGATGAGGGTGAAAGAGGAGAGTGAAAAAGCTTTCTTAAAACTCAACATTCAAAAAACTAAAATCTTGGCATCTAGTCCCATCACTTCATGGCAAATAGAAGGGGAAAAAGTGGAAACAGTGGCAGATTTTATTTTCTTGGGCTCCAAAGTCACTGTGGACAGTGATTACAGTGTGAAATTAAGAGAGACTTGCTCCCTGAATGGAAAGCTATGACAAACCTAGACAGCATATTGAAAAGCAGAGACATCACTTTGCCGACAAAGGTCTGTATAGTCAAATCTATGGCTTTTTCAATAGTTGTGTATGAGTATGAGAGTTGGACCATTAAAACTGAAGAATTGATGCTTTTGAACTGTGCTGCTGGAGAAGACTCTTGAGAGTCCCGTGCACAGCAAGGAGATTAAATCAGTCAATCTTAAAGGAGATCAACCCTAAATATTCATTGGAAGGACTGATGCTGAAGGGGAAGCTCTAATACTTTGACCACCTGATGTAAAAAGCCAACTCATGGAAAAAGACCCTGATGCTGGGAAAGATTGAGGGCAGGAGGAGAAGGGGGCAACAGAGGATGAGATGGACATGAGTTTGAGCAAACTCTGGGAGATATGGGAAGGATATGTGAAGGATAGGGAAGCCTGGCGTGCTGCCGTCCATGGTGTCACAAAGAGTTGGACACAACTTAGTGACTGAGCACCGAATAACAATGTAAGTTTTTGTTTCTAAAACCCCTTAGATTTCTTATATTGAATGTTTATGCTTTCTTCCCCTTTTTCTGGAGTAGGTTCATCACTGGTCTGTCATTAAAATATTTTTTATTTTCCAATAATCAGCATGTGTTGACTGTTTATTGGTCCTGTTTGTTCTCTGTATTCAGCCTCATTGCTTTTATCTTTATTTTCTTCCTCTGCTTTTCTTTGCTTTAGCTTTTCATGTTAGAGACAGAATTCACTTATTCTCGTATAAATATTTGAAAGCTATAAATTTTTTTCTAATCACTGATTTGTTTTTATAGATTCTGTTATATATTGTTTCCATTAGCATTATTTTTTGGAAATGATTTGAGTTTATATTGTACTTTACCCTTTTCTAACACTTCTTTAATAGTATACTTTAAAATATTCACATGGAAGACTGTTTTCTGATTTTGCTATCAATTTTTAGTTTTATTATGGTATTTATTGCCATTATTGTCTAACCTAAATACTATTTGCATTATTTTTACTTTTTTCTACTTTTGAGGAGTTCTTTGTGACATATGACAAAGTTAGTTTTCATGACTGAATCTATATGTGCTTGAAAAGAGTATATTCTCTATTTTTGAGGTTAAATTTGAATATGTCAATAAGGCCTACCTTATTTATTACATTGTTTAGCTTTTCAATATCTGTGCTTAATTTGCTCCATTAGACTTGTCTTTCCTTGAGAGAGATATATTGATGTCTTTTATTTTTATTCGTTTATTTATTTTTAATTGTGAGCTGAGTGGTGTGACTAATTTGATGCTGTGCTTTTGAGAGTAAAACAAATAACAAGATGTACAACAGGATTTCTCTAAATGATATCTTTATTTCTGCTGAAAACTTTTCTAGGCTTTAATCCAGGAATTACTACTACTAGTTCTATGCCATTAGGGAAATCTTTTTCTCTAGAGGCTCAGTCTTCTTTTGTAGAAAATGAGGTGAGCTATATAATACTTTGTTAACCCAATACTTTGCCAATTTGATAAAAGTGCTTTTGAAATAGTTCCTTTCTAAGTCCCACTGTTATTTAGTGAAGTTATTGTAATCATAGCTATCATTTGTTGAGTGCCTACTGCATGCAAGGCTCTATGCTTAGCACTTTGCATAAACAACTTCACTAAATGATAGCACATTCGTTTTTTTCTTTCAACTCTAGAATATTGAATAGGGAGAAATTTGATTGATTGGCTCATTATTTTAGAAGGCTGTCTACTGCATACATTGGCAGGGCACACTTGTATGTTGTTGGAAACACCTTTCTACTTGAAGCAGGACAATGTTGGTCCAGGGAGCAATTAGCCAACATTTATTTGTTAGTTTCCGGATTTGGCAGGAAACAAGACCAGAATGAGATAAGGCGCTCAGAGCTTTACAGGGTGTGATTGGACTCTTGGACAAAGAGGAACAGAGCCCTTTTCCTGGCCAGCTATTTTCATCCCAGGCTTACACATGTGCTCCTAGTGTGGTAAAAATATTGTAGGAAAAGATTGGTCCTTGCAGTGGGCAGAGTTAACATCTTAACAAATTGTTTAGTTGTATATCAATCTCCTGATATCTATAGTGGTAACACTTTAATAAGATAGAAACAAGTGGTAACATTGTCTTACCCTGCCTTAGTATAATATCTGCCTCTTGGCTTAGAGATACTTTGTGTTATTCTTAAATTCGCTTAACCATCAGGCCAATCATTTAGCATCATTATCTGCTATTGCCATCATGTTGATAAATACCTGATACTAGTGTCAGACGGAGAAGGCAATGGCACCCCACTCCAGTGCTCTTGCCTGGAAAATCCCGTGGATGGAGGAGCCTGGTAGGCTGCTAAGAGTTCGACATGACTAAGTGACTTCACATTCACTCATTGGAGAAGGAAATGGCAACCCACTGCAGTGTTCTTGCCTGGAGAATCCCAGGGTCGCCTGGTGGGCTGCCGTCTATGGGGTCGCACAGAGTCGGACACGACTGAAGTGATTTAGCGGCAGTAGCAGTGTCGGTACTCTCCACTTATGTGCCCACGGTAGAGACTCAGTTACCAATAAACTTGTAATCCTCCTTGAAAAATGTAGATGCAGTCCATAATCCTTCCCAACCTGTTACCCAAGTACGATCCTAGAATTTACTTCCAGTATAAAATCTGTTGCCTTTCTTATTCAGGCACTCTGGATGCAAAGACAAGGGACTCACAGTCTAGTGTGGGGTGCAGAAATGTAACCAACAACTCTAGTTCAAAGAGGAGTCGCTGCCTATCCTAAAGAGGGGTGACTAATTCCTTTAATGGCATCAGGAGGTCCAGCTCACGTGAACGCCTCAGACCGAGTTTTCTGTCCTGCTCTGCAATGTGCGTCTGCCTCAGTCGTTCTCACCACATGCCACAGCGTGCGTGCACCTCGTCACAGATGTGCTTTGTTTGATCAATTTGCAAAACCTGTGCTTCCCACAGTTGGAGCTAGCAGTCTCTCAGGTGGGCTGTTGAGGTGGGTGGATCTTTTGCTATAAATATGGAGGCCTGGTGTAAATAATAGCTAAGACACATAACATGACATCATACTGTGTTATTGTACGGTATCTGTGTTTCGGTGCTTGGGAGAATGTGGGCATAGTTGGGTTCATGGCAGCTCTTATTCTGCCGGTCAGAGATTTAAGCATATGAGCCATCCATTCACATACCTAGTGTTGTATTTCAGAAGAGCCAGGTGTGTCTCTGTTTAGTTTAGCATTACATTTTATTTTTATTTCAAAATGTGGAGGATCTGTTTCAGCGCTCTTGCCCTTAGTCTAATGTGTGGATTTAAAAGTATATATTAATATCTAAATTGGCATGGCTAGGAGATGCTACAGGCAATTAAAAGGCTCTAATTGGGGGTATCTGAAAACATTTTGAGACACTTTATTCTGGACTATCTTAAGTGCACTAGATATAGTATGGACTATGGAACAACAGTCCTTTCACTTTGAGGACTTTTAATCCAGATGCCTGGAAGAGAACAATAATGAAGAAATTACCTTCCCCAGAGACTGTTGCCGTGATGATTTTGCAGCATTTATTATAAAAGAAGCAACCAACATAAAATAGAAACAAATTGAATAAAACAGAGAAGGAAAATAGCAGACAATGCTTTGTGGACAACTCATTAATCCTGGAGACCTGCTCCGCCCCAAGGTTGATTTGCATGTGTTACATCAGGCAAAGTGGTGCTATGGGAAAGATACACCAGGACAAGAATCTTCTTGTTATGTAGACCACTGTTGTGAACCAAGCCGTTAGTAATAAATAATGCAGATCTATGTAGTCTAAGAAGAGAAGTGATACTATCAGAACTATTATCTTGGAATACAAGGATTGATATTGTGCCATAGATTGTGCAATAAGTTGGTAGTATGTCATTTTTTTTTAAGAGTTAAGCTATTATCAGAATAATGTGCTTTTAAAACAACTTGCCCAAATCATCCTGCTACAGAGGTACAGCTGTTTGAAATAACTGTCCCAAATTGTGGGTGCAATTTTCAGCTATTTTTTTCCCATGTTAACTGAATGCATTATCAAACCTCTTAATCTCTGCTTCTTACCATTTAGTTTGGGTCATAAACACCAAATTTAAGTAAGTAATCCAAGCAAGATTCTTGAACCATATAATACATATGAATTTAGACTTATAAAAAAATTAATTTGCGACACAAACTCAGTAGAGAAATACTTTAAAGCCACTGCTGCTTCGTGTGATGATAGTGAGTTGATACAACACCTTTCATTTAGGACCTGCAGTGCCTTAGTAATAATACTATAGAGCACAGGGGGTAGGGGGAGTCAACTGACATCATCCTGAGTCCAAAGCCATTGAGTAATTTGCTGGAAAATTAAACTGACACTTGCAGTTTGGATTCCCGAGGATTCAGTTTCCACTGAGTATCAGACCTGGGAGTTGTATATCAGTGTAAGGTTGAGGCTGTTCTCCACTCCCCAGCTTCCAGGAAGGAGGCACCCTGCATTCTGCATTAATAACAAGCGCCTCACCTTCCCGCCAGGTGACACTGAGGTCTGGACCACGCTATAGGAAATACTGAACCGGATCTTAAAGGCCATCTGATCCAAATTTCTAATTTTACGAAGGGTCCATAAACGTTTACGGACTTGATCAAAGTCTGGTAGCTAATTCGCAGATCAGCTTTTCTTAACCTCCACTTCCAAGACCTAGGAGTCCGAGAATGTTAGAGAAGTTTCTAGCTGAGATCGACCTGAAAAACTTATTTGAGGGAGTGTGTGTGACATTCTCCCCACCCTCGGTGGTGGTTAACCTGCATTCTGAGTTAGCATCTCCCTCAGAGCATCTCTGATGATCTAGAACTTAGAAAGAAAGTTGCCAGTCCTGGGCTGCGGCGGGGCGTGCGGGGGGAGGTGGCTGCTCCGCCTCCGGCGCTCGCGGGCGGGCTCGACACTGGCCGCCGTGCGGCGAGAGCGGGACTCGGCGGCGGGCGGGGAAGGCGCGGGGCGTGGTTTGCAGCTTTCCGAGCGCCAAGGAGCCGAGCGCGCTCTGCTGCGCCCCGAGCCTTCCGCTGGACCAAAGAAGCGAGCGGGAGACCGAGCAAAAGGCGCGATCGAAGGAGCAAGGCGAGCGGGGCGCTGACCCGGGCTGGCCCCAGCCCGCGCCCTCTCCGGGCCGGCAGCGGGTGAGCGCGGCGACGGCGGGGCCCCTGCACCCCGGTGCGCCCCGGAGGGAGCGGACTGTGGCGAAGAGGGAGGAAGAACGGGAGGGAGGAAAAGGGGCGGGGGCCAGGGAGAGCCAGGTCCCCGAGCCCAGGTCGGGGGCGGCAAGAGATGGGACCCGACCCACTGCGGGGGTCCGAACCGGGCCCCGGGAAACTTTGCCCGGCTGGGAAGAGCGGGGTGCGTGGAGGGCGCCGCAAACTTGTCAGCGGGCGGGGCGCTCCGGGGAGCGGAGCGAGCGCCGGCGGGCGGCGTTTGTTTCTCCGGCTTCTTTGTGTCACCTCCGGTCCCCAGCCCGCCGGTCCGCCCGCCTGGAAAGGGGCTGCGCCGGGCGCTCAGCCCCGATCCACCCGCCGCCCCCGTCGGGCCCAGGCCCGGGGAGCTCTAGTCGGCTGATTGTTTTCGTTCCTCGCGTCACGCTTGGGCGGGAAAGATTTTGAAAGCCGCGTGAGCTAGAAGGCAGAGAGCAGCGGCGCAGAGATTGCCAGATAGGGGGGCGGCGCGAGGCTCGCCCAGGGTCCCCCAAGACTGGCGGGCGGGGATCCGCCGGCCCCCTCACTCGAGGAACCGCGGCGGCCGAGAGCCTCCGCGGCTGGGGCCGCTCGGAAGGCTCCGCTTGTGAATTCCGAAAAGATTGCTTGGGGTCTTTGTTGTCTGAAATTGCCTTGCGCGTCTGACGGTAGCACCTTCTCCTTCTGAGGTTGTTTTTCTTCTGTTAAAAAAAAAGAGCGAGGGGAGACTTGTATGAAATCAGTGCTGTTCCAAACAACGCTAGTCACCCTCTTTGATGTAGGTTGAGGAGTCCTGTGTAACCTTTGCCTTTGTGGGCGCCTGTTATTTCCGAAAGTTATTATTTTCCCCTCCCCTAGTGGAAGGGAGCGTCTGAGCCAGATGCCAGCAGGCACGATTGTGTACATGCAGCGGCAAGTCAGAGCCAAACCCAGGAGGTTCTTTCCAGCCGCTCAACACTTTGGCATCGCCCTTTTTTTTTTTTTTTTTTTTTTTTAAAGTTTGATTTCAAACAGCTTTCACCTGCTTTTCTAAAAGTTCCCAGCGCTTCGAAGAACTCCTTGCAGATATTTTGTGGTTGTGCTAGGATGAGTTCGACCACTTTTAGGGTTGGGGTTAAACGCCCGAACCACACCTGGCCCGTTCACCACTCGGGTCCCTGCCCTTGAGCCATTGTAAACATCATCGGGGTGAGTGTTCACCTTTTATGAGATGGAACATTTGGTGTGTTTTTATACTTTAATGCATGACTCTTTCTTTCCTTACCTTTCCTTTCTGGAAAAGTCTCTTGAGACTCCCGGACTCTTCTTGAGATAATTAACTGATTGGCCTTACCTGTGCCATTACATCCCCCACCCCCGGAAGCACCCGAGGGAGAAGAGAACAGGTGTAATCCTCATTAAGTGTTTTTTTTCCCCCCGTGGTGAAGACTCTGGAGAAGTCAAAATAAGCAAAAAGTGTAAATCCTTAGTTCTCTGTCCATATGTTTAAGTTCACGAGCTCTATTTGAAGTCGCAAATATCAAAATCAAACCAGTTGGGTCAGTTTAACCTCGTACATTGATTATTGTTGTTGTTGTTTTTAAATCGTGTGAATGAGTTTACCCAATTAGAAATTTTACAAGCATTTCAGTCCTAAGTGTGTTTGCAGGATATTGCAGTATGCTTAAAGAACTGAGTCAGAGTGGGATTATTTTTGGATCATGCCCTTAGTAGTATATCAGAGTTTAATATAAAGCTCAAAACTAGGATCAGACAGGTCTTGATAAGTAAGGGAAGGTGTTAAAGGCAGTTACTTCATTTGTCATTATTCATATGCTTTAACTATAGACTTTCAATAATTTCACAAAATTATTCTTTTATTTGCTCAAATGAGTGCTTACCTATGCCAGCCACTGTGCTGGACTCTGGAGTTTCAAATAATACTAACCATTTATGGAATACTGATTTTGTACCAGTAAATGATTCACATAGATTACCTCATCCATCTAATAAATATTTATTGAGTGCTTTCAATGTATTGTGGTCGGTGCTGGAGTTATAATAATGCACAGGACAGCTGTGGTTCCCGCCTTTATCTTAGTTGGTGGGGAGGATGGGCAGGACATAAAAGACATCACTAAACTAATAGTAGTTTTTAAAATGTAAATCAGATCACACCACCTCTCTTCTATATAAAACCCTCCAGTGGCTTCAATCTCCCTCTGAGTGAAAGGCAAAGGCTGGTCAGTGGCCTCGGCGTTTGCCCCATGTGGTCCTCACTGCCTAGTCCTGTCTCCGTGATTTTGTTTGCTGCTCTTTTTCCTCATACTTCTATAGCCAAACTAGCTTCCTAGCTATCTGCGGGCTGTCTTACTTGCTGTTTCCTCTGCCTGGAATGCCTCACCATACCTATACGGTTCTTTCTCTGATTCCCCGTCACTTCTTTACTCAGTTATAGTCTCAATGAACCTTCACTGAACCCCAGATTTAAAATCATAACCCACTTGTAACTCCCTTACTCTCCTTTCATAACTGATTTTTTCCCCCTCCATATCATCATCTAACTAACATACTCTGTATTTTATTTCTCTGCTTATGTTCTGTCTTACCCCACTAGATTGCACACCTCATCAGAGCTGTTGTATTCACTGCTGCATCCTCAGAGTCAGCACCTGGCACACAGTAGGTACTCAGACTATTTGTTGAATGGAAATAAGAAAACCATAGGATGCTGAGACATAGAGTAACTAAGAGTTCCTAAGTGAATAGTAAGAAGTCTTCTCTGTGAAGGTGACATGTAAGCTGAGACTAGCAGCATGCAGTGTGTTGTGGGTGAAGAGGTGAGGAGAGGAGAGAGGCATGGAAGAATACTAGCTGAGGAGGTAGTACTGAGTCGGGAAAGAGTTTGGTGGTGCATGGATTGATTGGACCTGAGAGAAGGTCTTGAGGCTGAGCACTGTCAACTGCAGGGAGAGAACGCAAGGGAAAAAGAATGGTAATCAAATGATGGCCGAGGTTGAGATGGTTGGATGGCATCACTGACTCAATGGACATGAATTTGAGCAAACTTGATAGTGAAGGACAGGGAAGCCTAGCGTGCTGCAGTCTATGGGGTCGCAAAGAATGGTACATGACTTAGCGACTGAACAGCAGCAGCAGCAATCAGATGACAGCTCATGCAAGGCCTCGTAGGCCAAGGTTTGGATACATTCACAGTGAATTCTCATATATACCCCATTGGCCCTATGTTATAGTTAATAAAATTGAAGTAACTTTCTGAGGCTACCCAGCAGGTGAATGGCACAGCCTAGGATAGACAGGAAAACAGGTTCTCAGATCCCACTTATATTTAACCACCATGTATGTGTGTGTGCGTGCGTGTGCTCAGTCTATATTGTAGCCTGCCAAGTTTCTCTCTTCATGGAATTTTCCAGGCAAGAATCCTGGAGTGAGTTGCCGTTTTCTTCTCTAGGGGATCTTCCCGACCCAGGGATCTAACCCACATATCTTGCATCTCCTGCATTGGCAGGCAGATTCTTTACCACCAGCACCACCTGTGAAGCCCCGTTTAGCCACTATGCCAACATCAAAAGACATGGTCCGTATTCTGATGGAGCTGTTTGTCTGGTGAAGACAAGCCGTTGCAATACTCATATAGCAGTGCTAGAAAAGACGTATTCTCGAGGGAGGTGGGAGGGGGGATCGGGATGGGGAATACGTGTAACTATATGGCTGATTCATGCCAATGTATGACAAAACCCACTGAAATGTTGTAAAGTGATTGGCCTCCAACTAATAAAATAATATTAAAAAAAAAAAAAAAAAAAAAAAAAAAAAAGAAAAGACGTATTCTCAGGGACTCTGGGAGGAGGAAAGCATCCAGTTCTGCCTAGGAATGGGAATAGGACAAACTGGAAAAAAATGAAGTTATTTTTCCTTTTTTATAATTATGAAATGTTTCAGATTAGCTATAATTAAGAAATAATCTTAATATCATTCAAATGCATAGCCCATTCTTCACAAATTTACTGTGTGCTCACTGTTGTGTTGTTTTTGCTTTCACATTTTCCAATGACTTGGATTATGCGCCCCCATTCCTACTTTCACCAAATTAAGAATTGTGTCTGCAATAATATAAAATCACTTATGTTTAAAGCCTGTAATTCTTTGTGAAGTTGCAGGTTAAGTACTGTTTTGATTCTTATCTTAAACTCTGTCCTTTCTGGTTTTTGTGTGATAATTTTAAAAACAGTTTCCTTGAGTGTAATTGACACACAGTAAGCTGCATAAATTTAGTGTTAAATTTAATAAGCTTTTGATTTATTCATAGACCTATGAATCATCTTTCCCTCTGGTCCCTTCCTATACCCTCTACCCTTCTTTCCCAACCAGTGATAGCTCTGACTCTATGGATTAGTTTGTATTTTCAGAGTTTTCTTTGCATGTAAGCATATAGTATGTTTTCTCTTGTCTAGGTTCTTTCACTTAGTATAATTGTTTTGAGATTCATCTATGTTGTTCTGTGTATCAGTAGTTGATTGCTTTTTATTGCTGACTGGTGGTGTTCTGCTGTATGAATATACGCCAGTTTATTTATCCATTCATCCATTGATAGACTTTTTTTTCTAGTCTTTGGATGTTAAAAATAAAGCTGCTGTAAACACATTATATTCAGTCTTTATATGGACATCTGCTTTCATTTTCCCTGGGTAAATGTCTAGGAGTAGAATGGCTCGATCATATGGTAGGCGTATGTTTAACTTTTAAAGAAACTTCCATACTTTCCCAAACATTCCCAAAGTAGCGTGTGAGGGTTCCAGTTGCTGTGCATCCTTGCCAACACTTGGTATGGTTAAGCTAGTTGGGTAGTGGTATCTCATTGTGTTTTTAATTTGAAGTTCCCTGATGACTAATGATGTGCTTATTTATCATCCATATTATATCTTTTTTTGCTGAAGTTTCTGCTTACATTTTGTTGTTCATTCTTCATTGGACTGGTTGAGTTTTGAGAGTTTTTTTATATATTCTGGATACAAGCTCTGTATCAGACACAGGATTTGCAAATATTTACTTTCAATCTGCTGCTCATCTTACGTTCTCTTAACAAATCTGTGAAGATCAGGAGTTTTAATAAAGTCTGATTTATCAATCTATTCTTTTATGGAATTACACTTTTGGTGTTGTACCTAATAAATCTTTGCCTAGCTCAAGATCACAAAGATTTTTTCCTTAGAGTTATAAAACTTGTAGAAAAACTATAAAAGAATATAAAACCATAAAATCTTTCATTTTACTTTTTGGTACATCTACCTTGAGTTAAATTTTTGTTTATGGGGTGGAATATGGGTTGAAGTTTACTGCTGCCACTAGAACACTTGACAAGTTTTGGAGATGAGATGATGTCTGGAGACAATGTCTTGGGGTAGGGATGGGTGGGCATTTGCTATTGGCATCTAGTGGGTCAAGGCCAGGGATACTGCTAAAGATCTGCAGTGACAAGAGATATCATCTCAACAAAGAATCATTCAGCCAAAATGTCAGTAGTGTCAAGGTAGAAAAACCAAAGGCTATTTTATTGACCTTCTCAATGTTTTGGCTATTAGTTTCCTTTATATTTTCTATCTTCTATTTAATTGATTTTCACTCTGATCTTTATTATTATTTCCTTTCTGTGTTCTTGAAAAGGATGTTTTGTGTGTGCTTGAAAATAATATTTATTCTAATTATAGCATGTCAAGAGAGCATACCATCAATATAGCATCACTATTCATGTTAACCTTGATTGCTTAGCTGAGGTGGTGCCTGTCAGGTTTCCCTGCTGTAAAGTTGCTCTTTTCTCTGCACTCTGTCCTGTACTTTTTGAGATGGAAGTTACTATGTGTAGCTCACATTTAAGGAGTGGACAGTTACGCTTCTTCTCCATGTGACAATCTCTGATTTTTAATACTGGTGTTTAGACCATTTATATTTAAAGTGATTATTGATTATAGTTCACTTTAAATGTATAATTTTGCTATTTGTTGCATGTTTTTCTTATATTTTTCTCTTTTTCTGTCTTTGGATTAATTTGTTATCATTATTTGTTTATTTATTTATTTATTTATTTTTTGCTTATTAGTTAACAGTCCTTTTTTAAAAAAATTTGACTCTTGGGAATCTTAGTTCCCTGACCAGGGATTGAACCAGTGCCCTCAGCAGTGGAAGCATGGAGTCCTAACTAACCCTTGGAGTGCCAGGGAATTCCCTACCAATCATTCTTTATTTTGTTATTTTAATTTCTTTGCTTTTGGGTTGATAACTTATCACAGTTTACCTTCAGGTGTTATATTATACCACCTCATGTACAGTATGAGAGCCTTGTAATAGTTATTTCCCATTTCTCTCGGCTTAACCTTTGTGATATTGTCATACATTTAACTTTTTGCCTGTTATTGATCCCACATTACATTGCTATTTTTTGTTTGAACTGTCAATTATTGTTTAAAGGGATCTAAAACCCAAAACATCACATATTGACCCATGTTTTACACAGGTTATATTCTTTATTTTACTATTATCAAGTGAAGATAAATAGATTATGCATAGTGAAGTTATTGGATTCACTTTTATGAATATACGTATATTCTAACTTGTAATTTTCGTGTAAACATTAAAGCAGTAGTGAAATTTGGAAATCAGAGCATAGTTCCTTTTCTTAAACTTAATTACTGAGCTGTCATTGAGCTGATCATTGCTGTGATAGAAAGATACTTCAGGATACGGTGGCGTCCTACAAGATTCACAACACCAGGACTTGGAGAACTCTATGCAAATATTGATGAGTGTGCCGTCTTTTCTTTCCTTAGGGTAGCATTAGAAAAAGGGAAATAGATGTTCAGGAATGAGTCCTCCCATGCTGACATTATCCAGACCCTGAGAAACTTTCAAAGCACTTCTTTCTTCCAGTGGTATATGAGGTAAAAAGCACTTGGTTATAGCTAGTTGGGTCAGAGTAACACATTTGACAAAGTGAACCTCAATTTTCTGCTTGTCAGTGTCCATATTTGATTGAAAACTCCAATCTGAGATGTAGTTCTTAGAACTCGCCAAAATTTGCTATTTGTTGCTGTGGTTTTAGTTAACTTTTAGTCTTCCTGATCAGTGAGGATGGAGTGGATATCCTCTCCATCTGGGTATGTGTAAATGTACTCCTATTCTGAAGGTTAATACATTGACAAACACTCAACTATAAATGAGTGGGAAAACTTAATTCATTCAGCAAATTAACTTACTTTGTAAATGTTTGTTGAATCTGGGCTCTGGCACATTGATGAAAATTTATGTCTCCTGCCCTTTGAAAACCAACTCTCTCTTAGGAAAAGGGCCCATAAGCACAGGAGCATGCATTCCAATATGGTAACTGGTGATCACTGCAATGGAGATGGGAACTAGGCAATGGGTGTGAGCTTAGAGCAGTGGTTTTCCAAAGTGTGGTCCAGGGACCAGTAGCATTAAACCTACTGGTTCAGAAATGTAGAGGGTGAGGCCCAGCGATCTATGTTTAACAAGTCTTCCAAGGGATTCTGATGCATGCATAAGATTGTGAACCACTGGCACAGAGGATTAGATGATCTCTGAGATTTTTTTCCCCTGGGTCCTACTTTCTACAAATATGGTTTAGAAATGTGATATTTACCACCTGGTACTTTAAGAACTATTTTGGCACTAATGAATTGTCATGTAAAACATGAATTATTACATGGGTAAAACAGAAATCCAAAATGGTAAAGTTTAGTCTGACACTGGAGCAAAAGTAAATGAGACTTTAGAACACACTTTATTATGAAAAATTTAAATATATTCAAATGCAGAGATAAGAGTGAAATGAACTCCTGTGTAAACATTCAGTTCAGTCAGTCAGTCATGTCCGACTCTTTGCGACCCCATGGACTGCAGCACACCAGGCCTCCCTGTCCATTGCCAGCTCCCGGAGCTTGCTCAAACTCATGTCCATCGAGTCGGTGATGCCATCCAACCATCTTATCCTCTGTCGTCCCCTTCTCCTGCCTTCAATGTTTCCCAGCATCAGGGTCTTTTCCAATGAGTTAGTTCTTTGCATCTGGTGGCTAGAGTATTGGAGCTTCAGCTTCAGCATTGGTCCTTCCAATATATATTCAGGACTGATTTCCTTTAGGATGGACTGGTTGGATCTCCTTGCAGCCCAAGGGACTCTCAAAAGTCTTCTCCAACACTGCAGTTCAAAAGCATCCATTCTTTGGTGCTCAACTTTCTTTATGTTCCAACTCTCACATCCACAATGACTACTGGAAAGCCCATAGCCTTGACTAGAGGGACCTTTGTCAGCAAAATAATGTCTCTGCTTTTTAACATGCTATCTAGTTGGTCATAGCTTTTCTTCCAAGAAGCAAGCGCCTTTTAATTTCAATGCTGCAGTCACCATCTGCAGTGATTTTGGAGCCCCCCCAAATAAAGTCTGTCACTGTTTCCATTGTTTCCCCATCTATTTGCCATGAAGTGATGGGACCAGATGCCATGAACTGTGTTTTTTGAATGTTAAGTTTTAAGCCAACTGTTTCACTCTCCTCTTTCACTTTCATCAAGAGGCTCTTGAGTTCCTCTTCACTTTCTGCCATTAGTGTGGTGTCATCTGCATAGCTGAGGTTATTGATATTTCTTTCGGCAATCTTGATTCCGGCTTGTGCTACACACAGTCTTCTTATCAAGGTTAGAGATAACCTGTTTAGTTAGAGCTCAGACTATGAGATAGTTCATGTTTCGAGAAAGGGAACAGAATTAACTTATGCAGATATACTACCTGCTTTCTCCCACTTTGACTTTGGAGGACTAGTTGTGGTATTCTGAGGAAAGGCCATTTGTAATACATCTGAGCTCTTCAGGTTTGAGTGATATGTTAATTAGTGGATCAGACTGTAGGAGTTTGGGGCTTCCTAGGTGGTTTGGTGGTAAAGAATCCACTTGCTAGTGCAGGAGTTGCAGGAGTTGCAGGAGATACAGGTTTGATCCTTGGGTTGGGAAGATCCCTTGGAGGAGGGCATGGCAACCCACTCCGTATTTTTGCCTGGAGAATCCTATGGACCAGAGGAGGAGCCTGGCAGGCTACAGTTCAGGGTCACAAAGTCAGATACAACTGAGCAACTGAGCATGCACACTGTAGGAGTTAGCTAATTTTAGTTAAAAAAAAAAAAGCTGATTAGTAAGAAATAATTTTTATCTGAAGTGTAAATTGGAGCAAAATAAATGAAGCTGTTCAGTATTGTTCCCCATGCCCTCAAATAAACCTAAAAAAACCCTGCAACAACTCATGCATCTAAGTTGTTAGTACTATGGTAGGCTATAGTCAATGTTTGATGAGATTGTTTGATAAAATAATGCACGCTGGAACTTTTAGTTAAAAATAGTTAGTGGTTCAGAAAGAAAAAAAGAGGATTGACTATATAGTCTGTTTATAAAGCAGTTAAAGGCATGTTTTATTATTTGTGCTAGTATGTTGACAAAGAAAATAGGTGACTAGCCATCTCTTGGTTGACTGTCTTTTGTAGTTACTCATTTGATGACATTGAGTAAAAAATTTTCCTCTGTAACAGGCCTTTGTTTAAAAGAAAGCATGTTACCTTTGTAGTCTCTACTCTTTTTCATCATAGAAAGTTCCAATTCAGTTGGGTAATAATTAATTTTGTAAATAGTGTTTAGTCAAGAACTGATTATATTTCCTTCTGAGCCAAGTGAAAAGAAACTCTCAATCTGTAACCACAGGTTGAAGGTTTGGTTACAAGACTGTGTTCCTGATGGGTTCTGAGACTTGGAAGGTAAGCTTGCTCCTTTCATGAGTCATCATGTTGTCTCACAGTTGGCTATATGTTTTCTTAGCAACAGCTGCTGATTTCTGGTTTGAGATGGGAAAGTATGTTTTGAAATGATTCAACATATTCTTTCAGGTTATATATGCTTGCTGAACTTTTTAAGCTTACTGTTAATGTGGTGAGTTCCACCATGAAGGAATGATTTCATTCTCTTACTGCTTCTGCGTTCCAAATAATTTTTCTTCTGTGTTTTTTAGGGAATTGAGGGTAGGTATAAGAAAAGAGAAGTCAATCTGAAAGACTATGGACCTGCTCGTTTATGACCCTGGAGTAGAGCAAAACCAAAAATGGTCTCTACATGCTGATAGGATAAAATGTAATTTACTGGAGTCTTCATCTTGAGTAATACTCCAGGGTGCATAAGTACTAAAGGACAGGTGAAGTTTTGAAATGTCTGTGATGTTGTGTAATGGTTATGAGTATAACTTCTGAAGTCAGATGGACCCTGGTTCAAATCCTGCTTTGCCATATGTTAGTTGTGTCACTTTGGGCAAATTATAAACCTCCCTGAGTAGAGCTTCTTCATCTATAAAGTAAAAGGCAAAATGTGACCTACCTCATAGGAGTGTTATGAATATTACTGAGGCAACACATGTAGTGAACGGTACAGCACCTGTGATCAAACATTGTAGAGCACATAGTGCTAATTATTACATTCAGTTCAAGAGTGCAGCGAACAAGGGGCCAAGTGGCCGGTATTAGAGCACAATCAGCGATCAGTCAGGTATGGCTCCCTTTTTGCAGGAACTGGGACAGATAGCCTTGTAAACAAGTCACTCTAGTATGATCCAGAATGAAACAAGTGCCAGCAAAGTGCTATGGTCATTAATGCCCACTTTGGGGAAGTTAGGGCTAGTTTTGTATAGGATGTTGACAATTGAACTGGGCATATAGCTGGGTTTAGAGTGTAGAGTAGAGCTTTCATGGGTGGAAAATGGAGGACAGCAGATTGCAGGCTGAAAAATATCACAAACTGAAGCACAGGGCTCGTGGCAGGTTGTAGTGGGAGAGGTCTAGATAGATGCTTTGTGGTTAGATCGTAGGGCATTTTGCTCATGGAAGTATTTGGACCACATTCTTCTGTCAGTGGGAACCTACAGTGTGCGCATGGTGTGAGCTCTATTTCACAATAATGTTCTGCAAAATGAAGTGGAGAGGCAAGAAATCCAATTAAAAGGATGTTTTTAGAAATCTAGGTGAGGAATGAAGAAATTTAGAGAACAAAGTCAGAGGGGATAAAAAGGAGTTGGAAGAGGGAGGATTCTGAATTAGATGCCAAGAAAGAATGCTGGTGCTATTACTTGAGAGAGAGTTACCATAGGAGAAGGTGTGGGAGAAAACCGATGGTCTGGTGGCAGGGTGGTCTGCTGGGTCTTTTTTCAAGTTGAGGTACAGTGATTTACAGTGTTGTGTTAATTTCAGGTATATAACATATCGATTCATATAGAGTGTATAGGAATTCTTATACAGAGTGTATGTGTTAATCCCAAATTCCTAATTTATTGTCCCCCTTCCCCTTTGACAACCACACATTTGTTTTCTATGTCTGTGAGTCTCTGTTTTGTAATAAACAAGCTCATTTGTATCTTTTAAAAAACATATTCTACATATAAAATGGTATGATACTTGTCTTTCTCTGTCTGGCTTCATTTAGTATGATCATCTCTAGATCCATCCATGTTGTTGCAAATGGCATTATTTCATTCTGTTTATGGCTGACTAAAACTGTATATATGTATATACGCACACACCACATCTTTATCCAGTCTGCCCTTATTTGTCTCTTATGACAATCTTTATTTTAAAGACCGTTTAAATGTAGGGTCTTTGGGACTCAAAGATTAGCGAGCTGGCAGGTGGGAATTTAGTTCTGAAAGAAGGAAGCTAACATTTATTATGCACCTACTGTGTCTCAGGTTTATGCTGAGCATCTTCACAAATCATTATTGGAAGCAAATAGTATTTTTATTGATGAAGAAATAAAGGCCCAGAAGAGGCCTGATATTATAATGCTTAAACATTAACCCTAATTTCAAAGCATTTCTCACTTTTGTCAGTTTCTTCAAGCTCATTGGAGCAAGAAAGCTGGGGCTGGAAAGATTGAGTGAATCAGTACTGAAGGCATTGAACTGTCCTTTGTGGCACTTTTCATCATTTCTACATTCAGACTCTCATTATATATTCTTTACCACAAGGAGAGAACAGCCCTCTGATTAGGTGGTTAGTATTTGTTACTCGAAGACTGTTGAGGGAGTTTCATAATTAACCATATTTCTCAAGTTCTAATATTCCTTTCCTTTTAGAACTGCTTGGAGGTTGAAGTCCTCCAAGACTTTTTTTTTTCTCTTGCTTCTGATGAAATGGAAACATTTGGCTACGAGTGGGTTTTAACTTTATAAAATGAGCCTTGTTATACTGGGTTGAAGGACGAGCCAGGGCAGAGAGAATGATGTTCTTTTCCTTAATGTTACCACCTTTAAAACATGTAATCCTGAGGTCAAGATCATGAATGCAGATAAAAATTAAGTCTGGGAAGACTTTGAGCATGTCTTAAAAACTTTATGACAAAAATTCAGCTACACACATACAACATACACATATTAAAAAGCAAAAGTTCGCCTTCATGTTATTTTCACTTTCCATTTCTGTTGTCTCTGTCCCTAGAGATGATCACTGTGGACAGTTCTTTGTTTATCCTATTTAAATGTTTATGAATACTTGGAACCTTGGCAGTAATTAGGCAAAATAACTAGATTTTAAGCTTTTTCCTTTTCACCCAGATATTTAGTATCGGAGTTTATATTGAAGTTTCATAAATACAGATTCTTCTTTTAGACCGTGTTCTGAGAGCCCTGTAAATATCAAATGTAACTTACGTTAAATGATCTCAGATTATCTTTCAAATCAGTGACATACCTAGGATTAGAATTTAGAGAACCTGAGCTTCTCACTTGTTGCTAAACCAGTTCTGTTAGTTAATTTATTACACAAGTCTGCCAGTTACCTGCAACACTGGGCAAAAACATGTTTTATCTTATTTATTTATTTGAGAAGAAAGGACAGAGAACTGCAAATTTTAACTAACACAAGCTCTTTATAGTCACTATATTAACCTCTTAATTACTTCATATTTTGAATGCTTAGACAATTTGTGTTCTGGTAAATTTCTCTGAAAACTCATGGACCAAGATAGTACAGGTTGGTATATCTTGGCTGTTAGGCTATCCACTCCAGTATTCTGGCCTGGAGAATTCTATGGACTGTATAGTCGGTGGGACTGCAAAGAGTCTGACACGACTTAGCAACTTTTCGCTTCACTGGCTGTTAGGAACTTTAAGGACGTGGAGTTTGGAGCCTGCATATTTGTGTTCAAATGAGTTGCCAATAACTTGGTATTCTCAGGAAAGTTGCTTATCCTCCCTGTTACCCTAAATGGAGTAGATGGTGTCTATCTTGTGGGGATTAAAGAGATAGTACATGTAAAATGTTTGGCACAAATTAAGAACTAAATATTAGCTCTTTTTTCTACTGTTTTATCATTATTATCAAATAGGGGACCTGAAATTTTGATCATCCATGTAAGCAGAATTTACCTGTTCTTACTCTCAGGCTATGACAAAGGAGACCTCATTACATTTCACTTTTATTGCACTGTAGGTTGTTGGAAGGAGGGGTATGGTTTTGAAGCAGATACAGATCACAGTACCTCTCTTAGCTTCTTATTAAGTTAGAAGAGTTTCAACCAAAGGACTGCATAAAATTTTGTTTTGTCTCAGTGGCCCTACTTCTCGAGATTCTTCGTTGGTCCCAGTTTTGGTTCTACTCAGGAAAATACTGTAAAATGCATAAGACACTTTCTCAAGAGTGTTCCAGCTGTTCATCGATGGGGAGAAAACTCCTTAGGTGTATTCCTTTTTGAGGATGTTTTATGTTATATGAGTTTTGGGGGCTGGAGACTGGTCAGGGATCTTTCCATGGGGAGGGCTTTGAGAGAAGGAAAAAAATTTTCTTTAGAAATCTCCTAACTGTAGTCTGAAATTCCATGAAGAGAAAATTTAATATTTTTGTACTGAGTTACTGGATTTAAGGGGTCAGAAGGGTTATTTATGTTTCAGGAAGCTTTTCTTCACACAGAGGTGTAAAACTTCGAAATATTTTAATGACGTAGAAGATATACTGAAGAAAAAGTAACCTTAGAAATGGACAGAAGTGGGATTTTTTTTTTTTTAAGCCAAACAAATTTCTAATGGAGTCCCTGCACATAAGTAACAACAAAGATAATTTTGTATACACAGAAGTACATTCTGTTCTTTCCCTGAGATGACGTAACCTCTTATCAGATCTTAAAATTGTGCCCACAGAACTGAAAACTGTATCTTTAGATAAATTCAGAAACAAATAATTCTGGTTGTTTCTCTTCAGGTGAGAAACTTCTGTGTGTTTAGAAATGGAAACTAGCTTGCAAGCTCTGTAGGGAGTCAGAAGAGAAGCCTGGGAGAAGGAATGATCTCACAGTTTGAGGTTCTCCTAGATACTTTACTGGTATTCATTGATCTGCTCTCCAAAACCTCCTACACATACTTCAGAACTCAAATCCCTTTTTCAGCCTGAGTGTGTGTGTGCTCAGTCTGACTCATGGCCACCCTAAGAACTGGAGACACTCTCTATTTCTCTAGTTTCTTGATTCAGTACCTCTTAAATAAATGAATACTTGTTGAGGAATGGCACTGCTGGCTGATACCCTAGAAAAAACAGCTTCAAAACCACACAACAGTTAATTTTTCAGCTGTTTTTTTTTTTTTTTTCCCTTCCTCGTTTACTTTCCTAGTAACTAGTCATAATGCTAAGATTTCATGATTAGGTAAGACTGGGTGTCTAGTATTTTATTAGAATTCTAGCAAGGTAGTAGTGGATAGTTCCTTGAAGTAAAGAGTTCAACGGAAACAAACTCAAAAAGGACAGATAGGGGCTTTAATTTGGGGAAGATTTGAATTAAAAATATCTCTGGAACAACTTCCTTAAAATTCTGGTATGAAAACCCTTTGTTGTTGTTGGTTAGTCACTAAGCCGTGTCTGACTCTTTTGAGACCCCATGGACTGTGTAGCTGCCAGGTTCCTCTGTCCTTGGGATTTTCCAGGCAAGAATACTGGAGTGGGTTGCCATTTCATGCTCCAGGTTATCTTCCTAATCCAGGGATTGAACCCGAAGCTCCTGCCACATCTGCATTGCAGGCAGATTTCTTAGCTGGAGTAATTAGAAGAAATGCCATTTACTCTTAAATCATAGTACTCTCTAAACTTTTTATGTCCCAGAATCTGTGATCTGTATGTTAAAATCTACAGTGATTTACTGAGTGGTTGAAGGATTTGCTAGTTTATTTGCTTTGTGCACCATGTAAGTCTTGGTAAATTAGTCAAAGTTAGATTGTAGAGTAGAGGGGAGCTCTTCTCTAAAACAAGTCTTAAGGGTATGAGAAATAATAGAGAAGTCGTAAGTTAAGTAAGAGCCATTCCTTTCCTAAGATACCAATTATGAGTTCAAATCCTGGGTTTATCTCAGACAGTTTTATGTACTTGAATAAATCTCTGATGTTAATGGTCTTAGTTTCTCTACCTCAAGAATATCATGATTATTTAAAATCACCTATGTATGCATATGTATGGTAGTTGCTCAGTGGTGTCTGACTCTTTGCGACCCCATGTATGGTAGCCTGCCAGGCTCCTCTCTCTGTCCATGGAATTCTTCAGACAAGAATATTGGAGTGGGTAGCCATTTCCTTCTCCAATAAAATAACCTATAAGCACAGCTAAATACAAAGTATGTTTTGTTTTGGGTCAGTTAAACTGTTCCCACCCCTTCACTGATAATCATTGGTTTGCTCTCCTAAACTCCACCAGACAGCTCTCAAAGGTTTACCATCATCACAAAGGAGGGTGAAAGAGAGAATGTGGTGGGATTCAAGTCCATTCCTAGGGTGACTTTAAAATGTGCGTGTGCTATCCCTAGTGAGTTAGTATCTCGTCTCATATCTGATTTATTTGTCGCTTGTACAGGGACAGAAGCAATGTGTTGTTACTGGAGTCCAGGGAGTTCAACACCCACCATGTTGACTTTAAATTTTAGACCAAATGACACCTGAATCTTCTTATTTCACAGAAGACAATCCAAGATTCAGGGATGGCAAGGCGCAGTTGGTAATTGGCAGAACAAGGAGTAAAAATGCTACCTCCAGATTCTTGGCTCTTGATGGCATAGATATGTGTGTGTGTATTTAAAATATTTATATTATTTATTATTTAAAACCTATGAAAAGGTATAAACCACCATACTATCAAGTACCTAAGTGTTTTAGCATACTACATAAGAAATAAATTGTTGCTAACGTGGTTGTGACCCCTTCTCCCTCCTCAGAGGTAGCAGCTATCCTAAATTTGATGTTTATCAGTCTCATGCCTTTCTTTACAGTTTTATTATATTTGAATAGTAAGGGTGATTTTCACAGTATTTAACAAACTGGAGTGTGTGGACATGGCCACTCATAATGGATGCTGGCAACAGATCCAGCCATGTCAAAGTGTACTGGCTGAATATCAGGCTCACCATGGACCCCCATAAGCCATGTTTTTAAGACTCTGCATAGTATCATTTTGTATTCATTCTTCTACAAATTGCTCTTTTTCTTTCAACTTTATATTTGTGAGCTGCATTTATATTCCTATGGGTAGCTGATTTATTCATTTTCAGTGTTTAATACTCTAATGTATGAATATGTCACAGTTTATCCATTTTTGAATAGTTAGGTTTTTGTTTTTTTTAATACCCTCGTACCTGTCCAGGTGTTTTGCCTCTTTTCCTGTTAGGTTGTTTATCTTTTCCTTATTGATTTGTATAGTACTTTTGAATTTTTTTGGTAAATTGCTATTTAATAAACAGATTCTTTAACATCTGTACTTAAGAAATCACATAAAACCTATCATGGCTTTGTCTTTCCAATATTATTTCCAACTATTACACATAGTTGTTCATATTTGAAAAGGATCTTTCAGTATTCCCTAATCAGGTTCACGTCAAGTACACCAAGGGCATTACCTGTGACTGCGCACATGAACGTATTCCTTTATTTAGAGGATTTGACATGGCCTTAACATTCTTGATTGTGAAGATGGACTTAATTTCCCCATATTTCCATGGTCATGCTGGTGAAAGGGTTGACCTTGTTGTAACTCTAAAGCATGGGAGGAAAGTCTTTATGGGAAATTATAAAGTTCTTTCCCCCCCCCCCCCTTTATTAAATCAAAAGCAGGAAAATGAAAGGCACACTTGCTTCCTTAGTGAACCAGAGTGGCCCACAGGATACGAAGGAAACTGTAAAGTAAATGGAAGGACTGAGGCTATTGCTCAGGAAGTTCTTTCTGGAGCTTTCTCTGTTTAAACTGTGGGTTAGATAACTAACAGGGACCTGCTGTATATCACAGGGAACTCTGCTCAATACTCTGTAATAACCTAAATGAATTTGAAACCTAAAGAATTTGAAAAAGAAAGATATGTTTATATATATATAAATAACTATCACTTTACTATACATCTGAAACTAACACAACATTGTTAATCAACTACAATATAAAATAAAAATTGAAAAAAAAAAAAAAAGCCCTATGTGGGTTGTTTATGATCTTGGCTCCTTCTCCACCCTCTACCCCCTCCTCCGCCGCCAGCGATCGGATTGCTAAAGAAGGACATGTTAGGTTATTTATTTCTTTTGTGGGCCACCTTGTATCTGCTTTCTAGAAGGTTATGGTTTCAAGGATCTTAAACAGCAGGATTGATACAGTTCAACTTTTCCGAGGCTTGAAAGGTGTAATATTCCTGTTAGTTTTGCTTTCCTGGCTAACTTGCTTCCTTCTCTCCCTTCCTTGTTTATTTCTAATTATAAATGGCATTTGTTAGTTAACAATCCTTCAGAGCATCCAATGGTTTGTTCCTTTTAATTTTTAACCGTCTTTTTCTTATACAAAAGAACAAAAACAAATAAAATTACTTTTAGTACTGAGGATTGCTTTATCCTGGAGCATCGCTTCCACCGCTCTCCTCCATCCTCCAGCAACCCCGCCCCCACCCTCCACCTCTCCACTGCCTCACTCCCACCCTCCCGGCTCTGTAGGTCTCTTTTGTTGTTGGGAGCTAACAAAGTACTGTAATTTGCTGGGTGGAGGGTAGGCCTGGGGCTCCGGAAAGAATTTCTGTAACCTGCCTGAGCTCCCTTCTCTTAAAAATTGCTGATTAACTAGACTCTTCTGTCCTGGGAATAGCCAAAACTTTAAAGTGAAGTGTTGTTCAAAAGAAACATGTTTATTTTTAGAGGCAGAAAGTATTTTGAGCCCATTTGCCAGTAACTGTTTTTTAAAGAAACAAAACTGTGGACGTTAAGCCTAATCCCAAAGCGAAAACAAAACCCTTGCTGAAAGAATTAGCAATATATTAAACATTTTGAAAATAAGCTATGTTTTTATTTTAGTTTTCTGTATTTTAATTGAAATTAATATTACCACCATTTTGTAATTCTTCTTTTCTTTGCATGTTTTGCCATATACAGTTGATTTATTTACGTAGAAGATAAAAAAATTGTCAAAGGGGAAAAGTGTTTAAAGAAATTTCAGAGGACATGCATTTAAAACTAGCAGACAAGCAGAGTTATCAGAGATAGTGCCATCCAGATTCATTTTAACTTCATCATCACATGAATACAGAGAACCCCTTCAGTCTTTGTTTTTTTTGGTTTTTTTTTTTAAATAATTATTGTTATTTGGCTGCTGTGGGTCTTAGTTGCAGTATGTGGGATCTAGTTCTGGCCAGGGATGGAACCTGGGCCCCCTGCATTGGGAGCACAGAGCCTTAGCCACCAGACCACCAGAGAAATTTTTAAAGAATCCTGGTTTCTTTTTGGAGGGTAGTTTTCACTTTGAGTTTAAGTTTCTAGTAGTGGTGTAGCACACAACATAGATAAAAGTGAAAGAGGGGCCAGGAGCACCGACCTTCCTACAGGTCTTTGTGAGCAGAACCCCAAAACCTTTACAGAGGTATAGGTCTATTTAAAGGTTCACAATAACAATGACCACATTTTAGGGCTGTCTTCCAACTCCATCACTTCCTCCATCTAAGGGCGGAGGAGGTGCATTCAAGTTACAGCCAGCTTTTGTGGAATGACAGACCTTGATGGGATGTTACAGTCAAGTGAAACCTCTCTGATTGATTTAGACTAACAGAATAGAAAATAACAGTGGGTGAGTTAAATACTTGTTAATAGCACCCAGGACTGGGGCAGCGGCGGGGGGAGGGGGGGAACCACACATTTTTTTTGAGGAGGGGGCAGCGCATGCTTTTTTTTTTAAATCAAGATATAGCTGATTTATAGTGTTGTGTTAGTTTCAGGTGTACAACACAATGATTCGTATATATATACACACACACGTACATATTACACATATATATATGTGTGTGTGTGTGTGTGTGTATATTCTTTTCAGATTCTTTCCCTTATAGGTTTTCACAAAATATTGAGTAGAGTTCCCTGTGCTATTGTTGGTCCTTGTTGGTTGTCTCTTTTTATATATAGTAATGTGTATATGTTATCCGATAGTCCTCTTAATTTATCCCTCCCCTCTTCCCCATTGGTAACCATAAATCTGTTTCCTATGTCTGAACCTCACATGTTAAGCAATAACAAATAAAACCTTAAGAATGTAAATATTTGCAGTGGATTTTGTGTGTGTGTGTTTGGGCATGAATCTTTAAGCAGGTGTATTTGAGGGCCTAGCAGTGTGTCACCAAGGTGATGCTTGGCTACTGAGGTGGAAGAGCTAGCCCATGGCCTCTCCAGGGTCTAGAGCCCTCAGACCATGCCAGAAGCCTCAGGATGGAAGAGGATCTCCGGCCAGAGTGCCTGTTGCAGGAGGTGTATCTTAGAAGGTCCCTCTATGTAACATTGTTGTGCTTTAGGGGAATCTACGGATCAGGGTCATCCTGAGTGTCAAGCGAGTGTATGCTCCTCGGTTCTGTCTCATCACAACAAAGATTTGGAGTGACGGACATTAAAGCCCGTGCGTCACAGCTCTCGGGTCTTGGACAGACCGTGTTATAGCTCTTAGACAGATCAGTGTTACAGCTCCATGTTACAGCTCTATTTTATTTAGAAAATAGCAGGAGAATCCATCCTCGAGTCGTGAGGGCATGCCGACCCAAAGACGCAAAGAGAAGAGAGTGCGGGAGCGTGCCAGGGCATGGGAGAGAGAGAGACCCGGCCCTTTGGCTCCTCTTTTTATATGTGTTTTTCCTCCCCTGGGCCTGCCCTGTGTAAATTGTGCTAGCCAGGAGTGCTGTTTGTGCTAGCCAGGTCCTCACTCCGGTCCTCGGACCTTCGCTTGTTCTATTTTTGCTGGCTTTTCCCTTCCTTGTCTTTTAGCCACTGCCATTTTGGACTCCTGTTTCCTATTCTAACTACCTAACACTGAGTATTTGACTTAAAAACTATGAAGCACCTGAAAGTCCTACATTTTTCTGAGCAGATCTCAAGAATTTGCTTTATCCAAAGTGTGTTGTTTTTTGAGTGCTCTTTCTTCCTTCTTTCCAGTGGGACTTCATAAGGGGTTTCACACATAGAGGCCTGGACCTCCACATTCTCCCAGTGAAGATACTTCTCAGGATACCCTGAGCTCCTAAAGACTTGAAGTAGATCAAGACCTGACTTCATTCAAATCTCTGGGGTGGTTCCAGCAGCCTTGATGAACTAGATTCCTCTTGGAGTCCTGAGGACCCTGTTGGGAACTTGATAACGTGAGTTCCTGATGGGACCCTAGATAATGAGAGTTCCCGAAGCCGCCATGTTGTAGGTGCTCAAGATTTGGTTGCCCTTACTTGTGTACTGATTCCAGGGCTTCAGGGAAATGCATCTCACTCTCAGTTCAAATACAGTGTATTCTTTTCTTGCTTCCTAAATCCAGTATGTGCTAGGGCTGTGGTTTATGAAGGTACATGGTATAGATTTGGTGGCTGTGAATTGAGTTGGTTGCTTAAGCCTTGTATAATTGCAGTAGTGAATACCATTATAGTTTAATTATTTCTTAATTGAAAGAACAACCAAATACATCCCTTTTGACTGCTTGGTAATCATCCTATGATCAGAGAAACTAAGAGAATAACAACTGACTTGTTTAAAGCTTCCCAGTCAGTAAGTGAAAAAATAAGAGAGGTCAGAACCACTGTCACCAGATGCCCAGTTTGTCACTTAGTCCAACAAACCTGTGTTTGAGGATTAACATCTGCTAACAGCCAGAAATAGACCAGTTGAGACCAAAGTCAATTCTGATCATTGGCCTCTGAAGATAAAAAGATGAGGGGTACATCAGTTTGCTGGGTAATTGATTCTCCCTTAGGATAAAAGAAAGACAAAACCAAAATTGCCGGTCACTGAAAATGGTACAGTAAATTATGTTTGGGTTTGGAAAACTTCCAGTCCTATAAATACATTATGGGAAGCCCTCAGGGAGAGAAAAAAGGCACACTATGGCTGTTTTCATGTGTAAAAATAGCAGGGCCATGCAACTTGAAGAAAAATGACTTAGAATGTTATTCAAAGTAAGAACTATAGTTTGTGACCAAAACTTCACTTTTTAAGTTTATTACCACACACTGCCAAAGATTGGTAAGTTGAGAAACAATAGGTCGAAAGTTTGACAGGAAGGTTTTGGGAAATGGTTTGTACAAAGGAGGTTTCTGAGAGTTTCCCTTTTTTCCTGCGGGGAGGCAGTTGATTTGGTTACCTGCGTTCATGTTTTGCCTTAGTAAATGTTAAGGAAACCATGGGAATAGAAAGAAGAACATCTCCATGCTTTAATGTTGTGATTGAAATAGAATTGCAGAATGCTTTGGGAGATCTATACTGGTGTAAATTGTCATGGCTCTGAGTTTCTAGCCTGCATTATGTGTTCGTTTGCTCTAGTGTTCTGAGTTTACTTCCTTTTTGTTGGGTTTCCCTGACCATGCCAGTTTATGGCTATCTGTCTCAAGGTGTGGCATTCTGCATTTTACAGGCTGGGCCATTTGACTTGGCACACATGGTCTTTAGGTGGTAAGTGGGTTTGTGAATGTGAAATGGCACATGTGGGGGCTTGAATGTGACTTTGCCCTGCCGGATCGGCATGTCTGGATCTCATTGGTCTGCCCCGATACATTTACATCATCTGATTGGGCCTGAAACCCCAGTAACAGGCCTGCTGTGGGGCAGTGCACACCCTGACATCTGGGTGTAGGCTGTGAGGTTGTGGGGACTGGTTGTTTGTCCAGAAAAATTGGTTAATATATTTTATATTTAGGGCCATACAGGAATCAGGATAATGATTTGCTGACATCCATTCTTTCTAGATTTCAGGCATTTCATTGTCTCCTACTGAAGCTTTTCTTTGTTTGTTGTTTAAAGCAGCAATCAAAATTTAGGAATAACCTATCTGATCCAATCTATTAAATAATACAGTTTACTTCATTCACTCAGGACATGCTATTGGTTCTTTTAACTGTATGAAAGACTCCAGATCCTTGAGGAATCTTCTTTTACGTTAGGGACAGAAGGAATTCATGGATGTGAAGATGATGATATGCAGATTGAGGCTGAACTCTTGCATTTTTGGATAATAAACCTAAGGGAAAAAGAAAACCTTTTCTCTATAGTTAAGAGTAACAGAGCATGGAGGATTCTGTTACATCCAGGAAGAAGGGAAGTCCCTGACTTCAGGCTGGAGTGTTTGAGAGTCTTCCAAGACAACCTTTGGACCTTTGCTTGTATAGAAGTAAGAAAATTGGGGAGAGAATGACCTTCTCCTCCATCAAGAGAAGGAATATACAGAGAAGTCTGTTCTCTACTTGAAAAGATGCTAAAGAATTTAAAGAGTTGTATTGCCTCATGAACTAAGAAGAAATGGGAAAAACTGAGGTAGGGTTAATTTGTTTCAAAAATAAAAGATACTGAGAAGTCTCCCTTTAGGCAAGTTTTATCAGAAAGTTAATTTGAATATCATTTTCATATTGCAAATATGTTTCCCCATCAGTCAGAGACAGGAGACCAACATGTTTAAAAATTAACTTCTGTAGTTGAGAGGCCACCCCCCCCGAGTCAGCCCCAGTGAATGCTGGCTGTGGGCAGAGGAAGGAGAAAGGCAGACGCCCTGTGATCCAAGCCACAAATCTGTGGGGGGATCTGGCAGAGCCCACAAAGGGTCTTCATCCCCTGAATCCTGACATTTACCATAAATAGTCTGTCGGCTTTTATTTCTTTCAAGAAAGGCTCTCCAGGGGTCTAATGTATCCTAGAAAGGAAGCTGAGAAGGTGGAGAAGCCAATTTGACAGAGACTGTTAATTGTGTGCACAAAGGAAAGAGAGAGTGATAGTACAGAACTCCAGGGAGAAACCAAAGGACTTCCAAAGTTCATCTAACAAGGGCTGAGACTGAGGAGGAGGTTTCAGCATGTTCAGATAAATAAGCAAGCATAGGCCAAAATATTTGTGCTTTCCCTTCAGTACTTCACAGATAACATACTTTACAAATACTGCGAGATTAAATTCTTCAGTTAGTCTGGAAAAGCACTGCGGGGGATTCAACAAACCAGAAAAGATTGTTGTGGGGATTCTTAGGTTTGTAGTACAAGCCAGTGATAGACATCCTAGGGGCACTGTGAGGACTTAGGTTTATTAATACTATTATTATTTTTATTAACCCCAAATCACATTATTAAAGGGATATTTTCTTTTCTGCTATTTCTTATTTTATAGGTTTTATATTTTATACCTTCTAAATTTTATGTGTTTTGTTTCACTTGGTGGAAGAGTTGTGGCACAAGTTGATTTTAAGGATTTTTTAAGCAATGGTATGAGTTACTTGTTTTTCATTTAGAAGATGAGGGATCAGTAATGTTAAAGGTTTTGAATGAGATTTCTGTAAGTATTGTATCACTAACAACAATTGTCATTTTTGCACCTTACCTGTTTAGTCTTTGTCCACATGAATATGTATTTATATGGTGATATTCCTATTGATTCTAAACACTATATGCTGTTTATCTTAATATTTTCCTGTTTACTATTTTCCATAGTCTTTTAGGTGATTGGTTTTGTTTTGATTAAAATCTCCCCACCCCCCAGGTTGATGTATCAGATTTTGCAAAGCATTCCAATGTTAACTTATATACATATATATATATTCTATGTGTGTATATATTTATTTCTAATTAATTACTTCTTAGGATAAATTCACAGGAGTGGGACTATTGAGCATATTTATGATTCAAGCTACATGAAAGAAAAGTGAAAGTGAAATTGCTAGTCGCTCAGTGATGTCTGACTCTCTTTATGACCCCTGGACCATAGCCCACCAGGCTCCTCTTTCCATGGAATTCTCCAGGCAAGAATACCAGAATGGGTTGCCATTTCCTTCTCCAGGGTATCTTCTCTACCCAGGAATTGAACCCAAGTCTCCTACATTGCAGGCAGATTCTTTATCATCTGAGCCACCAGAAGCCCTCAAGCCACATATCACTATATTAATTTCCCAAATGTATATATAGTGTAGAAGTATATGAGTTTCTTTGTCTACTAGGGAAGGTGAATGTTTTTGCATGTGTTTGTTTAGTATTTACATTCCCTCTTAGGTAAATTATGTGTCCCTATGTGTCAGAACTTGGTTTGTTTCCTAGAGGAAACTCTACATCTTCTGATTCCCTGTGAAGTTGTTCACATGATTGTTTCTTGTCTTCACTTACTTTGTGGGATGCTGCTGCAGAAGAATTTGAATCTTTGCCTCAGAGATGTAGCACAGATTACTTTCCCTAAAGAAATGGCAAAAGCCCAAATTAATTCCTTTCTCAAGGAATTTAATCTGCCACATCAGGGAGCCTGTTGCTGCAATTTGCACTGGTGTCTAGTGGTTAAGATACTGCGTAGTCACACCAGTTGTGGAAACGTGAACTTCTCAAGCCTGAGTGCTGTGGCCTTGGAGAAACCACTAACAAAAGCACAACTGCACATGTTCTTCATTGGAAGCTGTAAAGTACTTCCGAGTGGCCAGACAAGCTACTGCTGGATGAGAAGACTTAGTGTATGTGAATTTCGCTCCTCTCTACAATAATATCTGAGAGAAAGAGTTTAAAATCCAAGCATTTCATTGAAGGGAGAGAATAAAGTCTACAATCCTGCTGCAGTTTATAGTTTATTTATTTTTAAGCTTTTTATTTTATATTGGCGTATAGCCAGTTAACAACGTTGTGATAGTTTCAGGTGAGCTGCAAAGGGACTCAGCCATACCTATACACGTATACAGGTATCTTTTCTTCCTCTAACTGCCCTCCCATCCAGGCTGCCATAACATTGAGCAGAGTTACCTTTTCTTGATCATGTTTATATTAATTATTTCATTTGAGCTTTATAACAAACTCTGTGAGATAGGTGGGCCATGGGTTCCTGAAGGTGTTACAGTAGAGGAAGTGGAAGCTCAGAGAGCGTCAGGCGCCTGCTGGTGGTCATGGCAAAGGTAGGCAGCAGAGCCAGCGCAAGAAGCAGTAGTAGCTCTTTTTGCATCCTAAAAAATGTCATCTTGAATAATGTACTCCTCAGGATGAATTTAATGAGTAACTAGATGTAAAGTACCATACTTGGTTGTAACTAGAGCCTAGTACAGTCATTAATAATGATAATTTTTTAAGTCCTCAAAAGAAAATTTGTATTCTAGATATTGCATTTCATGGGTCAAGGAATTTCCATTGCTATTGATTAAAAACAAATGCCAATGTTATTTCAAGAATGAATTATATAATTACTTGAACAGTTTGCTTCTCCTGACTGCCATAATTAGGGATTATGTGAAATAGGGGTTGGGATTGTGGACTCAGGAGTGAGACAGATGTGGCTCTGAGACTCAGATCATTGACTGAGCCACATGGATAAGGCACTTCACTCCCCTTATATTGGTAATATTTCTAGTGTCCATGTCAGAGATGCTTTATGGGGCTTAAATGAAATATGTGAAAATACTTGGTACATTATGTAAAATGCTTGGTGCATAGTAAACACTCTATTTTAGCATGAATTTGTTTGCACTAGTGGTAAAGAACCTGCCTGCCAATGCCAGAGATGTAAGAGATGCAGGTTCAATCCCTGGGTTGGGAAGATCACCTGGAGGGAAGAGAATGGCAACCCACTCCAGTATTCTTGATTGGAAAATCCCATGGACAGAGGAGCCTGGCCACCTACAGCCCGTTGGGTCCTAAAGAGTTGGACATAACTGAAGCCACTTAACACAGGTGTTTTTTATTGGTTAAGTATATTTCAGTTCTCCTTTATTTTTTATATTTTAAAATTTAGGATCAATCATATGCTTCTTCACTAATTTTTCTCACAACAGAAAAGTTAGAAAGAAGAAACATTTTTTTTTAAAAAAAACAATCCCCATTCATTATTATTTCTTTTATATAGCTTTTTTTTTTTTTTTTTTTTAACTGACTTGAATGCAGTGAGCGAATGTGGCTTTGGACGGGCACTCTAACTGACTGTGGGCAGATATTCCTTGTGATCTTGTCCTTTCAACCATGTTTAGTCTTATGAGTCAGGCCTCAGGAATTATCTGCATTCCATGAATTCCATTTGTATGTGAATCTTTGTGAGCAGTTTTGGCCTTTGATATTTAGAATCAGACTTGCTTTTTGTGGACATTTTATTACACTTTGTAATAATGATCTATGTGTAACCAAATTCAGTTTCAGTTAACACAGAAAAGGGCAAAAATATATTGAGCATGAGAGTTGAGAACTGGACTTCATACATGCTCATACAGAAGACTGAGTGCTGAAGAATCGATGCTTTTGAACTGTGGTGTTGGAGAAGACTTTCGAGAGTCCCTCAGACTGCAAGGAGATCAAACTAGTCAATCCTAAAAGAAATAACTGTGAATATTCATTGGAAGGACTAATACTGAAGCTGAAACTTCAATACTTTGGCCACCTGATGTGAAGAGCAGACTCATTAGAAAAGACCCTGATGCTGGGAAAGATTGAAGGCAGGAGGAGAAGAGAATCATAGAGGGTGAGATGGTTGGATGGCATCACCGACTTGATGGACCTGACCTTGAGCAAGCGCCGGGATATGGTGAAGGACAGGGAACAAGGCGTGCTGCAGTCCATGGGGTCACAAAGGGTTGGACATGACTGAGTGACTGAATGACAACATTTTGTTAAGAATTTTTTTGACCTATATTTTTGAAAAGTATTGGTCTAGATTTTTTTCCTCTCTCTCTCCCTTCCTTTCTCTATAAATTCTGTAGAGAATTTGGTAATTTATAATTCTATAAATTACCAAAATGACAATGCATGTGGCACGTGGGCTTCCGTATTGGACCATGTGGAATCTTTTCAGATGAGGGATCAAACTGGTGCTCCCTGTATTGCAAGGCAGATTCTTAACCACTGGACCACCAGAAAGAAAGAAAGAAAGTGAAAGCCGCTCAGCAATGTCCGACTCTTTGCGACCCCATGGACTATACAGTCCATGGAATTCTCTAGGCCAGAATACTGGAGTGAACAGCCTTTTCCTTCTCCAGGGGATCTTCCCAACCCAGGGATCGAACCCAGGTCTCCTGCATTGCAGGAGGATTCTTTACCAGCTGGACCACCAGGGAAACCCTATAATCAGTTTTAAATTATTCAAGAGCTAGTTACCTAGCTTTTATATGTATTTATATTCTTGTTTGTTCCTTAAATCGATTACCTTTGTTTTTATTTTTTCACTTGAACATTGTAGGGACTGGGATGGGAATGGCATGTTTTCATTGTTGTTAACATTTAGTTTTAGTTGTGTCAGACAGTAGCTATAGTTTACTGTTGTTCTAGGATATATATATATATAAAGCACTTATCAACATAGTTGAAGCTTATACTAATATACTTTGCCTGGAGTAGATCTTCTGGGATACAGATCTGTGTCTTCAACCTTTCTACCTGTTTTCTGCCATAATTGAGGAATAAAATAGCCTATATAACCTCATATTCTACTTAATGGAGAGTAACTGACACAACATACTCAGACTGTTCATTTTCAGGAGCTTAGACTGTTTACACTGTAAACATCTTTAGTACAACTGAAATTTTCTTTGAGGTTCATTGCGAAGCTTCCAAGTCTTTTTATATTATTACTACAAGCTTCATTGTACTGTGGATATAAAGAAGTGACAGTTCGTTGACAGTTAATAAAGGCTGAACATGCACCAAAAAAGAAAAAGAGAATTTATATTAGATGATCAATATCCCTTCCCTTCAGAAGTATTTTGAATTTGGGGAAAAGTTGTCCTAAACAAGAACCTGATATTTTCTGTGATGAAATAGAAATGTAGCACTGTTTCGATTGCTTAAAACACAGAAGCTATTGCATTTTTTTTGAAGTGAAAAAAATATATTGTGGCATCAGGAAGAGAATTTTGTGAAGGGGCCTTGTGTGATGGTTAATGACCAGTGGAGAGTTGAGGGGTGGAATCCCTTAGTCTGGCCCAGGAGATGAAAAGCAGCCATGAAGCTCAAAGTTTATAGAGTCGGGCCATGGCCAGGGTGTTGGGACCAGACATGTTTGTGAGCATCTTCCCACTCCTCAACCATCTCAAACAAAACAGAAAATTGAGGGTAAATTAAATGAAGTAAATGGGCTTTGTCATAGACCACAGTGAGGTGAAATTTCTAGGAGTAGAGAACGCGGGGAAAAGGGAAAAGTGACTCTCAGCACAGCGTCAGTAGGAGGTATCTGGTGAGGATGCTTAATGGTTCTATTCCTCCCTCCCTCCACTCACTCCTCACACGATTGTTGAGTGTCTACTTTGTATCAGAGGATGAGATGGTTGGATGGCATCACTGACTTGATGGACATGAGTTTGAGCAAGCTCCAGGAGTTGGTGATGGACAGGGAAGTATGGTGTGCTGCAGTCCGTGGGGCTGCAAAGAGTCGGACACGACTGAGTGACTGAACTGAACTTGCGTCAGACTTGGCATCTGCTGCTGTGGCTACACAGAAGGAGGGGGTACTGTCAAGAAGCTCACGGTTCAGCTGGGGTCTCGGGCACGGAGACATGACAGCTGGGATATTTGTGTTGAGTTTGAGGTATGGGGTGTGTGGGGAGCCCAAGGCAGATTTCCTCACTCCCCTGGGGCTTGGGTAGGAGAAACAGCATGTGCAAAGTCAGAACGGTGAGAGAGAGCATGGGACATTAAAGAGAGCTTCGACTCACTTGCCACGTTTGTGGCCTGCACCTGTGTGGAGAGTGTCAGGAGATGGGGATGAAGGAGGAGGAAAGTGCCAGGTCTTGACGAGCCTGGACGTTGTGAGGAGGAGCCTCTAAAGTGTTTTAAGCAGGGAAGAAAAATCCCTAGACTGATTAATTTAAGGGCTCCATCCAGATCTTGCAGCCTCTGGGAGAGCTGTCAGCCTTTCAGGGATTGCCTCAGCAGCAGTGAACCACCTCATCTGGTGTTAGCCCCTTCCCAGGGGTGCATGGGGATGGAGGCCCCACATCCAGTGACTGATGAAGTCAGAGTGTGATGACCCCTTCACCCAACTCAGGATGACTCTGCAAAGCATTTCAGTTCCACCCCACTGTTGGGTTAAGAAAGGCTGTTCTGGAGCCGCTTTGCAGCTCAACCTCGTCCCCTGCCTAACCCTGCCCCACTCGGCCTTTCTGAATTCTGACCTCAGTGGGTTGCTGGGCTTTATTTGGTGTTCCTCTAGAAGTACGCATGCTCGACACACATCAATTACTAGTAGGCATTAGCTTGGGGCTCCCCTGGTAGATGGTAAAAAATCCACCTGCAATGCAGGAGACCCAGGTTCAGTCCCTGGGTTGGGAAGATCCCCTGGAGAAGGGAATGGCAGCCCACTCCAGTATTCTTGCCTGGAGAATCCCATGGACAGAGAACGCTGGCGGGCTGCATCCAGAGGGTTGCGAAGAGTTGGTCACAACTGAGGAACTGAGGGTGCATGCACTCAAAGCACTGAAGTCTGCAGATTGTCTCCAGGTAGAAAGCATGAGCAGTCCTGGGGCTCGCCTCACTTGTTTCCCTCTCAGAAGGATGACCCTCCCACATTGCCTGTTGCACTCTTAAAATAACTGTTTCCTATTTAAAAAAAAATTATTCTAGAGGAAAGTTAATTCTGGATCCTGGAACTCCTTCATAGCCAGAAGTGAAGTCACCGTTCTACTTTGACTTTGTTGCATTGTTGTGGAGGTAGAGCTGTTAGCTGTATATGTTCAATATGCAGTTGGCTGCATGTTCATTGGAGGCATTCAGCTTACATTTATTGAACACTTAACTGAAGTGGAGGGAAGATATTCTGAGAATAAGCAAATTGCATGGGTGCTATTTCCTTAATTGTACTTGGCCACTCACCTCTCCTCCCCAGCACCAACATAGGATCTTGCTACTTTCCAGTGACTGAGCCCTACAACCGTGTACTAGCATGGACAGATATTGATGCCATTTCACAGGGTGAAGATGGCTTTAACACACTCTGACTTGAACAAGATTCCACATGCATGGTTGCATGGGCTCATTACCTACCAAGCCATCTATACAAGCAGATACACCGTCTTATCACCTCTGTGTAATAGTCTGTATCAAGGAAGGGGACGAACTGATGTGTGCCTGGGTTTTGAAAGCTGATGGTACTTTTTTTTTCCTTTTTGGCTTTCTGATCTTCAGAACAGTAATAATTATTTTTGATAAGACTAATTGACTCTAATTTCTGTAAGGCAGGGTGAAATGCTCCGTTGCCCACTTATTATGGTATTTTCTTCCTTTTTACTTTTCAAGTCAGACTTTGATTTCATGAGGTAGGTAGAATAGAGGTGATTTTAAGAGTGCATTGTGTGATTATTAGGTGCAAAGGCAATTATTAAATGCAAAGTTTGTTTACCTACTGGATGTATTTATATTACTTTTATATTTTGTATTTTGTAAGTAAGTGACTAAATTGTTTGACAGACTATTTTATACTTATTGGGGTGCATGCATGCATGCTCAGTTGTGTCCAACTCTTTGTGATGCTAAGGACTGTAGCCCGTCAGGCTCCTCTGATCATGGGATTCTTCAGGCAAGAATACTGGAGCGGGTTGCCATTTCTTCTTCTAAGGGATTTTCCTAACCCAGGGGTCTAACCTGCATCTCCTTGCTTTGGCAGGCAGATTCTTTACCACTGAGCCACCTAGGAAATCCACTGGGGTGGTAGTGTTATTAATTTTGTGTCTTTAAATGGCATGGACTATTCTCTAATTATTAAAAAATTTGTAAAGAAAACCCTAACAGCATAGAAATAATGATCATTTTGAGAATGAAAATAATTTTTCAATAACAAAGAGAATTTGTTTGCTAGTTTCCATACTGTCTGAGGGCTTCCCTTATAGCTCAGTTGGTAAAGAATCTGCCTGCAATGCAGGAGAGCCAGGTTCGATTCCTGGATTGGGAAGATCCCCTGGAGAAGGAAATGGCAACACACTCCAATATTCTTGCCTGGAGAATCCCACGGACAGAGGAACCTGGCAGGCTACAGTCCATGGGGTCGCAAGAGTTGGACATGACTTAGTGACTGAAGAGAGAGAGACAGAGAGATACTGTCTGAGGATATCAAGTAATGAGAGTGTGATTTTCAGTCATTTAAGGTGATATTTTGAACTTTAGTATTAGAAAACCAGATTTGTACCCATCAGACCCACTCATTGGGTCCATGGGGAAGGCGTTCATCCTGTGGCCACATTAGAGAACATAGCTGATTGTCCTCTTGGACAATTCAGAGGGTCAAACCCCCGCCCTGGCCTTGTTGGCATTGCCAGCCAGATTGAGGATCAGTGACAACTCAAAATAGCTCAGTAACTGAACTGGAAGGCATATAACTTCTAGAGCATCAAGGAAATGTTTTTTATTCATTCCTATTATTTGAAATAATGCTTTTTTAAAAGTGGTTAGATGGCTGGTACTTTTAGATGGTTAGATTTGGTACTTTTGTGGACTGTGAGTCTACTTTTTACAGCCTCATAAAATCACAGATTTATTTAGCTGGAAGTGCTCTTAGAGAATGTCTAGTTCCACCCTTATGGATGAGAAAATTGGGGTTCAGATTTGTTAAATGCATTCTCTATGCTTGGGCCAGAATGAGGACCAGAACTCAGGTCTGTAAACCACTGTTGTTTTTTTAGTCACTAAGTTGTATCCAGTTCTTTTGAGACCTCATGAACTGAAGCCCACCACGCTCCTCTGTCCATGGGATTTCCAAGGCAAGAATACTTGAGTGGGTTGCCATTTCCTCCTCCAGGGGATCTTCCTGACCCAGGGATCACACCTATGTCTCCTGCTTGGCAAACGGATTCGTTACAACTGAGCCACCTGGAAAGCCCCTATAAACCACTAGTCTAGGAATAATTCTGCAACATGGCACTGCCTCTTCAAAGACCTTTCAGCTAGACTTAGTGCAACTAGGGTATTCTAAGCCTGCATAGTAATAATTGTCCTTTACTTGATAGCCATCCATCAGTTCATGTGTGCTGGTCCTTGCTTCTCTCACCATGGGCAGAGATCTTGAGGCCAGATTTGCTTTTTTCTAGCTCACATGAGCCTGGGTCCTTGTTACTGCTGCCCATTCACCATTCCTGTCCTCCTGAAATTAGTCTCACAGTATAACTCACTTAATTGTTTTATTTAATCTACACAGAACAGAGCTGAAGGACAGTGGTAACAATGACCAGGGATCAAATAAGGTGAGGGATTTTGTATCCCTCTTGCCTTGGAGACCATTTTTCTGAGGATTGACTGTCTTGTGACCATACAGCATAGTGCCTGAAACATGCATGCTGCCCATTAATACGTTCTGGGTAAATTACTGGCCAGTAGTAAATAAATGAAAAGAGGAGAGTGAAAAAGTTGGCTTAAAACTCAACATTCAAAAAATGAAGATCATGGCAACTGGTCTCATCACTTCATGGCAAATAGATGGGGAAATAATGGAAATGGTGACAGACTTTATTTTTGGGGGCTTCAAAATCACTGCAGATGGTGACTGCAGCCATGAAATCAAAAGACGCTTGCTTCTTGGAAGAAAATTATGACCAACCTAGACAGCATTTTAAAAAGCAGAGACATTACTTTGCCAACAAAGGCCCATCTAGTCAAAGGTATGGTTTTTCCAGTAGTCATGTATAGATGTGAGAGCTTGACTATAAAGAAAGCTGAGCGCTGAAGAATTGATGCTTTTGAACCGTGGTGTTGGAGAAGACTCTTGAGAGTCCCTTGTACTACAAGGAGATGAAACCAGTCCATCCTAAAGGAAATCAGTCCTGAATATTCATCGGATGCTGATGCTGAAGCTGAAATTCCAACACTTTGACCACCTGATGTGAAGAACTGACTTGTTGGAAAACACCCTGATGCTGGGAAAGATTGAAGGCAGGAGGAGAAGGGGATAACAGAGATGGCATCACCGACTCAATGGACATAAGTTTGAGTAAACTCTGGGAGTTAGTGATGGACAGGAAGGCCTGGCATGCTGCAGTCCATGGGATTGCAGAGTCGGACATGACTGAGCAACTGAACTGAACTGAAACAATAACAACTTTTTTTTCTGGCCTTGATAAGTTGTAGGAGACTAACCCTTGGTATTCTTTTCTGATTCAAATTTTTGTGTGCCATCAAAATACAATGTAGGCATTAAAATGATGTTTATGGAGACTAATAACATGGAAATGCTTATGTTTAATATTTAGCAGAATAAAGATAAATTTGTGGTATAATTGCAACACTATGAAAACAAAAAGCTGTTGTTATAGATAAAAGTAGTCTAAAAATTCACCAAACTATTAGGAGTGGTGGTATTTGTATGTTGGAGCTATGGATAGATTTCTCACCTTTTAGTTTTCCATGACATTAAAAATTACTTAAATACACACAGTTATAATACAAAAAAACCCTCATAAAAGTAAATGAATTGTATATTCCATTTTGCAGATAATAAATTTAAACTACAGTTTGACTTTTTATCTTTACAGGGTACATAATTTTGATTTAAAAGATTTTTTTGCTCTCTATAAAATGTGAATCTATTTTTTATAATAATAACCACATTATTTATATTTTTTAACTTTCATTTTATATTGGAGTATAGTTTATTTACAATGCTGTATTAATTCCACAACCAAGTGATTGAGTCATACATATACATACATCTATACTTTTTCAGATTCTTTTCCCATTTAGGTTATTACAGAGTGTTGTGTAGAATTCCCTGTGCTATATAGTAGGTCCTTGTTTATTTTATATATGGTAGTATGTATATGTTAGTCCCAACCTCCAAATCTATCTTCCCTCCAACTTTTCCATTTATTAATAATAATCTGAAGTTTGTTTTCTAAGTCTGTGAGTCTGTTTCTATTTTGGAAATAAGTTTATTTGTATCATTTCTTTAGTATCCACATATCATGATAACACATTATATTTGTCTTTGACTTCATTTAGTGTGATAATCTCTAGGTATATCTGTATCGCTACAAATGATGATATTTCATTCTTTTTTATGACTGAGTAATATTCCATTGTATATATGTACCACATCTTCTTTATTCATTCCTTTGTTGATGGACATTTAGGTTGCTTCTATGTCTTGGCTATTGTGAATAGTGCTGCAATGAACATTGGGGTGCATGAATCTTTTCAAATTATGGCTTTTCTCTGAATGTATGCCCAGGAGTGTAGTTGCTAAATCATATGGTAACTGTATTTTTAGTTTCTTAAGGAACCTTCATACTATCCTCCATAGTGGCTGTACCAATTTACATTCCCACCAACAGTGTAGGAGGGTTCCCTTTCCTCCATACCTTCTTCAGCATTTATTGTTCATAGACTTTTCAATGATGGCCATCCTGACTGGTGTGAGGTGGTATCTCATTGTAGTTTTGATTTGCATTTCTCTAATAATGAGCAGTGTTGAATATCTGTTCATGTGCTTTTTGGTCATCTGTATATCTTCTTTGGAGAAATATCTATTTAGGTCTTTTGCTCATTTTTCTTTTTTTTTCCTTTTAAGTTGTTTGAGCTGTTTGTATATTTTGGAGATTAGTCCCTTGGATTGTTTTTTTGTTTGTTAGTGTTTCTATTGAGCATAATTTTTATCTGTTTTTTTAATCCATTGTTGGTTGCATCATTTGCAAATATTTTCTTCCATTGATTCCATTTCTTAACTCTATTGTGGTGTTGGATTGGAGGAGCAAACTTATTTTTGCCCTTACTAATGATTTGTAATTTGACTAGATTCAGTTGTCCTAGCCAGCCCCCTTATCCACTAGTCTATATTTGCCAGGTCCTACCTGCTTTACCAGGAAAATCTTCAGAGTGGGAAGGTAGAATCTGCTCCTTTTCTGATAAGCATGTTAGGACAAGCCTTGTTTATTTGGATTCCCCCAGGCAATTAGTGACTGCTGTCAGTTATGCATCCCAAGCACACTGTGCCTATCTCTGGAGGATCTTTCCCACGTACTCATCTTACATTCCCAGTAACTGATACAGTGCCAAGGCAAGTAGTAAGCACTCCATGGATATTTGTTAACTGAATGAATTAATACAGTCAGTCTCATGTGGAACGCTTAACTCTCCATGGATTTAGTTCATGCTTTTATAATATGTATCTAAAGCTTGAGCAGTAGAATAAAATTGGATCAGAAAGCTTCTAAGTTAAGCAAGAAACTTAGCAGTCATGTATGTGTGATTGAGGGCTGATCATGGGACTTGGTCATTATAAGACAAAGGGGACCCTTATCTGAAAAAGGTTAATTCTGTGAATTTCCTCTCTAAGATCTCAGTCAAAGGGAAAGAATGGGTTCCTGGCCAAGCAGCAGCTGGTGCATCTGTTGATAAATATGTATGTCATTTGGGTTGGTTGTAGTAGTACAAGCCAAAAGGAAAAAGCAAATCACTCTTCCTTTTCCCACTTTTAATAGCAAGTTAATTTCAAAGTGTGAAAACATTTCTGCAGCTGCCACTAAAGTTGGCAAATATTTTTCTAAAGGAATAGTACATTTCAGAAACAAATTTCTCATCTTAACAGCCAGCATATTTCTGGCTGTTGTATTTGCTCGCAAACATTTCAAATTGAGAAATATTTATTTTAAATATCTTGGAGATACCAGTATTTGGAATTTTAAAGGCCAAAAATCCTTCATCCATGGGGAAATGCTTCCCAACAGAAAGAAAATTGCACATACAGCTATGTTACTTGAAATACTTGACAAAAATACTGTTATAATCAGAGTGAGATCCTACACTCACCCTGCAGCTCCTGAAATGTCTAACTAGGACATTTTCCCAAATGTTTCAATCATTTCAGAATTTGGCCAGTGAACATGCAACCATTTTGGCCACAGCTCAGTAGGACTAGTAAGGCTTGGTAGATTTAATACAATTTGTCTATCTTCTTCATCCCTCCTTTTCTTCCAGAATGGTTTGGGACCACAGTTCCTTTGGAACCTTGAAAATCCAAGAAAAAAAATTATTTTAAGTGGAAATAGGCGTTTTACCTTAAAATACATTTCAGAAGACACTTGAGGGCAGTTCACTTTTTTGTGGCCAAGGATTCTGGCCATTTGGGGAGAAAAAAACAATCTTGTCAAAAGTGGAAGGAAGGGAAACAATTCAAATGGAGATATCAAAGAGGATATTATAACTTTTAAAAAATACCTTGTGACTCAGGAGGACCTGAATTTCAGAATTATTTTTATTTGTGTATGTATTAAAAAACATCCTTGTAAAATACACTTTCTGAGTTTTGGTTTGCTTCCTTATTTGGTTATTTAGTTTTTTAATTTGTTCATTTTTCACCCTGTCACAAAGAATTCAAGATGACCACGACAACTATATATGAGAAAGATACTGTATGTCAATAAAAAGTAAAAACAAAAAGACAAGATAAAGGCCAGGGAAAAACAGATATAACTAGGACCAATATAATTGCTACAATTTGACCTTAGAGTTAGCTCTGTGTTCCTAGACATCCTAAGTGAAAAAGGAACACTAATTATATGGTTCTTATTTTCAGAAAGGAAAACAATAACACAAACAATAACAAAAATAATACAGAAACAACCACAAGAAAATCCAACCCATGTCTCCAAGGAAATGAAATATTTCCTAGCCTTAAATTATTAAAAAAAGAAATTTAATGGAGGGCTTCCTACCGGGCAAATGAGAGTTATAGAAACAGTGTCCTCCATAATATTGCTCTCATTTATCCACATGTTTACTCATTCCTCAAACATTTATTGTGGAGCTCCTTTGTGCCACATTCTGTGCCAGATGACAAAGATACAACAGTGAACCAGACATAGTCCCTTTCTTAGAGCTCATAGTCCAGAGTCTCAAGAAGACCCAGGGCCAATGGATCTGCTCCACCCTCAGCAGTGGAATTTGTGAGGGTTTCTCCACGTTAGCAGGAATTTGAAGTTGACATTTCAGGGCCTACAGCCTCTGCCGAGATGCCAGGATACTTGCAGTTTACTCTGGCGTGAAATCCTGGGAAGAGACTAGTAAGAACTAGGTGATCTAGGTGATCAAGACAGGGCTCCCACTGTCTTGCCTGGGTGCAGGGCTGAAGTTATTCCTGGAGTGAGGACCAAAGTAAGTCATCTGTTAGTCACACAGCTACTTCTTGGGGAAGTAGCCAGTGTCCTGAATGGCAAGTGGATCTACCTAATTCGGTTTCTTTACACTGTTTGGAAAAATTCAGCAATTTATATATAATGACTTTAATGGCTTTTTGAAGATGTATTTAATAGGTGGTATTTAAGTTGTCCTCTTTTCATTTTTATGTGCCAGCAATTTATGGAACATCCAATTTGTGCTTGTGCTGCTGTAATGGGAGGGCACTGGGGCAGAGAGAAATAAAAACACCCTCAGTTCCTGGACTGCTGATCTTCAAGAGAGAGGAGACTGATGGTCAGGGAATGGGGACATGTGGGAGAGGCAGAGTAGGAATATGTTCACAAAGAGTGTAATTATTGAAAACATGTTCTTGAGTGCAAAGAGTTCTTAAAAATATATATATTTTTGTGAATAATAGACCAGTTTATGCCCTTTAGTACCTCTTAACCCAACTTCTCACTGTTCCACTTCCCCTAGTGTGTGTGTGTGTGGGGGGGGGCGGTAGTCACTCAGTCGTGTCCAATATGGACTGTAGCCTACCAGGCTCCACTGTCCATGGAATTCTCCAGGCAAGAATGCTGGAGTGGTTGCCATTCCCTTCTCCAGGGGATCTTCCTGAGCCAGAGATCTAACCTGGGTCTCCCATGTTGCAGGCAGATTCTTTACCTACCGTCTGAGCCACCAGGGAAGCCCTCCACCTCCTCTAGAGGCATTGCTAATCCATTGCCTCTAGGCAAGACTCCCCATTGACTCAGGGTCTCCATGGGAGTGAGGCTACAGGTGATATGTCCTTAGTTCAAGAAGATGGGGGAGGGGGAAACAGAACATGACTAATAGAGTGGGTCACAAAGTCATTCGTAGTGTTTTAGGAATGCTTCACTGTGTTGTCTGTAAATTAGATCTCTTCCTAGAGCTTAGAACTGGAATCTAGATACTTTCAAGCAACTGGACATTGAAAAATATTAAAAAGATCTCACTTACTCAAAGCACATAAACTTCATCCTCCACTAATAAATTTTTCTTTCTCACCAATGGAGAACAACTTGCATTTGTGTCTCACTTTGTAAATTTCAACATGCTCTATATGTGTCTCATTATATCCAACAAGACTGACATTGTCCAACAATGTCCAGCAAGTCCGAGTTCATTTAACTCACTTATTTGTACTCTCTCTTATTCTAGAGAAAGTTTGAAGTAGTTTGCCGAGAAACATAGAATTCAATAGGAAAAAACTGGCAAGGATATTGCAGCAAGGAAAAAATGAGTAGATGCATGAAGCTGGCGGGGTAGTACCTTGTTTTCTGTAGTCATTTGTAGTTGCAGATCTGGGCTATACTAGCCAAAATAAAGAGAGGGACACTTTGTTTATAAAAATAACATGGTCATTAGATTGAAAGAATAAATGCTCAGGATCACAGTTTTTCTTGGTACTGAGACCTGAGAATTTTCCACAGTGTGTTCTCATAAAAGGAGGTTGTCCTCCTGAACTCCTGTGTAAGAAGTACAACGGTAGGTCTCTTTGACTGTTTTCTATAATATCCTGTTCGGTAAGGCTTACGGGATTATGCCAGAGTACATTTTAATAAAGTGATTCTCTGGGGGGAATAAAACAATACAGTTCAAGTTCACAGCTCCCTGGTGGCTGGACCAGATCCAAAGACCACATCCAGGAATGGAGAGTGTTCAGCCTTTCAGACGTTCCTCCAGGAATATTATTTCTTGTAATCCAGTGTTTTTAAATGCACAGCAGAGAACTTTGGGTTAGATTCTTTGGCAAGAACGTGAAAGCCTATGAGTTGGCTCAAACAGAATCATTTCACAGATGAAGAAACGGGACCTTGGAGAAGCTGATGATTTATCCAAGGCCATGAGGTCAGTGGCAGAGCTGGGACCAGGGCCAGGTTCTTCTAACTCTATGTCTAGGGCTCTTTCAACCATTTCATCTCTCCTGTCTAACCTCAGGAGAATTCTAGGTTCTTCCAATTCTTCATCTAGGGATCTTTCAACCATTTCATCTCTCCTATCTAACCTAAGAAGAATTTTATTGCAATTTAAAAATGTTTACAGTGAATATTTCTTAATGATGTTTTGTTTTATATCATATTTACCACTTATTATAAACTTTATTAATAACTTATTTGATTCATAATGGGTCAACAGATGGCAGAATAGTTTAAATGATCTGCAAATGTAAAATGATTCAAGAAGAGGAAATCAGTTAGGATATATGTTTTAGAGAATCATCATTTAATTTGTTGTTCAAGAAAATAACTATAGGTTTGGTCTGGAAAAAAAAACAAATGACTGTTTCTAACATATACAGTGTACAAAGTTAACATACAGATTTTAACTTTTTAGAAGAATGAATCATTAACTGTAGAGCTGAAGGCCCACCTTCTCTCTCCTTTGCCCTCCACCTTGGAGTTGGTGGGTGTCATTTCCCAGCATGTTTCTGTTTTTTTACCATATACATATGTGTGTTTAAAATTCACATGAAGTACATAGATGGCTTCATAGTGTATCAGTCCTTTTGTACTTTTTCTGCCCCTACCCCCCAAACATTTTAGTTTTTTAAAAAGCTTTTTATTTTGTATTGGAGTATAGCCAATTAACAAATGTTGTGATATTATTAGTTTCAGGTGAACAACGAAGGGATTCAGCCATACATATACATGTATTCATTCTCCCCCAAACTCCCTTCCCATCCAGGCTGCCACATAACATTGAGCAGAGTTCCAAGTGCTATACAGTAGGTCTTCAACATTTTAGTTTTGATGTATAACCTTGCTGATACTCGTCATTCATTTTAGCTTTGGAATAGTCTTTCCTTGTATGAATCAACTATAGTTTATCCAGTCTCCTACTGATGGGATTCAACTGTTTCCATTTTTTCTGTTATACATAGTTCTTCCTTGAGCCTTCTTGAAGATAAGTCCTTGTGTCTGTGTGCAATTTTAGAGCATTTTTTAACTGGTAGAGGTTGATTTAGTCACTAGTTGTTGCTCCTCTTATCTGAGCATTAGTCAGATGCTATGTGCTCCTGGGACATCCTTGCACCCCAATTATGTTTGGGTCATTTGCAGGCAGTGCTGATCCAGTCTTTGTGCCTCTTCAGTGCCCTCCAACTTCTTGTCTGCCTCTCTGCTTGGTTTGCTCATGTTCTCTACTAGGGCCTGTTCTAAGCACCTTCCATTTCTCAAGAACCCTATGCCACCCTAGCTCCTTCACACTCAAGAGATAAACTGACTTCTTATTTTCCTGAGAAAAATGAGGTCATCAGCTGAGAGCTCCCTCGATCCTTCTCTTCCAGACTTCTCAGCATTTCTACTTAGAATTTTCTGTGCAAATCACAAGTTCTTTGTGAAATGAATGGAGGTAGGAGTTTTTACAGAGGTTTCTCAGACCCCAAAGTGGAACTCTGTCTTATTAGGAGCTGCAAAAATCACTAATTAGTGAAAAATCACTAATTCAAATACCCTCTGCCATCAGCCTCCAGTTCTTCTAGCTTAATACCCAAAGTGAGTACCTCACTGTGACGGTTCTTCAGTTTCCCTCAGAGGTCAGTCTGTGTTTCTTCCTCTATCTGTTCACCTCTTCCTGTCTTCACGTCCCTGTTTCTATTTCACCCTCCTGTAGCTCCCACCCTGGCCCTCACTTCCAGAGCCCAGCTTTTTTCTGCTCGGATCTGCTGCGTGGCAGTCATCCTGGGAACTTCCCTTTATTCTTTCTCTGTTCTGTATTTACTCTGTTTTTCTCATGTTTACTTTAGTTTTCTATTTTGTTGGAACACTTCCCTTCCTCTTTCTGTTTTACTTTCTTATTAGGTTGGAGTAACCATTTCTAGCAGCTTTCTAAGAACCAGAGCATAGGAAATAAAGTTTTTAGAGCCTTGAATGTCAAGTAATGATTATTTTCTACCCTAACACTTAATTAAAACTTTAGTTGGATATAGACTATAGGTTGAAAATAACTTCCTATCTGATTTCTAAAAATTGTGGTAATACACAGATTTACCCATTTAACTATTTTTAGGTGTATAGTTTGGTGGTATTAAGTACATTCATATTGTTGTGTAACAACCATTACCACCATCCATTTCCAGAACTCTTTATCATGCAAAACTGAAAGGCTATACCTATTAAAGAATAGGTTAGCTAAATTTAATTAAAAGTTGATTAAAACAATTAACATCTCCCTCCTCCTCCCCCAACCTCTGGCAACCACCATTCTACTTATGTATCTATGAATATAAGTACTGTGGGGACTTCATATAAGTGGAATTATACAGTATTTGTCTTTTTGTTACTGGCTTATTACACTTAACATGATGTTCTCAAGTTTGCTGTCATGTTGTAGTATGTGTCAGAATTTCTTTCTTTCTTAAAGTTGAATAATAGTCTGTTGTATGTACATGCCACGTTTTGTTTATCCATTCACCGTGTATGAACACTTGGGTTGCTTCCACGTTTTACCTATTGTGAATAATGTTGCTGTGAATATGAGTAAAAAAAATCTCTTTGAGATTCTGCTTTCAGTTCTTTAGTGTATGTACTGAGAAGTGGAATTCCTGGATCATCACATGGTAATTCTATTTTAAATTTTTTAAGGAACTGCCATATTGTTCTCCATAGCAGCTGCACTGTTTTTACATTCCTGCCAAGGGTTCTGATTTCTCCACATTCTTGCTGACAGTTGCTATTTTTTTTTCTTTACAATAGTAGCCATCCTAATGGGTTTGAGGTGGTATCTCATTGTAGTTTCGGATTGTACTTCCCTTATGATTAATGATGTTGTACTCAAGACTGCTGCCCATTTTAATTGGGTTGTTCACTTTGTTGTTGTTGAGTTGGGGGAGTTCTTTATATATTATGGATGTAAATTTCTTATCAGGTATATAATTTGCAAATATTTTCTCCCATTCCATGGCTTGCTTTTTTACTCTGTTAATTGTATCCTTTGAGGAACAGAAATTTTAAATTTTATTGTAGTTGAATTTATTTTTTTCTTTTCTTGCTTGTGCTTTTGGAGTCATATCCAAGGACTCATTGTGAAATCCAATGTCATTAAGCTTTTGCTCAATGTTTTTTTTTTTAAAATAATTTTATTTATTTATGTCCTTATGACTGTTCTGGGTCTTTGTTGCTCCACAGTGAGCAGGAGCCATTCTCCAGTTGTGCACAGGCTTCTCATTGCGGCGGCTTCTCTTGCTGAGGAGCACAGGCTCTGGAATGTGTGGTCTTCAGTAGCTGAGACATGTGGGCTCAGTAGTTGCGATTCCCTGGGCTCCAGGCCACAGGCTCAGTAGTTGGTGGTGCATGGGTTTAGTTGCTCCGCAGCATGTGGCCTCTTCTCAGATCAGGGACCAAACCCTTGTCTCCTGGATTGGCAGGCAGAGTCTTTACTGCTGAGTCCCATGGGAAGCCCCTGTCCTATGTTTTTTTTTCCTAAAAGTTTCATAGTTTAAGCCCTTATGTTTAGATTTTCTCAAAATTTTTAAGATGTTTCTCACCATCTTCTCTCATCCAGTATGGCTTATACAGGGTCTGATGCTTTTCCAATTCTTTTTCCTTGGTGTATGGTCTGGTTTTCATACTCTGGGAGCTTCTTTACTCTTGCTATTCTGAGATTTTGCAGCCATGTGTTTTGCTGAGCGTCTTTAAAAATTTTTATTTTGTTGGTCACTCATTGTGCTTTTATAATGCTTGTTCTTTAGTTCTAGAAAATCTTGCATTGCTTCTTTGGTAATTTTCTCCCTCTGTTTTCTTATTTGGATGTTAGAGCCACTGGATTGGCCCTTTAAATTTTCTATTTTTTTTTTTTTCTATTTTTCTTCCTTTTGTTTATTGGAGATGTCCTATTTAATTTTCTAACCCTTTTATTGATCTTTTAAAATACATCACTTAAATTTTTTTTCATAGTACACTGTTCCTGTCTTATTGTCTTGCCAAACTCCATCTTCCTGGTCTGAGTTGATCCTGTTGACTTAATTTCCCATGGAACATGAAACATTTACTTTGAAAAAAAAATGGAGTATGCACAATCACCTGGATTCAGAATCAATGTCTGCTGTACATTTGATATCTCAAACCTGGAAATTTTGGTTTGCCCTCAAACCTGCTCCATCCTCAGCCTTCTCTGTCTGGCTCAACTCATGACTTCTCCATCCTTTCTGTTGCCTAGGTCAAAACTTAAGGAATCATTTTTTATTCTTATCTTTCTCTCACATGTGACATCAAATCAGTCAGAAAACCTTGTTGACACCATCGTCAACATATACTTAGAACCTGACCACTTACTCCTTCTGTTCATACAGCCCTAGTCTTAGCCATCATCATCTGGATTACTGTAATAACCTTATAAAATATCCAAAAATTTGAAAGAATTTTATATAAATAGCCATATTCTTAATTCCTAGATTCCACCTTTAACATTTTACCATGCTTGCTTTTTCATTTATTGTCTATCTATGCCTATCTGTCCACCCATTCTATGATAATCTTTTCATTAGTCTCCCTGCTTCATTCCTTGTCCCATATTTTGTTTCCATACATCAATCCAAATGATAGTTTTGAAACATAAGTCCAGTTGTATTGCTTCTCTCCTCAGAACTCTGCCATGGCTGCCCATTTCACTATTACTAACTCTGTGGTTTTTTGATCCTAAAAAGAAAAATTGCCTTGATAATTTTCAGATTCCTATGGAATTATGAATTCATTCTGAGTTTCTGTGTGGTATTGCCATTTGTTTCACTGACAGTGGAATTGACTTTTCTCTTTTGGAAGAAATAGAGCAAATGGTAGTACTTGTTCAGAGGGCTTCGATTAAAATCTTTATGTGTTCATTCCTGCCAAAGTAGTTTTCTTGCATTTTGTTTCCATTTCAGCATATGTGTAGGTGTGAGTGTTATAAACAAGACTAACTCTAATTTCACAAGGGCTTTCCAAAATTAGTTTTGTCTAATAGAATATGCTTTTGCTTTGATATTGTTAAAAATCAGTGGTTAAAGAAAGAACTAGTGAAATGTGTTAACATGCAGAACAAAACTTTAAAATACATCTCTTGTTATATAGTGCATTGTCATGTGAAGGAGAAAAGTGGACAAAATGTTGATTCTGTTTGTAACTAATATTGATAGCTTTTATAAGCTTTAAAATAAAGTTCATTTTATGGTGTCATTTCTAAAGAAAATCCAATTACCAATTTCATTTTTTCTTTCTTTTCTTTCCTACACTTGCTGGTTCTTCCAGGTTCCTCTTTTGTGTTTGTTTTGATCTCTTTCTTTCATTCTTGCAGGCTCTCCTTAAATGTCTGGTGATCTTTGGCAATACAATCATTCAAGAGTGAAGGATGAAAAAGTCAATTAATGGAAAATCCTAGTAGGGTGATTTGGCATGGAACTGACTTTCCTATTGAGGAACCCAAAATATCAATCTCTAGAGGTCTTTTCTAAGGGCTTTACTTTCTCCAGAAAAGGATCCTCTGAAATCCCACCTGTGGATAGAGCAAGTGGTTTGGGGAGCAGGTCCATTTACCAGTGATCATGAAGTAGGTGGGGCTGGTGAGGCCTTGGAGTCCTCCTGTTTCTGTGTATACTTGTCTGAAATCTTGCTACCAGACTTGATGTTCAACACCCTCAGTTCCATTCATTTTCAGGCCTGTGTTTCATCTTCAACTTCTGCAGTATCTCACTACCAATCCTAGACTTCTTTGGGATGCTTCAAAGATACAGGTGGAGAAGGTAGAGTTAATACAAAAGCCAGGAATCTTTGGCAGCAATTTAGGAACAAAGTAATGGGGTCGGGCTTCCCTAGTGGGAATCAGCCTGCAATGTGGGAAACCTGGGTTGGAAACATCCCCTGAAGGAGGAAATGGCAACCCACTCCAGTATTCTTGCCTGGAGAATCCCCATGGACAGAGGAGCCTGGTGGGCTACAGTTTATGGGGTTGTAAAGAATTCTAAAGCATGACTGAGCAGCTAAGCCCAGCACAATGGGATCATGGGCAGAGGTGATGGCAAAAGGAGTGAATATATATATATATATATATATATATATATATAAAACCCAAACCAATGCCACTACTTAAAACTTAAAGATCTCTCCAGGTTTTTTTGGGAGACTGGTGTTATGGTAGTAGCAAAGGCAGGGAACTTTTTGCTGGGGGGATGAGGAGCTTTAAAAAATTGGATTGTGGAGTACTAGGGCAGAATTTCTAGGTTAAAATAGGCCGATGAAAATGAAAAACAATTACTTCCTGAATGCACGCTTCCGAGATCTGTGCTGATTTCACACATCAGGTTTTATAGCATTGGAGGTTTTTATCCTTAAGTTTTTTTACTCTTCATTTTTATATTGTCATTAGCTTTTAATTTTTACTGCCAATTAAGAAATGGGCTAATCTGGATAAAGTCATTTCCTGGCTTGTAGTAAGCACTGTTTATATATTGTGGTACATCTACCAGAGTAAGCACTTAGTAGATGTTAGTTACTTCTGTAGTTTTTAGTTTCATGTGCTTCACTGAAATCCAGTAGGTCAAATGTGTATTATTCCCCTTCTGTAGCGGTGGACACTGCAGTTCAGAGCATCTGGGACTTGATTGGGGCTTCCCTGCTGACTCAGCTGGTAAAGAATCAGCCTGCAATGTGCGAGACGTGGGTTCGATCCCTGGGATGGGAAGATCCCCTGGAGAAGGAAAAGACTACCCACTCCAGTATTCTGGCCTGGAGAATTCCACAGACTGTATAGTCCATGGGGTCGCAAAGAGTCGGACATGACTGAGCAACTTTCACAAGGGCAACAGAAGACTCCTTCACTCAGAGTGCTGTTATGGTGGGTGGTAGTGGGTAGTTTGGGCTTCCCTGGGAGCTCAGATGGTAAAGTGTCTGCCTACAATTCGGGAGACCTGGGTTCGATCCCTGGGTCGGGAAGATCCCCTGGAGAAGGAAATGGCAACCCACTCCAGTATTCATGCCCGGAAAATCCTATGGACCGAGGAGCCTGCGGCCGAGGAGCCTGGGGGGGCTACGGTCCATGGGGTTGCAAAGAGGCGGACACGACTGAGCGGCTTCAGCTCAGCTCAGCTCGGCTCCATGGGTAGTTCAGCGCAGTTGCTATTGGCTGGTGAGTGACACTGCTTTGTTAAGTAGCAAGTGAAGCAATATCATATCCAGAGAACTGCTACATGTTTGTTTTCTATACGTATGGTAGATAATTAAGATTGATTATTTTGGCATTTTGTGCTGGTCATTAGAAAAATAGTATCTGAAAGCAGATGGAAGAGTGGACCTTAAAAATCAATGGATCTGGTAATTTATATCAATTGCTTCTGGTCAAATAAAGATGAAAAGATAAGTAATAACAGAATTAGGAAAAGTTAATGGAAAAAAGATGAAGAAACTTATTGCAAATATGTCATCAACTTTCTGCTGTGAGCTTGTAGGCAGACTGGAGTTAATAATTGCCAGTTGCTAGGACAAGCTCAATATCTTAACTGACAAAAGGGAAATCCTTTACTGTTCCTAGCTGGACCATAAATAACACGATGCAGCTGAAAGAACAGAAAAAAGAACAGGGAGGTACCCCAGGGAAAATGTTGACATTTAAACCACCCTGTTAAAGAACTACCTACGTGTACTTAACACATCCTGCTATATAGTACAGACACCTTCCAATCAGATTTTGAAGATGACATGGACGTCCCTTTCTCCCCACTGACAGTGCTTTTTTCAGTGCTGTTAGAACAGCAGGGCTCATTAGCAAACTGTATAATAATGAGAAAATGAAGCCTTTTGAACTACCAAAAGGACTTTTAGCAATCCTTTCTACAAATTTCTGACAAACTCAAGAGTTTTTCTAATATCCCATTTGTATCAAGAGAGTATTTTTCTCTTTATGAAGCTATAGATACACAGTTTTCATAGCAAATGGATTGGAGAACTGACCTTGAACTCAGTAATACCTTATTCCTCACTTGTCATTTCATCAAAATAAAAGTGTTTTTCTTATTGCAGCGGAAATAGGCATTCATCATTTGAAATTTTAAAAATGCAGATAAGTGAAAGGAAGAAAATACTTAATAAAAATCACTAATAATTCCATCAATTAGAAATGATTTCTATTCAGATTTCACTTTTGAGTTGTAAAAATTCTAGTCATAATAATCTGAAGTAAATGCCAAGATTTCTCTTAAAAAGGGAAATGCTCTAGTGTTTTGAGGTTTTAGAGATACCAGATGCATATTAAGATATATTGCATAAGCAAACCACAGTCATTTCAAAAGAGCTTATGCCATTTGTAAAAGCACATGCATTAATTTACATGGATTTTAAAAATACAGTTTCGTGTGCTTCTACTTGATCTTTGAGTCTTTAATGCCACTACATGAATTCTTTACCTAATCTCTGGTATGTTCCTGAAGGTGATTCATTATTTTCCTTCTGAACCCTGATGTTATATAATTGTAACCTTTATTTGAAAAGGCAAAATAAGGCCATGAGGACTGCATGAGAAGACACCGTGTTTGTCTTGTAATCCCACCTATGAAGGCAGCCTTTGTGCTCCGCACGGGGAAGTCGGAAGGCAAATGACAGGATGGCCCTCAGGATTTTGACTGATGGACGCTTGTGACTCATTGAGTACCTAGTCCAGCCTCATTCCTCTTTCTGCTTTCCCTTTCTCATACTATTTCTAGCTTCTCAATTTGGATCCAGACACATCTCTCAAAGCTTTTCTTCTCTATTCTGTTCCAGTTTTTCACGAGCCCCATTTAATAAGTATATTCCTCTATGGAGATGTTAACTGTTTCTCACCCAAAACAGTTATGCTGGAAATGTCATCATACCTTGTCTTCAGTCAGATCCTCCTGACTTCTGTAGCATGTTTTGATAAATAATTGTACTAAAAAAATATTTGGATCAATAATCTAGCACTTGTAATTGATTCCATCTTCATAGCTTGGTTTTACTTTTTTCTTTTTTTTTAAATTTTTTGGCTGCACCCCAGCTTGCAGGACCATAGTTCCCCAACCACAGGCCCTTGTACCCCAACCCAGGCCCTTGGCAGTGAGAGCACAGAGTCTTTTTTTTTTTTGTATTTTATATTTTTTTTAATTTTTATTTATTTTTTTCCATTTATTTTTATTAGTTGGAGGCTAAGTACTTTACAATATTGTAGTGGTTTTTGCCATACATTGACATGAATCAGCCATGAATTTACATGCATTCCCCATCCTGAACCCCCCTCCCACCTCCCTCCCCATCCCATCCCTCTGGGTCATCACAGTGTACCAGCCCTGAGCACTTGTCTCATGCATCCAACCTGGACTGGGGATCTGTTTCATACTTGATAATATACATGTTTTGATGCTGTTCTCTCAGAGCATCCCACCCTCGCCTTCTCCCAGAGTCCAAAAGTCTGTTCTATACATCTGTGTCTCTTTTTCTGTCTTGCATATAGGGTTATTGTTACCATCTTTCTAAATTCCATATGTATGCGTTAGTATACTGTATTGGTGTTTTTCTTTCTGGCTTACTTCACTCTGTATAATGGGCTCCAGTTTCATCCATCTCATTAGAACTGATTCAAATGTATTCTTTTTATTGGCTGAGTAATATTCCACTGTGTATACGTACCACAGCTTTCTCATCCATTTGTCTGCTGATGGGCATCTAGGTTGCTTCCATGTCCTGGCTATTATAAACAGATCACGGAGTCTTAACCACTGAACCGCCAGGAAGTTTCCTGGCGGTTTTTATTTACATTTTTTAGAAACTCTAGAAAAATTCATAAAATTGTTACATTTTATTGACTTGTTCATTAATAAATTTTCACTGTTAAAAACAGAAATGTCTGAGACAAATAGTTATTTTTAAGGTCTATATTTTCTTTTTACAAATACTGTTTTTTCCTATGACTTTCAGATAGAAAACAGTGGATCCTACATGCCAGTCTAGTACAGGAACATTTTCTTGATTCTCTGGTTATCAATTTGCTGTTTTAAGTTTTTTCTCCTACATTTGATATTTTATATTTATTTAATATTGAATGGCAATGAGTAGCTCTCAGAGACATTCTTATTAATATCCCTGTATTATCCTAATAATGCTTACAGGACTGTTTGGAGTGAGATGCTATTTTATATTAAGTACACTGCTGGTATCACATCTGTCTCCAGATTCGCGTGATGGGGCGTGCCCTCTTCTTTGCTTTCATAGCACCTTCTATATACATTTCTTAGAAGATTTTTTTCAATATGTGTTCATTTGTCATTCTCAAAAGATTGAATTCCTTAAGAGCAGTGCATAGCATATATAAATGCTAGCTGTGTAAGTGAAAGAAGGAATTAATGAAATGTAAAGAGTTGACTCATTAGAAAAGACCCAGATGCTGGGAAAGATTGAAAGCAAAAGAAGAGAGCAGCAGAGGATGAGATGGTTAGAGAGCATCACTGACTCAATGGTTGTGAATCTAAGCAAACTCTGGGAGATAGTGAAGGGTAGGGAAGCCTGGTGTGCTGCAGTCCATGTGTCACAAAGAGCTGGACATTGTTGTTAGCGATTGAACAACATAAAAGCTAGCTCTATGAGGTACCAACGTGTTTTAGCTAGGAGCATGAACTCTGAAACCAAAACCACGTGGATTCAAATCTCAACTCCATCATTTAGTACTGTGTGTCCACGGACAGGGCTTCTCTGGTGGCTCAGCTGGTAAAGAATCTGCATGCAGTGTGGGAGACCTGGGTTCGATCCCTGGGTTGGGAAGGTATGTTTATGACATTTGTGCATCTCAGTTTTGTCATTTCAAATATGGGATAATTACAGTACCTAACTCATACAGTTGTGCTTAGAACAGTATCTCTATATAGTAAGTGCTGTGTAAGTGTTTGCTACTATTGCTATTGTCCTTTTATTTAATAGCTCTGGCATGGAATAGCAGGTGCCTTTAGGAAATCAATTCTGGAATTCAGGTTTTCTGCTGTCATCATGAAGAAGTAGTTCTTTTCACTTTGGGTTCAGGAGCTCTCGGTATGGAAAGAGGCAGTGGCAGTCTTCAGCACATCAAAAACTGAGGACATTTGTACCTTTATCAATCATCAGGCTGCACAGACTGGCCAGAACTAACAAGGAACTTTTCATTTCAATCAGCATTGTATCAACTTAGGATAGGAACAATGTTACCTCAGGGAGACTCTGATTCATCTTACTTCTGAGGATAAAGCAAATTAATTATTAATTAATAAGCATAGTTTATTTGCTTTTATAGGTAAAAATCTTTTAACAACAGTGATTCATAGGAGAGATGATAAAGGAGTTTTAGATGATAAACAGAGTAGGAAGACAGGATTGAAAGATTTTTGAAGTCTGGCTCTATTGTTGGATATTTAATGATTTTTGTTCTTGTCATTTTGAAAAAGTGGTCTAATTAGATATGACTGATTGTATCTAGCTCTTGGCCTCAGGTTTATTTATTTTTTAGTTCCCCTCCTCAACATTTTGTTTTGAAGAATCTCTAATATACAGCAATGTTGAAAGATTTAACTGAATACTCATGTATTCAACACAAAGATTCTGCCATTATTGGTTTTCTATACTTTGTTGGTCACCTATCTGTACACTTACCCATTCCTCTTTCCATCCCTGATACATTTTGTGTTCTTGTATATTTGATTAGGTTTATTTTGATAAGAAAGGCATCATCTGAATGGGAGAAGTCAATGATTTATTTTCAGCCCCCAGGATAGTAATAGTAGCATACACATGCATGAAGCAGTACTTTTAAAAAGTTGATGGTAAGAATTACTCTTACTGGAAGGATTTCTTAAGAGTCAAAGTGGGGGTAGAGTAAGAAATGTGAGAGCAAGTGAGAGTGAAAGTCGCTCAGTCCATGGAATTCTCCAGGCCAGAACACTGGAGTGGGTAGCCTTTCCCTTCTCCAGGGGATCTTCCCAACCCAGGGATTGAACCCAGGTCTCCTGCATTGCAGGCGTATTCTTTACCGGCTGAGCCACAAGAGAAACCCAAGAATGCTGGAGAAAAAATAAGGACTTGGGAAAATAATTCAATATAATAGGTAACCCATGAAAGCATTCTTTTTCATACAGTATTTTTAGTTTCACTTTGCAAACTACACAGACCCAATTGTTATTGTTCCCAGTAAATGACAACCATCATGGAGCAAAAAAGGAAATAAGTTAAATGAAAAGTTTTAAAGAAAATCCCTATACGTGGAGGCTAATAATATAATGCAAAGACCTAAGATATCAGTCTGTGTCAGCTTTACATCCTCTGGACAACTTAAGGAATATAACTGTGTAGCTTTCCTTTTCACTGCTAGTACAGAATCCACAATGCTAGCCCTTGTGGAGTTCTGCCTGCAACTCTAAAGGGCCTGAATAGGTCATAGGGCAAAATCTTGATTATGATTCAGAAAAGAAGGCGTAGTCACTTTGTTCCTCATAAACTAAGCTAATACTCACTAGAAAGCTGTGATTCTTTTGGAGGGTGATTTCTGGTTGCTGTGCATGTTTACTGGAAACGCAGAGCTGCAGAGTACTAATGAGCATTTATCCCTTCTATTTTTAGTTCACTTCTTTAACTGAGATGGACATGATATAATCTCACTGAGTCAAAGGATGGCATCTAGTCCTGTGCTTCCCACCGAAGGCCAACAGGTTTCCTTGGACATTGATGATCTCCATTTTTCATTGCAAGGTAATTAAGACTGGTTGGGGTAACCCCATGGCAACTATGCAAACCTCACTGTCATCTGTTCACAAATTGTACGGCTTTCTGTCTCTATTATGGTAAAATCTATACATGTTGTTGTGTTAGTTGCTCAGTTGTGTCTGACTGTCTGTAACCTCATGGACTGTAGCCTGCCAGGCTCCTCTGTCCATAGAATTTCTAGGCAAGAATGCTAGAATGCATAGCCATTCCCTTGTCCAGGGGAATCTTCCTGACCCAAGGATCAAACCCTGGTCTCCATTGCAGGCAGATTCTTTACTGTCTGAGCCACTAGGGAAGCCCAAAATGTATACATATGTCTGTATTTTTCCATTTGTAGAAGCTTTAAGTATACTTCAGTATCTTTATTGCCATCTCAGCGACTTGGGAAAATATGGAATACCTAAAAGGAATTTGGTATTTTGGTTTTTGAGTCTTCAGTGCATGTGTTTTTTTTGCAATGAAAATTAAATAGTTAATCATAGTTCGCTTGTCATTGTTTACACTTATTTTACATCTTTTTGTAAATCCTCTTTTAAATGTAATATGCTTTTATCCTAATAAAAAGAAATAACAGGAATACTAAAAGTGAATGAACTTTCAGTCACATGAATTATATGTGAATTTATGCGACTACTGTGTGTTTTTTTAATGCTTCTTGGCAGTCTTTGTTATGTATTTTGAAAATTCATTAGTCACTAGACTCTACCTTTGTTGCAAATCTTGGAGCTGAGTAAAGTTAGTGTAGAAAAAATAAGGCTATAGCAAGTCTTTGAAAATATTTATGTAACTCTGTGTTTTAAAGTAGTATAAAGATTATTGACAATATTACATAACATTCTTAGAATATTACTTAGAAGCCATAGCCACAGGTTTGAGTCACTTGTTTTTTAAAATTTTAAATTTATTATTCAAAAATTGAAATATAATAGACATACAACAATGTATCAGTTTCAGGTATACAATATAACAATATTCAATGTTTGTTTGCTATGTGAGATAACCACCAATATAAGTCTAATTAACATCTGTCATCATACATAGTTGCAGAATTTTGTTCTTGTGATGAGGACTTTTAAGATTTACTCTCTTAGCAACTTTTAAATATGTAAAATAGAGTATTGTTAACTATAGTTGCCTTGCTTTGCATCATATTTATTTGAATCATGTATGATAAAAGTCCCCGAAAGACCTTTTTGATATCTCTTTTTAATTAAAAATGTATTTTGAATGATTAGCTTCTTGACTTTAGGGGTTAGTGGCTTTTAAAAATAAACATCATATCATCTGTATAGGCTCAGAAGCATAATATGTTGAGTACTTAAAGTAAGAATTTTTAAAAGCCTCAGTAAGTACATTTTTATGGTGTCATATACTCTTCCTCAGTAGTTGGAATCAGTTTTCCATTTATCTGAAAAACCCAATGTTCTTGTTTATTTCTAATGTTTTGGTTGCATGTGAATAACAATAAATGATGTGACCTAAAATGTGTCAGGAAGATAGTGCATCAATAAATGATCAGGTAAATCCAGTTTCTTTCTTTTTCCTGAATCAGTTGATCCTGGTATTTATTTATTTGTTTTTTCCTTCTGGTTTTATTGAGATATAATTGATGTACAGCACTGTATGAGTTGAGGGTGTACAGCCTAATGATTTGACTTACATATATCATGAAATGAATATCATGGGTTAGTGAACACCCATCATCTCATATAGATGCAAAATCAAAGAAATAGGAGAAATTTAGTTCTATTTGATGAGAACACTTAGAATTTACTTTCTTAACAACTTTCATATGTACCATAGAATAGTGTTAATTATATTTATCATATACATTACACCTCTGATACTTATTTATCTTAGACCATAACTAGAGTTAATTTAGTGGTTGTTTTGAAACTTACAGAAATATTTAATTACTATGCTATGTAACAGGAGCTAATATAGTGTTGAAAGTCAGTAAAACTTCAGAAACAACCAATCAAACATACAAACTCATAGGAAGGGATCAGACTTATTACCAGATGTGGCAGTGGTGGTGGAGTTGGCTGAAAGCAGTCACAAGGTGCAGACTTCTAAAGGTAAGCCTAATTTCAAATGCTGGCTCTGACACGTATCAGTTCTTTGAACTTGGATAAGAGACTTTATCTTTGTTGAGTCTCAGTTTCCTCATATTTAGAATATGGATGATAGTGCCTATCTTGCCCCTGTGCTTTGAGAATGACCACTATTCAAGCTTAGCACAGTGCCTGCCAGATACAGAGTAGGGACTCAGTAAATGCATCGTAACTTCTCTGTATATATTGCAGTTAAAGTCTTTGTTCCAAAGGACTTTTGTCCAGGAGCACAAGGCTAGAGTAGAAACTGTGTGCTGGACAGGAAAAAAATTGTAAACCAGAAGTCTGGTTTTCATTGACTTTTGTTTTGTTTTGACATTTCTATTCAACGCCGGGAAATAGTGGAGGTCAGAGGAGCCTGGTGCGCTGCAGTCCATGGGGTCGCAAAGAGTCAGACATGACTTAGCCACTGAACAACAACAAAAACAGTTCCATCACATGTACAATAAAGTCTAAACTTCTTGGTGTGGCTCACACATACTGTCTGCTGTGCACCCTCCCCTCTGCCCTCGTCTCCTACAAGCACCCTGCTCTCCAGCCCCACGGTCCCCTGAGGGGTGGTACCCACACCACCCCACCCACCGTTTTTGTGCTTTTGTTAAGGTGGTTGTCGCTCCCCTGCCATCCCCTCCCACAGGAGTCCAGCTCATCCAGTCCTCCTATGTCCCTGTCCATCCCAAACTTAGCCAGACTCAGCCTCCTCCACAAGCCCCACTCTTCCTCTGGCTGAGATTTACGCTTCTCTTTTCTCCCATAGCACCTACTTTAGCACTTACAATAGTGTTCATATTGTAAGTGTATATTTAAAAATGCTTTCTTCCCCACTGCAGAGTTTTATGTAGCATGCTCTAGCTTACATAGCACCCTTTCCTACATTATCTCATTTGATCCTCACACCCACGTTGTAAGGTAGATATTTTATCTTCCAGATACAGGGAGGGAAACTGTGGCTCCCAAAGGTGGAATTACCCTCCCAGAGTCACACAGCTAGGGAGCAGCAGAGGTGGGTTTTGACCTGGAGGCTAGCTCTCTTTCCACTACACCACACCCACTCTGACACAGTTCAGAGAACAATCTGAAAGAGGGGATTTCCCTAACAACTTTCTTTGGAAAGTGCATGTAAATCTTAGCCTTATTTTAGTCAACCCATGGCAAACTTTTATTTTTAAAATTTTTACAGCCATCTTTCACATCCTGACTATGGATGGGCATTTTTAAGTAACAATCTCAGGTTCACAAATAGCTCAAAATAATTATTAAATTACTGGTGAGTGAGTGTTTGCTGTAGTATGTTTTTAATAATATTTGGTTATTACAGTTTGCTTTACAATAGGAGATGAATGTGGGCTGTTTGGCAGTGGAAATGTGATATGTGCTGCCAGTGTGAATGATTTGCCTTCATGGTCTCTTTAGAGGAATGTGGAGCTGGGTATATTGCTCTATAGGGGGAGAGGTGGAAAGCCAATACTATAATGTAGTTGGCTTTACACGGAACAAGAGCTGCTCACATTAGCTACGTACCCTCAACTGAGGAGTTCCCGTGACTGTAGAATGAAGGCTTAACTGTGAAATGAATGGGTTTCCCAAAGTTAAGTTCTGTATCGTTATTAGCAGATTTACAATGATTCTTATGGGCTGAATTCTTTCTTGTTGAAAGAGAGAAAGAAAGCAAGGAGGAAGAGAAGAAGGAAGGAAAGAACTTGTATGTACTTCTGACGGTAACTTTGGTTTCATTGCAGGATTGTTAGCTATGTAGACAAAAAATTGATAGATAACATTATGAACATTAGTTACTTCCAAACTGCAGGCTGTTGGCAGTAGTCTTAAAAGCATTCAGCTCTGTCCACTTTGTAAGCCGACTTGTATTTCACAAAATTCACACGTGCTTAATGATCCTTAGAGTAATAGGAAAAAGAGATTTTATGTAAAATGAAAGGCTCAGGATGACTGCTCATGAGAAAGTTTTTTCCTCCTCATTTCAGAGCCTTTTTAAAAGGAAGAAAGAGGCCTATTTAACTAACAATGCCTGTTTTATTTTATCCAAAAACTTATTTAAAATGAGGCAATTACTGCCACACCTTGCCTACAAATAATATGCTCAAGGAAAGATTAAAATGTCTGCATTGCAATGTGGTGAATCATTGTTGATATGCTATGAAAACGGGTATCTTATGTGTGCAGGGCCAAAAAGGCATCAGACCTAAGGAATCAGGCAGTGCCTTGCTGAAATTCATAGAGCAGGACAATAAACAAGTAGCTTTGTCTTTCTCTTTGTTCATCATCTGTGTGATCTTTGAGAAAATTTCTTTATGGAGGGATTTTTAAGGGTCCTTTTCGTAAAGAGAGATTTGTGTTCTCTTAGTGTAATGAGGATAACAGCATTGAAATGGTTGGATTTGGGGGAGGAAAAGGAAATGGAATTTGTAAATTTGAGCAGATTAATGTAAAAAAATGGAATTTATGTTAGTTTAGTGCATTTTGTACTACTATGGATGGTGCACATTTGAAATAAATTATATATATGAAAGTTCAAGCTATTTAAAAAGGGAAATAAATGGCTGCTATTTGCTTAAATGAAGTTTTCATTATAGAACTTCTTTACACCTTTCCATTGGATTTCTTACTTGGCAAAATAATAGATGCTTCCTTCCCTTTTATCCTAAGAGGATAGTAACTACATTTTTTTTTTTTTTTTTGGTCTGAAATAACATCTCTGCTAAGCTTGTCAGGTGGGAAAGTTATGTTCAGAGGGTAATTCTTTGATGTATCGGCCAAATATGATTATAGAAGCAGTAAGGGGTAAAGTTGAATGATACCACCGAGTTTTCAAGTTGTATGGGATTTTCTTTGCTATTCTGTTTAATTTTGAGACTAAAGGAGGAATCCCTTCAGTAGCATTTCTGAGATGAAGATTCTGGAGGGAGTTGAATGCAAGCTCAAGAAGTTTGAGGATTATGCTTTTAGGTAGCGGGTAGCTATGGGACTTGAGAAGGAGAGGACAGGGTTCGTGGTCAGGATTTTGCCCTAGGAGACTAATCTGACTTTGAGGTATGGGAAGACTTGAGAGGGATGAGAAAGTGAAGTTGGAGAAACTAACTAGAGAGTTCTACTCAGTACTCTGGGGTGACCTAAATGGGAAGGAAATCTACCAAAGAGGGGATAAATGTATAGGTATGATGATTCATTTTGCTGTTTAGCAAGAAAGTGACACAACACTGTAAAACAACTGTAGTCCAATAAAAAGTAAGTAAAAAATAAGAACTTTGCAAATATCTGGGTGTTGGGTAATATTGGCTTGGATTCGAGTGACAGCAGTGAGTAGGAAAGTTTGGGACAGATAAGAAACTGTTAGGTGGACTCTGCAATTATAATATATAGTATAATATAATATGATGATGCAAATATTTACTATGGATAATAAGATGGAGTAAGATGGAGAAGAGCCAAAGTGAGAAGCTGAGCTGCTTGAAATAAAGCAGTAGCAACTAAAATGTCCAAAGACCTCCCTTCTGATTTAGTGTGTTTTCACTATTATAATAGCATCAAATAATAAGACCATTAAATACTACTTTATATCAATGTGTTTAAAATAAATCGTTGTAAATAAAAGATCCTGTTTTCAAAGAAACTCTTTCTTGAGAATTTCCTATGTCGTGGAAAGCTTAAAAGCATAACACAGGTAGAGGACCCATTTGAAAGTAAAATAGTGAGTGAAACTGACACCTGGAATTTAACACAATATTTTAAATCAACTATACTTCAAAAAAAAAAGTGGAATTGACTGACTAGGCTGACTCATCTTGTGATATTTTAAGTGGCAGCTGTGACAATTTTGAATTATTTTGGACAATTAATATATTTCATATTTAAGTTTTCTTTTTAACACATAAATATGATAATTTGGGAGCCATAAAAGGACACAAGAAATTTATATACCTGGAGCATATTGTTTTGTTTTGAAAAATTAGGTGGGCCCATGATTCCTCATTAGAACAACAGTATTCAAATACAGAATATCATCATCCATTAGACAAAGGACTAGGAAGGAGTGTGGATTCTATTACCTTTGCACCATATGAGGAATTAACTGTCATGCAGTCCTGCTAAAATGCTGCTGCTGCTGCTGCCGCCGCCAAGTCGCTTCAGTCGTGTCCGACTCTGTGCAACCCCACAGACGGCAGCCCACCAAGCTCCCCATCTCTGGGATTCTCCAGGCAAGAACACTGGCATGGGTTGCCATTTCCTTCTCCAATGCAGGAAAGTGAAAAGTGAAAGGAAGTCGCTCAGTTGTGTCCGACTCTTAGCGACCCCATGGACTGCAGCCTACCAGGCTCTTCCGTCCATGGGATTTTCTAGGCAAGAGTACTGGAGTGGGGTGCCATTGCCTTCTCCGCTGAAATGCTGGTGGGTAGTTAATCATCTGCATGAACCTGTATAAAACCACATTCAGCCAACTTACTGTCTTGTTTCAAACAGTGCTCATATGTTTTATTTAGTGCTGTTATCTTCCAGATGACATATTCTAAAAGATTGAAAAGCCGTTTGTGCCTTCTGAGTAGACATTGCTTTGTGGACTGAGCAGTGAAATGTGTCTCTGTAGTTATTAATCTAATTTATTCATGATTTACTGAGTATCTATCTGAAGGATGGCTTTCAATTTAAATATAATTTTTAATAATATTAGAAAATATTTATGTTCATTGAGTTAGATTGCAAGCATAATTACGTGATGTAATGTTGAATTTTATTCAGTTGTTCAGTAAACACTGGATGCCAACCATAGGTAGGAGGTGAAGGCTGCAAAGATGAACAGACTGAGCACCTTCCCGAGATGTGCAGCCAAGCTGTGCTTTTGCCTCTTGATGTCAGGGGAAAGTGACATCAAAAAATAATACAAATAAGAACTTCACTGGAGTTTTTGCTACTGAACCCTCTGTAATTGTTTCTTATACGAAGTTTCCTTTCGTCTTTGAACCTCACTTGTTCTAATCAGACATCTGAGTTCCTCTAAGTGTGTGTTAGGTACCCTGCATAGGAAATCTTGTATCTTTATTGCCAGTGAAATTTCTGACATGTTTTAGGCTTTTAATAAACAACTGTGTAATGAAAAAATGAGTGGCCTTTCCAATATAAAAGTATAAATAAGGAGTTTGGGATTAATATATACTCACTACTATATATGAAAAAGATAATCAACAAAGACCTACTGTATAGCACAGGGAACTCAGTATTCTGTAATAACCTATATGCGAAAAGAAGCTGAAAAAGAACGGATGTGTGTATAACTGAATCACTTTGCTGAACATCTGAAACTAAAACAATATTGTCAATCAACTATATTCCAATATAAAGTAAAAATTTAATTTAGAAGGAAAAAATATATATAAAGTACCCTGAATTTGAAAAATTGTTCTGTGTTCAGAAAACTTAGGATAGAAATAGAGATTTCTTTAGAAACAAGGCAGTGAGGTGTGTATGTGATGTTTAAGGGCTCAATAGTGTTTTAGTATCATGTTTCTCAGAGAAATTCTATCCAGCCTTATGACAGTGAGTGAATGAAGCTGTGTTAAGTCTGAGAAAGAGGAATAGATTTAATAAAATGCTTTTGAGTAGAATTTCTGGCCTTTTGCACTCAGGTCCCCACTGTGGGATTTTGATGGAACTGATGAATGAAGAGTAAGAAATGTGCAGACAGTATTTTTGCTCCTCTAACCAAGGCAGACTGCTTCATTATTACGAATAAAAGCAAATTATCTCTGGCTTTCTTTTTTTTTTTTTGCCAATTAGATGATTACACCCAGAGAAATTAATTAAGTTATATAGTGCTGTACTGTTCCAACAGAAAACCTTCCAGAAAATTCCTGAAATCATAATAGCTGAGGTCTTTGCTATTTTTTTTTTTTGGAGGATTATTAACCTTCATATTGTAAAGCTTCATAATCTTAAAAATATTTCAATTAAATGAAAAACACAAGAGCTCTTTAAGAAGTAGTGTTTGCGGTGAACAGTATTTTTCAGGGAAAGGTCACTTCCCCCCCTCCACCGCCACCCCTTAGTGGTATATACTGTTTCGTCTTCTGGGAACTTTGGTTCTGTTTTTGCCAGGAGTTTGGGGATAAGCTTACTTTATTCTGGGTCAGTTACATTTTGAAAAGTAGGGCAAGATAAATCCAGGGTCATTTAAGAGTCCTGTTAAAGTAGGTTAACAAAGATCTCATTCATTCCTTATAGAAATCAGAATCCTTTTTAATTAGTCCCATGGGAGATACAAGATTTTTCTGAGCATTTGTGTATGCCTGTGTGTTGAGAGGGGGTGTACTTATTTGGAGCTTTAAGTAGTATGTTAGAAAAAATAAAACTCAAAATGATTTCCCCTTAGGAAATGGTAAAGTTTGAAATAAATACGAGAGATTAATTTACAACCATTTAGTGGTTTTAATGTGTGATTTTATACTCTAAAAATCAGAGGTCACTGTAAATATGCCTCTTCAAGGGATTACGTCCCTCATCTGGTTTCATCATTGGTGATTATAATTCTTCCAAATGGTTCCATTTTTCTAGAACGTTCAGAGAAACTTGGTAAAAGCTAACTGATGTTCGTTGTTCTCAGTATGTATGGGAGATGAAGACGACTGGTAGCCACCAGGTATTTTTAGAGTCATTTAAAATGGTAGATAAAGGCTGTGAATGATTTATTAGAGAAATGCAGTGAGTGACGTTCTCAATGTGTGTATCTTTACAGGAGAGGTATAAGAGTCTGGGTGAATAATCTCTCCTGGTCAGCCTCTCTTGGTCATTGATGGTCTATGAAGTGACACGTGTTGAATGAGCATGGGTAGAAAAGGGACAAGAGTGGCTGCACACACTTGCTGCCTGCCTCTGGGCTGGGGCAGCACCCTCAGGGTCTGCTTTGGTCCTTGCAGCCTTTGCTGCACAGAGGACTGCCAGTCACATGGGCGGTGAAATGTTATGCAGTCAAAGGCACTTGGTTCAAATACAGAACACAAGTGGCCCCTCTCAAATTTGAGTAACATGTAAGGTCTTTCCAAAACGTTGCCGTTGTTGGCCCTGTCTTCAGTTAAGGATATTCATAGTGGGAACTAGGCCTGCTGTGTGCCTCTGTCTGCCTCAGTTTGAATGTTTACTTGGCAGAACTTACAGGGTGGTTTGAGATCTTCCAAACAAAATGTTTCAAAAGTACAGGTGAATTCGCACTGAACTGCTTCTTTGCGTAATTACAGTTTTTATGAATACAGGTCAATCTATTCATTAATATATTCATGCAACATATCCTTGAAACCCCTCTTGTATCAAGGACTATTTTTTTTTTAAATCAAGCACTCTTTTGGGTTGCGAGATTATTGAGGTGAATGACTCCAACAAACTTCATGTGTCTATGATGCTTGCATTTCAGTTGGAAAGACAAACAATAAATAATTAACAAAAAATATCAAATATTAAAAATGAACTTATGTAATTGTTGTTTGGGTGTCTTCTTTAGATCAGGTTGTCAGAGAAGGAGAAGACACTTAAGGAGAGATTGAATAACACGATGGAGCTGCTGTGCAAAGAACTTGGGAAGAGCATTCTAGTCTGAGGCAATGGCTTCAGAAAAAAACTCAAAAATAGACACAAACTTGGTAAATTTGTGGAGCCAAGGGAGACTGGTGTGCTTGGATTGTGGTGGACGAGGGACAGTGTGATTGGTATTGGAGAGCAAGGCAAGGCAGAGCTGGTCAGGCAGGGATTCGTCAGCTCTAAGGTTAAGGTGTGTGGAAGGGAAACCTTTGGAAAATATTAGTCAAGGGAGTAACATGATCTGATGTACATTTTCCAAAAAATCAGTCTGGCTGCTGGGTGGAGAGGGGATTATCTGGGAGTGGGAGGGGAAACAGGAAAGCCAGCTTTGTCGTAGCCGTGGTGAGATATCATAGATTTTGGACCAGGGTGGTAGCCATGGATGAAGAACCATGGATTTTTTTTTTCCAAAGGATATTTGTGAACGTTGGGATGTGTGAGGGTGAATCATAGGAAAAATTAAGGATAATTTCTAAATTTTTGCCTTGAGCAATTGAGCATTTGGTTATATAGTTCATTATGATGAAGTTTGGTGGATAAACAACTTTTGGGGGAAATCAAGCATTTAGTTTTGCCATGATAGATATGAGATGCTTATTTGATATCCAAATAGAGATGTCAAGTAGATAACTGGATGTAAGGATTCGGAGTTCTAGAGACTTGACAGCTATTAGCATATGGCTGGTGTACTTACATTAAAAGCCACAGATTGATTGAGATCACCTCTGGAACTAGAGGAGTCCTTTTAGGTCTTGCGGTGTTCAGAGGTCAAACAGAAGAGAGAGGAGCAGGCAAAGAACACTGCTGCTGCTGCTGCTAAGTCGCTTCAGTCGTATCCGACTCTGTGCAACCCCATAGACGGCAGCCCACCAGGCTCTCCCATCCCTGGGATTCTCCAGGCAAGAACACTGGAGTGGGTTGCCATTTCCTTCTCCAGTGCAGGAAAGTGAAAAGTGAAAGTGAAGCCGCTCAGTCGTGTCTGACTCTTAGAGACCCCATGGACTGCAGCCCACCAGGCTCCTCCGTCCATGGGATTTTCCAGGCAAGAGTACTGGAGTGGGGTGCCATTGCCTTCTCCAAAAGAACACCGAGGAGTGGTCAAAGCCAAAGAAGGAAAACTAGGCAAGCTGATGGGCTGGAAACCCCTCCATGAAGCTATTTCAACAAGAGGGTATGGTCAACTGTGTTGGGTTGACAAATGGCCACTGGATTTGGGCTCATAGAGTCAGTTCGTGGCTCAGACACATTCTCTACACTCGGGTGGTGAGGTGGAGGCCTGACTGGAGTGAGTTAAGGAGAAAATGAGAGGTGAGGGAATGGAAGCAGTGACTTAATACTTCAAGAAATTTGGATGGTATCAGGTACTTGTTGAAAGAAAACATAGGATTTTTTTAAAGTAAGAGATACTATTCCATTAATGGTTATGCTTTTCCTAAATATAGGCCCTAAGAATAGGGCCCCATTCATTTATTTGTTTATTTGTTACTCAGCAAGTAATTTTTTAAAATGCTTGTGATGTATAAGACACAGTGCTGAGCCCAGGATATGGCACATAGCTTTTGCTGTCCTGAAACAAAGATACAGACCAGTCTGTCGGCAGTATGGTATGATGTGTGCTACAGGAGAGAGGTGACATGGTGTTGTAGAAGTTCAGAGTAGGAATACCTCACTCAGACTTGAGGATCAGGGAAAGCTTCCCATAGGAAGTGATTTCTAAGCTTAGACCTAACATGTGTTAACAGATGAGAAGGCTGAAGTCGGAAAGAGGGTTTCAGGCAGTGGTGACAGCGTATCAAAGCCAGAAGATGTCTGAACGTGGCGCATTCAAGGAAATGGATGTTCAGTGAGGCTGAAGTTTAGAGTTTAAAAGAGAGCGTGAAAAGATGAAGTCATGTAGGGACTTCCCTGGTGGTCCAGTGGTGAAGACTTGGCCTTCCAATTCAGGGGGTGCGGGTTTGTTCCCTGGTTGAGGAGCTAGGATCCCACATGGCTTCAGCCAAAAAACCAAAACATAAAACAGAAGCAATATTGTAACAAATTCAATAAAGACTCTATTTTTTTTTTTAAATGAGGTCATGTAAATGTATAGAGGTTTGACGTTTTTCTTAAGACCAAGAGAAGGCAACAGAAGCATTCTGAGTAGAAGCTTATTCAGAACTGGTGATGTAGAAATCACCCAGGGGGGAGCTGTGGGGTGTGGTCGTATGGGGTGGAATGTGAAGATGGAAGACCAGTTGACTCTGTTACCGCAGTCCAACTGAGGTGCAATGGTCCTGATCTAGGAGCTGTCAGGACAGATAGAGAGAAGTGGGTATCCAGAGATATCTAAATAGGCCCAATTTTCAGAGCTTTGAATTTTTAAAATTTTTATTTTATTTATTTGTTTTTAAAATTTTTATTGGAGTCTAGTTGATTTACAATGTTGTGTTAGTTTTAGGTGCACAGCAAAGTGAATCAGTTATACATACACATATATCCACCCTTTTTTAGATTCTTTTCCCATACAGGCCATTACAGAGTGTTGAGTAGAGTTCCTTGAGCTATACAGTATGTCCTTGTTAGTCATCTGTTCTGTATATAATAGTGTGTATATGCCAATTCCAATCTCCCAATTTATTCCTTCCCCCTCATGGCCTGGTAACCATACGTTTGTTTTCCATATCCATGACTCTACTTCTATTTTGTAAATAAGTTCATTTGTACCCCCTCTTTTTTTTTTTAAGGATCCACATATAAGGGATGTATATGAAAAAAATTTTACTTTATTTCAGTTTTATTGAGATAATTATCAGGGCTTTTTGATTGAGTGGGTGTGGGAAAGGGAGGGAGAAGCAAGTATCAGAGATGACTCAGGTTTATTCTTTAGCAAACGAACAGACAATGGAACCATTCACTGAGGAAAATATGCAGAATAACTTTGGTGGGAGAGGGGGTTGGTTGAGATGGTAACTCAGTTCTGGAAATGTTGAGTTTGAAGTGTCCCTGGGATAATTGAGTGGAGATACCCAGAAGATAGTGGGGTAAACATACACACAGCTCAGGAGAAACGGACACCTGGGCTGAAGGTAAAGATGTGGAAGTGATGAGTGTATAAATGGTAATTGGTTCCGTGGGAGTAGATGACAGTATCTAGCAAAAGAGAAGAAGGGCCTAGACAGAACATTCCAGAGATAAAAGAAGCCAAACAAACCCATAATAGGGCTTGGAAGGGGTGTCCAGAGAAGTAGAAAGAAAACCAGCTGAGTGTGGTATCATGGAATCCTAAGAGAATATTTCAAGAAGGAGAGGGTAGTAAATAGTATCAAAAGTTTCAGGAGTCCAAAAAATACTGACAAGTATCCATGAGGTTAGCAGTGGGCATATTATAAGTGACCCAGCTGAGAATTTAGTGGAGAGGCAGGGAAACAAGCCAGATTTTTGTGGGTTGAGAAGTGAGTGGTAGGTGAGGAAGTGAAGACAGCCAGGGTAGACAATTCTTTTAAGAAGTTTGGGTTTGAAAGGGGGGAGAGAAATAGGGTAATAGCTGGAGGAGACGTAGATCTGGCCTCTCAGCTGATTTTTAATTATAATGAAAAGAACATGGATTTTGGTATCAGACATATCTGGAGTTGGATTTTTCTCTCAGCCAGATGTGACATCTAGAGCACAGTATCCAGGACATAGTAGATTTTCAATAAATGCTTATTGCATGAATGGCTATGAATCCTTCATCTTTTGTATCCACACTTTTCTCATTTACAGAATGCCTGCCTGAGCACTTGACTAGAAATGAAAATGAAGTGTTAGTGGCTCAGTCATATCCGATCTCTGGAATTCCATGGACTGTTGTAGCCTGCCAGGCTCCTCTATCCATGGGATTCTCCAGGGAAGAATACTGGAGTGGATTACCATTTCCAGAAACTTTAAGGAAATAGCCTAATTGTTCCTTACCCTTGAAACCTACTTATTCCTGGACATGGCATGCCTTCTGAGTCCCTTGAAGTGTGTCTTAGGATCCCCATAAATTAGAATAGATTTATACTTGAGTTATTAATTATGTTAACATTCAGAGTTTATTATTTCATTACTATTTTTGCCAGGTCCTTCCTGTTCCCTTGTATTTTCTCAAGAATAAGTCACACGTATAAACCCAATCTAATTACTTCAGTGAGGGGTTTCTCAGAGTGAGCTGTGTGATCCCCCTCAGCCATAATCTCTGGGAATTGGGGCATAGAACCCTGCACTTAACCTCTGACCTCCAGGTGATTAGCTGGCATTCAAAAGCATAAGAATCCTAGATTTGTAATCCACAGCACCATCCCTTTAGCTCACTCTGGCTCTTTTGAACTCAGAAGTCAGAGGTGTGTGGACTGCTGGCTCAAATGGAAGTTGTTCCAGCTCACACCTTCAGAGGAAGGTGATTTTCAGAAGAAAAATGTTCACAGTGTTAATGTGGTTGTTAAAAAGTAGTAGGGAGTGAGAAATATGTGTTAAAAGAAATGTTGTCATTTCTTTGATTTATTCATTCCACAGATATTTTTTTATTGAGCAGCCCAGGTGAGTCAGAAGAGGGTAAGAAAGAAGAGAAACAAAAAGCACCGCAGATCCTAGGAATGTCATCTGCATTGCGGGCTCATTTTCATGTGCTGTAACTGCAAGGTTTGTTTTTGCAGAGAGCCAGGAGCTGTGTTCCGTGTGGCTGGAAACAAAAGCCTCAGTGTGAAGGTCTCAGGTGTTTGCATGAGGGCGCGGTTGCCTCATGTGGCTACACGACCTGGCTGGATCCTACATGCTAAGGCCTAGAGCAGGAATTCCTTGTTGTGTGTCACAGAGTTTCCCAGCCAAGCAAGACCTGAAATCTCTGGATTGACTGGGGGAAAACAGCAGCAAAGCCCCACTTGCACCTTCCAGCCAGATAACCAACAAATACTTTTTGAATCCAAACAACATGAAATGCACTGGGGTATGTACTGCACGCAAGGTGAGGAGCAAAATCAGGGTTGGCCTGTGCTCTCCTGGGGCTAATGAGGAAGCAGATAGTAATCGAAGAAGTTCACAGGTCTTAGCTGTTATTTTGGGGGTAACAGCATTATAGAGATATAATTCAACTTGTGATTCACATACCATGCAGCTCACTCACTTATAGTGTGCAATTCAGTCATTTTTAGTATACTCACAAAGTTGTGCAACCATCACACTTAATTTTAGAATGTCTTTATCATCCCCCACCCCCAAAGAAACCCCATACCCTTTCAATAGTATTCTAAAACCTTCTCCTCCTCCTTGCATCAGCCCTGAACAACCACTGATCTACTTTCTGTGTCTGTAGATTGTCCTATTCTGGATATTTCATACAAATGGAATCATATACTATGTGGTATTTCATGATGGCTTCTTTCAGTTAGCATAATGATTTCAACATTCATCCATGTTGTAGCTATTATTCATTTGTATAGCTCGAGCATTCTGGGCCAAGGATTGGTAGACTTTTTTTGTAAAGAACAAAGTAGTAAATATTTTAACTTGGAGGTCCGTATGGTCTCTGCTACTACGATGCAACTTGGCATTTTAGCATGAACGTAGCTACAGACAATATGTAAATAAATGAATGTGTCTGTGTTCCAAAATAATTTTATTTACAAAAATAGGTGATAGGCTATATTTGGCCTTTGCAGTTATCAGTTGTTGATCTCTGATCTACGTCACAAGTGTTTAATCCTCTTAACAACTCAGGTAGGCTCTGCTATCCCCATTTTACAGATGAAAAGACTGAGGCTCACACCTTGTGTGTGTGGCAAATATGGATCAGACTCAGGTAGTCTGGCTCTAGAGTCCATGCTCTTAACCTTGTCAGTGATTATAAGTTGAGGCAAGTGCTTTAGTAGAGGAAGACGAATTGGCTTAGGTTTCCTTTGGGATGCAACAATTGAGCTGAGCCCTAAGTGTAATTAGAAGTTAAATACGTGAAGGGGAAGGGTGGTACAAGCAGATGTGGCAGGAGGAACATAATTCTAGAGGTCCTGGAGGAAGATGAAGTGTCTTGAGTGCTGGGTACCGGGGAAGGGTAGTGTTAATATATGCTGAGGCTGGAGAGATGCTGTGGGTGAACCACACAGGGCTTCATAGGCTGGTCTGCTTTTGATCCTCAGAGCAGAGAAAACCATCAGAGGGTGGAAAAGCTGCTGTGGGCAGATTTACTAGTTGAAGTGGAGAATAGATTGAAGGGAGCAGAGCCGACAAGATGGGCCATGGCTGCGGTCTGCAGCAGAGCTGATGGTGGACGAGGCAAGAGGGCCGTCAGATGTAGAGAAGGGAGTGCATATGCCAGAGCCACGTGGAGGCAAAGTTGGCAGGGTTTGGCAATAGGCTATACCTGGGGCTGATAAAAGATGGTGGTGTCAAACCCATGAGATGAAAACATGGATGAGAACAAGTCTGGGGAGAAGTAGGGAGGTAGAGTGTGGTTTCAGTCCTGGAATGCTGGTTTGACAGTCAACCTCTGTTTTTTTGGTTTTTTCTTTTTGGCAGTGACAATGTAGATTCTTCAGGGAGGAAGTACTTGAATGAAAAGAACTTTGAGGTAGAGACATGGTTGCATAATGTGCTTACAAGATATGTTAGCTAAGACTTAGCTTCTAAACTCACTTTTCTGATTCAGTAAGTGAGGCCTCAGTCTTGGTACTATTTATTTTTCTTTCTTGTTTGTTTGGCATATGGTTGGTTGTAAGAAAATGTGCTGTAAATTGTCCTCTTGCTTTCTCTGTTGGTTAATGGTCTCCCCTTTGGTTCAGTCACAGGCGTTTTCCTGTTTATTCTTAAGATACTTTAGGCTTTTCTCGTTTTGATTGTGCGTGCCTGTGTGTTTTCTTTCTCTTAATGTGTTTCTTCATTTATTTCTAAATGTTATCATCTCCTTGAGAAACAATAGAAGAGGTGGCCTTATTGTTTTTAATTCCTTTTCTATCGGATAACAGCTTGGGTCAGTTTCTTTGGGATGGCTGTTGGAACACATGGCTAAAATGTGTTGCATTATTGTCTTACTGAATTTATTTATCCTTACTGTGGCTGTCCCAACTAACAAGGAGTTGGCAGGATTGTTTCTGGGGAGAGCAACAGGGCCTCATTAGTACCTGCCCTTTTGTTCAAGACATTTTCTTAGCAGGAGAAAGAAATTGCCCAGGGATTTTTATTTATTCACTTTATTTATTTACTTTTTTGAGTTTATGTTGCTTTTTAATTTTTACAGTGTTGTGTTGGTTTCCGCTGCATAGCAACATGACTCAACCATAATTATACATTATTTTTATATGTATAAAATATATACTCCCCTCTCCCCCATCCCACCCCCTAAGTCATCCCAGAGTGCCAGACTGGTCTCCCTGTGTTATACAACAACTTCTCACCAGCTATCGGTTTTACACATGATGGTGTATATATGTTGATGCTACTTTCTCCATTTCTCCCCCTCTTTCCCTCCCCAACTGTGTCTAAAGTTGCCCAGGGGTTTTTAAAACAAGGATTAGGATAAGACCTAGGCTTAGTAACAGTTGCCAATAAATTCTTCTCCAGGCAACTGACAAGTCAGTTTGAGCCTCAGTCTTTTAATCTTTACTAAATCTTTCAGTCAGCTAAATTTATTGAGTATTTCTTCTCTGCATGGCACTGGGTTAAGAGGAAACAAAAACACAAAAGGATAAAGGTTTAGTTTTAAGGTTTGTACATTAAATAGGAGAGAAGCCACTTACAGGTGCATGACCACAGGACATGAGCAGCAAGTGGTAATTACTGTGAGATAGAAACAAAACTGTTGAGTTTTTCATGGAGCTATCCTGTCATAAAAATACAGATGGGATAATTATAAATACATTACTTTATAACTTGCTCTTTTTCACTTAAGAAAGTACACACACACATGGGCACATATATATCTACTTTGTTCTTTTTACTAGCTAGATATAATTTTCTTCCTTCCTGTTAATGTGGAAAGTTTATGATCTTTTAAAAAATTTTCTTATGGTTTAACAGATGCTTTTCAGCTTTAAATAGTATACCTAAATCATGTTTTTTTGAATGATCAACTTAAAAAAAAAATCATGTATAGTAATTAATTTGCATATTCATTCATTCATTCAGTCGACAAGTTTTGACCCTGTGTCTTTTACTTCTTGGAGCTAGAGACCCAGTGACTAATCAAAACAAATCCTTGCCCTTTAGAGTTTCTTTTCTTTGCTGCCTAATCTAGAAGGGATGTACAGGAGATTGTTAATTAGTGTTGTCTCAGGGCAAGGAAAGTGGGTGTTTGGGGAAGTTAAGAATAACTGAATTCTATTACTGTTTGAAAAAATGTTTTATGAGAGTTATATACTTTCTAATGGTAAAGATTAAAAAAAAAAGATCCAACAAAGTGTTGTGGTAAGCCAGAGCCAGAAGAGACTGTTTCTATTTTGCAAAGGGAACACTGAACAGGATATGTCTTATTTTAACAAATGTCAATCTAACACCCCCCATGTACTGGGTGCTGGGATTTCTGTGGGTCCAGAGGGATATGCAAGAATTGTCCAATCCAGAGGGTACATAGCATATTGATGCAGAAAACAGTGCAACTCAATTGGGGAATTATAGATACTCTGGTTTGGCCAGGGCTGTAGGATATGAGTGGAGAAGTTATGGGAGATGAGTCAGGAAAAAGTTGATCAGAGTCAGATTATGAATGACCTAGAATGTTAGACTAAGAATTCATTAAGGAATTAGGGAATGATCAAAAGATTTTAGTGAGGAGAATGAAAGATCCAAGTAATAAATCTGGGGCCATGTGCAGTAAAGCTGTAATCAGTAATCCACCAGTAGAAAGGGAAATTCCTGGATAGAAGGAGGTTACAAAGCTTCGTTGGTGACCTCATGCAGTAGAGAACCTTCTTGGAGAAGCTACATTGTAGTAATGTATTGCTCTGTATTGTAGTGAAAATGTAAATTAGAGATTCTTATGCCTAGGTGGCTGTCTTTGAGCTTTTAATAACGGGAAGGACTGCTGGAGTCAACATTTTAGGTGAACTTTTGTGAAACTGGACCTTGCTGAGACCCAGTGGCCATGGTAGTTGTATAATGAGCTTAGTAATGAATTTATAATCCACCCTCTTTAATTGAGCTTAACTCAATTTGTTTTCATTTAAGTTCCCCTCCAGCTAAAGATATGAGTTGCCAGCTCACAAAAGGCAGATTGAACAAGAACAAACTCAGGGATTAAATGTATTTTTATGGTAATGATACCTAGAGAAAATCTTTTCCTTCTAATGCCTCCTTTCTCAAACTCAACCAGAGTTTTTCCAAGAATGATAATCAAGGACACCTATATGGGCCTGAATAAAATTCACTGACTACATTTTCCTGCCTTATACATATTTCTTATTTGCCTTAAAAAAACCAGGAGAGAGAATTTCTCACTCTCTCTACTCCTTGGTATTTTAAAAAACTCATCATTATGGTAGATTTTATTATTCTCTTTCTGCTTTTGTTTTTTTTCCATCCCTAACATCTGTTGATTAAAAGGTCCTGTTCTCATTATTTAGCCATAAAAAAGAATGAAGTAATGCCATTTGCAGCAACATGAATGGACCTAGAGATTATCATGCTAAGTGAAGTAAGTCAGACAGAGAAAGACAACTATCTTATGATATCACTTATATGTGAAATCTAAAAATGACACATATGAACTTATTTACAAAACAGAAATAGACGCACAGACTTAGAAAACAAACTTATGGTTACCAAAGGGGAAAGGTGGGGAGGAGGAATAAATTAGGAAGTTGAAATTAACATGTACGTACTATTATATATAAAAGAGATAACAAAGACTGTATAGCACAGGGAACTCTACTCAGTACTCTTCAATAACCTATATGGTAACAGAATATGAAAAAGAACTGGTGTATGTATATACATATATATCTGAATCATTTTGCTGTACACTTGAAACTAACACAACTATACTCCAATATAAAATAAAATTAAATTTAAGAAATTAAAGAAATAGAATAAAAAGAATAAAAGGTCCTATTCTCTTCATGCCATTCTGTGAAAAGTTTTATTATTTTATGAGAAAGTTACTCTGAAAGTTTAAAAAATAAAACCCAACATTAACAAAATCTCACCCACTCAAATTAAGTTGCTTTAAAGCATGTGGATCTCAATTATTTTTTCTCCAATGGGTCAACCTTTGAAAAGAACAAAAGGCTACTTATCTTGCCATAGGGTGAGCTATTTGGCTCTGATTCCTGTTGAATTAATAGCACTTTTCAAGGGTAAGACAGTATGGAAGTGTGGGAAAAAGTGTCAAGGGATAAGTGACATGGCACAGACAAAAACCATTCAGTCGAGTGGTTATAAGGGTGTTTAGTGACACCTGGGACATCTTTGTTTGCTGTTAGCAAAGGGTCCTTGTTGCATTTGAAGGTGTCTGATTTCCAGGATGACCAAGTATCCTGTAAATTTGGACAATGCATTCATTAAAAGCCATGAAATTTCCTTTTTAAAGCTTTTCATGCAGGTTTCAATTGCTAACTGTAGAGTTCCGGGTGGGGATTTGTACTGACTGCTTTTATTAGATTTTAATCAAATTAGGTTGGAGATAACAAGGTTTTCGTTGGAAATTTTTGGTTATTTTATATTTGTTTTATGTAGATTATGGATTGGGTGCTCAACTATTGAGCACCCTTTAATGTGTAAATGAGCTACAACTAATTTCAGCTGGTAATACAGAAAAAATGAAATGGATTTAAAAAGTTGAGGAAATCCAAGAAGGTTCAGTGCATCTTTAATCTCTAGTTAGTCACAAATATATAAAGACCCTAAAATCCCATTTACTCAGGTTCTCTTCATTTTCTCACCCTGAGCTGTCATCAGATTAAAACATTTTTGAGAACTCAAACTAGGTGTCATGCCAGCCATTCAGTTTAACCGTGTTAGAGATTAGTAGGGGTGAATGGGAAGAGTCAAAGGAAAACAGTGTTTTAGAAGATAGAACAGACAGCTTTTCAAAGAAGAAATGCAAACACATAAGGGTAGATTTGACCTTCTCAGTACAGTAAATAAAATATAACAATAATAATTAGTAAAATTATTGTTATTCCTACTCTTTTAGCAAGTATTTAGAATCTGGCCAGACTCTTCCAGGCCCTGGAATATTTCACAGATGAAACATCTTTCTTGTGTGGTGTTTAAATTCTATTGTGAGGAGAGCAAGACATTAAATGATAAACCTACTACATATATGATATACAGAGTGCCTGAGGAACTATGGATAGAAGTTTGTAACATTGTACAGGAAGTGGGGATCAAAACTATCCCCAAGAAAAAGAAATGCGACAAGGCAAAATGGTTGTCTGAGAAGGCCTTATAAATAGCTGAGAAAAGAAGTGAAAGTCAAAGGAGAAAAGGAAAGATATACCCCTCAGAATGCAGAGTTCCAAAGAAGAGCAAAGAGAGATAAGAAAGCCTTCTTAAGTGAACAAAGCAAAGAAATAGAGGAAAACAATTGAATGGAAAAGACTAGAGATCTCTTCAAGAAAATTATAGACACCGAGGGAACATTTTATTTATTTGCATTTATTGCAAAGATGGGCACAATAAAGGACAGAAACAGTAAGGACCTAACAGAAGCAAAAAATATTAAGAAGAGGTAGCCAGAATATGCAGAATATCTGTACAAAAAAGGTCTTAATGGTGGTGATCATACCATGGTGGTATGATCACTCACCTAGAGCCAGAAATCCTGGAGTGTGAAGTCAAATGGGCCTTAGGAAGCATTACTACAAACAAAGCTAGTGGAGGTGATGGAATTCCAGCTGAGCTATTTTGAATCCTAAAAGATGATGCTGTGAAAGTGCTGCACTCAATTTGCCAGCAAATTTGGAAAACTCAGCAGTGGCCACAGGACTGGAAAAGGTCAGTTTTCATTCCAATCCAAAAGAAGGGCAATGCCAGAGAATGTTCAGACTATCACACAACTGCACTCATTTCACATGCTGGCAAGGTCATGCTCAACATCCTTTAAGTCAGGCTTCAAAAGTATGTGAACCAAAAACTTCCAGATGTTCAAACTGGATTTAGAAATAGTAGAGGAACCAGAGATCAAATTGCCAATGTCTGTTGAATCATCAAAAAAGCAAAGGAATTCCAAAAAACATCTATGTCTGCCTCATTGACTATGCTAAAGCCTTTGACTGTGTGGATCACAACAAATTGTGGAAAATTCTTCAAGAGATGGGAATACTGGACCATCTTACCTGCCTCCTGAGAAACTTGTATGCAAGTCAAGAAGCAACAGGTAGAACCAGAATGGAACAACAGACTGGTTCAAAATTGGGAAAGGAATATGTCAAGGTTGTATATTGTCACCCTGCTTTTTTAACTTATATGCAGAGTACATCATGCGAAATGCTGGACTAGATGAAGCACAAGCTGGAATCAAGATTGCCAGAAGAAATATCAATAACCTCAGATATGCAGATGATACCACTCTTATGGCAGAAAGTGAAGAGGAACTAAAGAACCTCTTGATGAAGGTGAAAGAGGAGAGTGAAAACTCTCCTTAAACTTAAAACTCAACATTCAAAAAGCTTAAAACTCAACATTCAAAAAACAAAGATTATGGCATCTGTTCCCATCAACTCATGGCAAATAGATGGGGGGAGAAAAAGACAACAGTGACAGACTTTATTTTCTTGGGCTCCAAAATCACTACAGATGGTGACTTCAGTCATGAAATTAAAAGACTATTGCTTCTTAGAAAAAAGCTATGACAAACAGTGTATTAAAAAGCAGAGACATCACTTTGCTGACAAAGGTCTGTATAGTCAGAGCTATGGTTTTTCCAGTAGTCATCTACACATGGTGATAGCTGGAACATAAAGAAGGCTGAGCACTGAAGAAATGATGAACTGTGGGGCTGGAGCAGGCTCTTGAGAGTCCCTTTGACAACAAGAGATCAAACCAGTCAGTCCTAAAGGAAATCAACCCTGAATAGACATTGGAAGGACTGATGCTGAAGCTGAAGCTCCAATACTTTGGCCACCTGATACGAAGAGCCGACTCACTGGAAAAGACCTTGATGCTGGGAAAGATTAAGGGCAGGAGGAGAAGGGGGTGACAGAGGATGAGATGGATGAATGGCATCATCGATTCAATGGCCATGAGTTTGAGCAAACTCTAGGAGATGGTGAAGCACAGGGAAGCCTGGCATGCTGCAGTCCATGGATTCACAAAGCGTGGGTCACAAGTGAGCGACTGAACAACAATACTACCTATGTAGCTTGCATAGAATGTTAAAGGTGGTAAGTACTGTAGAAAAGAAAAAAATCAAGCAGGACAACAGGCAGAAGAAATAGTGTTGTTACAGTTTAAACTAGGAGGGTCAGAATAGACCTTTACAGATGAGTGCCATTTAAACCAAGATTTGAAGGAGATGAGGGAGTTAGCTTGTGGAGATATCTGTAGGAGGAGTATTCCTGGAAGAAAAGAGAGCTAGTGCAAAAGCCGTTAGGTGGGAATGTGTTTAGAGAATTTGAAGAAACAAACAAGTAAAAAACCAGGTAGGCCAGAGTGGTTGGAGTGGAATGAGCAAAAGGAAGATGGTGGGGTGAGGGAGGGAGGCAGGTGGTGTGGGACTTGTAGCCATTTTAAGGAGTGAAGTGAGGAGCCTTTGCACAGTCTGGAGCAGAGCGGTTTCCTGATCTGAGTTAACACGGACCAGGATGGTTATAGTGAAGGTGGGGAGAAGTGGTCATATTCTGAATGTATTTTGAAGGTGAACCTAAGAGGATTTCCTGAGGCATTGGATATGCAGTGTGAGAGAAAGAGAGACGGCAGCGTGTGATGTAGGAGGAAGACAGAGTGTAGGGGAAGCATGGTGTTGGTGTGGGCTCTCTCTTGCCCCAGGAAGGAAGAGAAGACCCCTCTCAAGTGTTCGAACCTTTCCGGGGACCCTCTGCCCGGGGAGTCAGAATGAGAGCTGGCACTTGCTCTGTGTTTCCTCGTTGCCAAGGTCCGTTCACCTCGAGTGAATCACTAACAGTCTCCACAGTGTGTGCTATCCACCGTCTTCCACGAGGGACCTGCTACTCAGCAACAGAGGCAGGATTTGAACTCAGGTCTCTCTAATTGCAGCTCATTTATGGTGAATTCAGTGGCAATATATTCTTCATGATAATTACTCATGATAAATGTCAAGACTAAACTGCCACAACTTTCTGAGCCTTTTGGATGTTTTCAGGTGTTCTGGGTTTATCTGAAGTTCCGAGTGTTGTTGGCTTATACTGCAAGTCCTTTTGGATTATCAACTTTTTTTTTTTTTGCTTCTTTACAGGTCTTTGTACAACACTGTCAAGGTTATGTAGGGGCTTAATTCTTTTGTTAGTAAAAAGTGTTAAAAAACCATTGTCGCTTGCAGTTAATCTGTGGGTTTAAAAAACGTCTCATATCCACATGTTATATTCAAAATATTTCTTGGACAAAACCTGAATTGTAGACTAAGTTCCAAGAAAGTTTATAAGATTGTGAAACACATGCATATTCCCGGAGTGACAGACCTTTAATGCTCTGATTTGTTCAAATGGCTTCTGAGGCTTCTCATTTTCTAACTGCCATTGTCCTTTTTAAATAGCTGAACAAGAAGACACTCAGAAGAAAACCTTCACCTGCTGGATAAATTCACAGTTGGCAAAGGTGAGGAAAAACAAAGCAAATCAAGCTAAAAATATATGTGATTCCTCCTGTTCTCTCCTGTTTTGGTCTCCAAAATGGCAATGGTGACAGGTAAAAGAGTGAAGGAATGTGTTGAATGTCACCTTGATCTTTGCTATTCTTTTTCGATATGTTTGTTATTCTTTCCCAACACTAAAAGGGGGCACTTCTGTTAAGGATGTGGGAGACAGTGCTATGAAATATTTAAAGCAGCAGCATCTGTTTTATCAAATGAAATTATAACAGGAAGTCCTATATATTGAGTGTTATGTTAGACACTGGTAAGTTCTTCAAATGTACTGACTACTCATTACATTTCATTGAATTCACAACATCCCATGATATAGATAGTGTTGTTTCTATTTAAAAAACAAGGAATGTAAGGCACGGAGACGTTGTGTGACTTCTCGAAGGTCCCACAGCTTATAAGCGATAGTGTAGTAGTGTAGTTTTAGTTTCTCATGCAACCCCATGCATGGACTCATGAAGCCCACCAGGCTCCTCTGTCCATGGGATTCTCCAGGCAAGCCTACAAGAGGGGTTGCCTTTCCTGCTCCAGGGTATCTTCCCAACCCAGGGATCAAATCTGGGTTTCTGGCATTGCAGGCAGATTCTTTACCATCTGAGCCACCAGGGAAGCCATGAGTGGTAGCACTGGGATGCAGACCCAGGCAGTCTGGACCTGAGACCTTGATCTTAATCTCTGTGCCATCCTGGCTCTCATTGATGCCAAGTGCCTGGAGTAACCTAGATACAAAAATGAATGAACCTCTCTCACAGGCTACCCATCCTAGCCCAATGCTTGTAGTTCTAAAAAGAATAAATTCATAAACAGGTCATTTCAGAAATCTCTCCAAATGGGTCACTACTGGCTGATTCTATCTTGAATGCCACTTTTCCGCACAGGTTTTAAGTTCTCAGTGAAAGCTGAAAGGGTGTTGTGTTATTGGAAATCTACTGTGAGTTAAGTTCGCTTCTTTTCTTAACATGTTTGGATGTAGAACTTTGTGTGTTTTCTATCACCCTGTTATTTAAGAAGAAAATCACTACCGAATCTTAGCTTTTGCAAAGATCCTAAAGCACGTTTTTGAGATTCTTCATGTTACCATGTTTTCGTCCCAAACTGTTAATGATTACTTTTCTTGTGACCTTTGCTAGCACACCCCTCCCTCAGTTGTAACAGACCTGTTCACAGACATTAAAAAGGGGCATGTCCTCTTGGACCTGCTGGAAGTACTCTCAGGACAGCAATTGGTAAGTTTTTAAAATTAAGTCAGTAAGCTTTTAAAATGACATTAAGAAATTTTGTGGATTAAAAAAAAAATCACATTTCTGAGTAATATATTTTGCTTGAATTTCATAGCCTCGAGATAAAGGATCTAATACATTCCAGTGTAGAATCAATATAGAAAATGCTCTGACATTCCTAAAAAACCAATCAGTGAGTATGAAATTCACATGAAAATTAGTTGGGGAGATTAATGCTGTGAAATAATTTCTCTTTTCTAACCTGCATTTTTCTTTTCCAGATCAAGCTAATAAATATTCATGTTACTGATATCATAGATGGAAACCCATCCATTATTCTTGGCCTCATTTGGACAATTATACTGCACTTTCATGTGAGTAGTTTGATATGAAAAATATTCCTCTTCTAATTAGCACAGTATAAAACAAGTAGTGCAGAAGTGTGACTTGACGCTAGAGCTTCTTTAGAAATGGGACCCTTTGGAAGTCTTTTCAGGTGAAAACTATATAGCCGACCTTTTGTCACTTATGGTACTCTTCAATTGAAAATTGAATACAAAATTATCATCATATACTGAAATAGCATATATGTATCAGCCCCAGCCTGAATAGGACTTGCCATGGTAAATTTTTGTTTATTATTGTTTACTCTGGCAGAAAAGAGAATAGGAAGCTTTTGGAGGAAATTCTGGAAAATTAACCCATTAAACTTGGTAAAAAGCTCCCTATTTTTGAGGTCCCTTTTCTGTTCTAATAGTCCTGCAACGTCTAGTTCTGTCCCAAGATTGACTCATAACTTTTCTTTCATTCCATGAGTATTTTTGAGTACCTACTATGTGCTTGCTTTTGTGCTAGGACACTAAGAAAATAATAGCAAATAAGATGATTATAGTCCTGACTTTATGACACTTATGATTGATAAATACATACTTTCAGGCCTGAAATTTTGAATTAGTGCATGTTTTCTGGAGCTACTTAAAAAGTTTACATGTAGGTTATCTCCATAATTACTTTAAAAATAACTTTAAAAATTATATGTAAAGCAAGTGCTTGTTTTAGGAAACATAGAAAATAACATAACTAATTTATATAAAATTTCAAACAAAATGAGACTTTGTATCATTTGCAAGGTGAGACTTTGTATCATTTCTGATTACCTATATCTGTAGTTATAGTAGAATAATATGCATGAGGATGATGAAAACTAAATTTAGGATTTGGAGTTTTTTCCTCTGGGAAGGGAAGGAAATGGAATTGAATGCACAAAGACAGAGGCTCAAAACTGTGTTTTGTTTCTTTAAAAATTATGAACTAAATGTGGTAAAATGTTAAAATTTGATAATTCATAGGCATGTTAAATATTTTTCCATACTTTTTAGGGTATTTGAAATATAAATTAAAATTTCAACATAGATAATAAAGAGAAAGTGATCTAGAACTTCACCACTCACAGATAACCACTTCAGTTAATTTGATGTACATAATATAGCAGGAATTAATACATATATTCGTGTATGTCTGTCTTAAACAAAACAGGATTGTGCTGTCCATATTGTATTCAAGTTATCCTAATTATCATCTTTCTGGGTTTATATATATTATAATGGAAGCATGGTGTTCTATAGTAAAGCATAATATTTCATTAATGGACTCAAAATGCCCACAGTTTTTTGTGACTGTAAGCAATTCCAAAAAGATTATCCTTAAGATAAAACTTTTGCATATAATCTTAATCATTCCCATGGGCCAAATTCCTCGAAACAGCATTCTTGGTCCATAACGTTTGCAAAATAAAAGCTTTAAAAAATTTTGTTTTAAGATTGTCAATGAATTTTTGGTAAGAGTATAACACACATAGAGAAAAAGGTACAAATCTTCAGTGTAGAGCTTGATGAATTTTCATAAATTAAACACGTCCATCCATGTAACCACCATGTAACTGAAGACAGAAAGATAGAACATGGCCAGCATGTCAGAGCCCCAGGTCTTTCTCCCAGTCTCTGCTCTCCTTCCCTAAAGATAACCACTACTTTGATCTTTATCATTGGTTAGTTTACCATTTTAAACACAATATAAAGGGAATTATACTGAATTCTTTTGCATACACTATATAATACTCTTTTGTATCTGACTTATTTTATTTAACATCATGTCTGTGAGATTCATCCTCTTAGAGTTTTTTCTTTTCATTGCTGTGTATGAATATACCAGTGCATGAATATACTAGAACTTATTTACCATTCTGCTGTTGATGAACATTTCTTTTGTTGCTAGTTTTAAGCTGTTACAAATAAAGCTGCTAAGAATGTTCTTGTATATGCCATTTGGTGCCTTTGGTGGCCTCATTTCTGTTGCATATTTATCTAGGACTGTAACTGCTAGGCTTTAGAGCATATGATCTCTTTAGTAGATCACTGCCCAACAGTTTTTCGAACTTATTCTGATTTGCACTATTATCAGTTTGAGAGTTCTTTGCACCAATTCTCACTAATACTTGACATTAAAAAAAAAAACCCAACACATTTATTTTAGTTATTCTGCTATGTGTAATGATTTATAGAAGTTTTAAAATATATTCTGGATCCAAGTCCTTTGTTGGGTATATATATAAATTGCAAATATCTTCTCTGACTCTGTGACTTGCCTTTTCAATCCTTTAATTAACAGACATTCATAATTTTAATGTAGTTCAAATTTACCAGCTTTTTTTTTTCTTGATGGCTAGGACACGACTGAGCGACTTCACTTTCACTTCTCAATTTCATGCATTGGAGAAGGAAATGGCAACCACTCCAGTGTTCTTGCCTGGAGAATCCCAGGGACGGGGGAGCCTAGTGGGTTGCCATCTATGGGGTCACACAGAGTCGGACACAACTGAAGCGACTTAGCAGCAGCAGCAGCAGTACTTTTTAATGTCTTTTAAAGAATTCTTTCTCATTGCTGATACCATGGAGATATTCTCTTACTTTCTAGAATAGCTCTTTCCAGTAGAACTTTCTGCAATAATGGAAATGTTCTATACTTATACTGTACAGAACAATAGATACTAGCCACCTATGGCTATTGAACACTTAAAGTGTGGCTAATATGTCTGAGGAATTAAATTTAAAAATTTTAAAAATTAAATAGTCACATGTGGCTAGTGGCTATAATATTGGACAGCACATCTCTAAGAGCTTAATTATTTCACATGTTACATTTAGATCTGTAGTCTTTTAAGAATGAATTGATTTGTCTGTACACCTGAAACTAATACAACATTGCAAATCAAATATACTTCAATACAGAGTTAAAAAGAAGAATAAATTGATTTGTGTGAATATGTCATTTAATGCAATCAAGATTTATTTTTTTCCATATGGCTATCCAGTTGACCCAACACTAATTTTCTTTTTCCTTGCTTTAAAACTGAGAACTTGACTGAGTTAGGGATTACCAAGGGCATTGATAAGCATTAAAAATCTTAACTTACAGAAATTGATACTTTTTGCAGGGGAGTGAACAAATATCACATTTTCCCAATAGTTAGGATATATAAGGAAGAAAAAAATGTCCCTTTACTTAGGGTCTTGAAAGATACTAAACACATCTAGTATAATTACTAGGCAACTTTTAAGCAGTTGTGTGCAGAATAGCTTTCTCATTTCCAGAACACTTTTTGTCTTCTGTTTGCTGTGATAGCAAGTGTCTACACTTTCTGTGCTTTTCTCTTTCTCTTTTTTTTCCAATTGTAGGAAAATTGCTTTACAATGTGTTGGTTTCTGCTGTATGTTCATGAATCAGTCATAGTGCACATATACCCCTCCTTCTTGAGCCTCCCACCCCTCTAGGTCATCACAGCACTGAGCTGAGCTCCCGTGCCACGCAGCAGCTTTCCGCAGCTGTCTGTTTTACACATGGTGGTGTATACATTGTCAGTGCTACTCTCCAGTTCATCCAACCCTCCCCTTTCTCCTGCTTCACGTGTCCCTGTGTCCAACATTAACTGAAGTGACCATCGTTTTCCTACTACGCTATAGCATCACCTTCATAAATCAAGTAGTCATGTAGGTATGGCTCCATTTTCAGATTGTTCTGTCCCATCGTTTATCCTTGCACCAAGTCTATACTAGATTAACTTCTTCAGCTGTATAGTCAGTCTTAATATCTGACAGTGTGCTGTCCTACTTGTTTATTAAGATTACCTTGGCTTCTCTGCTCTTTGTATTTCCATATAATTTTTTTTATTGAGATGTAGTTGAGATATACCATTGGGTAAACTTATTGTTAATTTACACACACAACCTCCTGGAATTTTAATGAGGATTGATTAAAGTATAAAATCATTTGGAAAAAGTTGACATCTCTTAAATAATTAATCTTTTAATCCATGAATATAGTATTTTCATTTTTGTTCTGTTCAAAAGATTTAAAAATTTTCATTATGGTTTCTCATTTGACTGATGGGTTCTATAACAGTCTATGACTTAATTTTCAAATATTTGAAGTTTATTTGTTATATCTTCACTAATTTATAGTTTAATTTCAGCATGGTCAGAAAATATAATCTGAATTATTTCAGTCCTTCAAAATTTCTGTGTCTTGCTTTATGGCTCAGCATGTCAATTTTGGTAAATAGTCTATATTTACATGAATATATTTATATAAATATACATGCACTGGGTGCCATTTTAGGTGCAAGGCAGTATGCAAGCCAGATCAGGTTTGCTCATTGTGTTGGTCACACCTACTATTAATGATTATTTGGGAAATCTGCAATCATTGAAAAAAGTGTACATCTTTCAATACCATATCTGTTTCTGGATCTGTCTTTTAACATTTTCTGTAGGTATTATCATATTGCCATCCAAGAAATCTGAATCAATTTATGTGTTTCCAGCAACGTATGAATATTCATCACTGACTGTTATCTTTAAAAAATTTTTGCCTGCATTACAAGTGAAAACACTGTCCTCTTGCTGTATACATTTAGATTTCTGAAATGATCAGTGAGGTTATTTTTCATATACTTAAGAGCAATTTTTCCCCCTCTTGAAACTTAACATCTCCATGTGTTTGATTATTTTTTCCTGTATGTGTATTTGTTTTTTAATGGTTTATAACCAAGGATGCATTTTAATTGACCCAGTCTCTCCAGAAACTTTCTTGACTAGCTCAGTTAAGCTCAGTTGAGTTTTGATGGACATGTGTTGAGCACCAGTGAAGTGCTCTATAAGCATGGTTGTGGGGGGTGAATAGATGCCTGCCCTCGGTGTGGAACACCGTGCCTGGGTGAGGGCAGGGGTGACAGAAGTCCACTGAAAGAAAACCAAAGTGTACCCCAGATGCCAAGTGCCATTGTTCAGGGGCTTGTGCAGTGCTCATTTTAACAGTAAACTGTTACTGTTAAGTGATACTTTGTAGGCCTTGTTTTGGCTGAAGGTTTTGTCTCAGTGCTGCTAACTTATGATTCTGTACACATTAACAGTTATTATGTCTTCCTTAGATTGAGGAGCTTGCCCGGACTCTTCCTGGCAATTACAGTCAGCCTTCCCTGGACACTGTGAGTGCAGCTGACTCCTCTCCTACCTCAAGTCCTCCAGCTAAGAAATGCTCCAAAGTCCAAGAAAGATGGCGGATGTCTGCAAAGAAGGCTCTTCTCCAGTGGGCTCAGGAGCAGTGTGCCTCGTAAGTAGCTTGCTGTGACCAGGGGAGACGCAACCTTACTGACCTCCAGGTCTGAAAATCTGGCCAAATAGGTATAACAGCTACCTGAAAGCTTCCCTCTCCTAAGAAGAAAATGCTCACTCTCTCCTTCCTCTCATATTGAATTTTTCACTTGTAGATGTCTGTGAGCTCAGCCACTCTTGGTTTTAAAGACCAGAAGTGTGGTATCACCTGAAACTTACCTCATCCCGTTCCCACGTGTAGGTGGCCCTTTATGGTATACAAATAAAGTAATCTTCAAATATCCTTTATTTAGGCACAATTCCCTTATGCATCTGGAAGGTGGATTTAGATTTTATGCTAGGAGTTCTTTAAAAGTCAAGACTGTGTTAGTTGACTGTGTATTCTCTTAATTTTAGCCTTCTATGTGTTCACGGTATAGTTGGCAGGGGTAGGAAGAGGATTTCCTTTATCTGAGGGGATCATGGAGTGCCTTTCTGAGGGGACCTTTGAGCTGAGACCTGAAGAGATAGCTTTAAGCATATGAAGATTGGGGAGAAAGAGTGTTCAGGCAGAAGGATTAAAAGGGCTATCTAGAAACAGGAATGAGGCTGGTGTTGCTATGTTTTGGAAGGTGGAGATACTGAAAAATATCCTCTGAACTGAAAAGGAACTTTTAAGACTGAAGAACGAAGTGGGCAACTCCATAAAGTGCAATTGTGAAGTTTATTGTGGGTCACTTATAGGCAGGATCAGGCAGACAGGGATCCAGAGGCACTCCATGCCTCCAAAAGGGGTAAAGGGGGATTTAAAGGGGCCAAAGCTAAAAAACAGAATCAGTTACAAAGGGAGAGGTATGTCTGCACCAACAGGAACCAGGGGTTTTTTCCTCTCCCTGGGGGTCTTGACCATTAACCATCTGTGTCAGCAAAAGGCATTCTTCCAGTTTTCATATCAGATGAAGGCAAGAGAAAAAGTTGATGGGGAACTTATCTGGCTTGGGCACATTCCTCGTGAGCAGGCCAAGCCCGGTCATGCAGAGAGAAGAGGGAATGGGACTGCAGGCCTAAGCTGGAGCTGACAAAGTGGAGTCAGTGTGGTCCAGCCACACTGCAGCATTGTAAGAATGGAGAGATAGGTGGGAGAGGTCAGGAGGAGCCAAAGCTTGTAAGGCCTTGTGGGCCAGAGTGAGTGATGTTATTCTAAATATAATGCAAACTATGATGTTTTTTTCAAATAATTTTTTATTGTGATAAAATATCCATAACAAAATTTACCGCTTTAACAATTTTTTAAGGGTACAGTTCAGTGACATTAAGTACATTCACAGTTGTGTAACCATCACTGCTAACTGTCTGCAGAACTTTTTTCATCTTGCGGAACTAAAGCTTTGTAACTGTTTAACACCTCCCAACCCTGCTTCCCTTCAGCCTCTGGCCACCAGAGGCCTACTTTCTTTACCAATGAATTTCATTCTGCAAGGTACCTTATATGAGCGGAATCATATAGTAGTTTTCCTTTTGTGACTGGCTTATTTCATTCAGCATCATATCCTTAAGTTTTATCCATGTTATAGCATGTGCCAGAATTTCATTACTTTTTGGACTAAATATTTCATTGTATGAACACGCTACATTTTGTTTATCCATTCATTCATAATTGGTTCTAAGCAGAGGAGTAACAAAGGCAGTTGTCTATCCAGTTAACTATTGACCATTGACTTGGCACAAAATATTGTTTAATTTTTTCCAATGAGAAATAAAATTATTTCTTCCAGTGAAAAGAACTTTATGATTCGTAGAGATCCAAACTTAGTCAAGCCAACAGATTGTTGAATGAAGAGCATTAAACTTGAGTATCACTGTTATGTAAAGAACTTTTAAAGACAGATTTCAGGCCCACTTCCAGAGTATGATTCAGGTAGACCTGGAGTTGGGCCTGAGAATTTCTACCTACGGTCCAAGTGATGCCATTACTGCTGGGCCAGGGACCACACTTTGAGAACCAATATTTTGTAGTGTCATGAGCCTCATCAAACTTTGCATTTTACTTTAATTTGACCTCATGATTAAAATAAAATACTTTTTAGGTTGACTGACATAATTTGATTTGCTGAAATTTAAGTCCTGATGAATAGAGTGGAGGTACTTTGATATAGTCTTTTAAATAGTATTTTTAATGTTTTTATTCTTTTATGATAGGTATGAATCTGTCAGTGTGACAGATTTTAAGTCAAGCTGGAGAAATGGGATGGCTTTTCTGGCTGTCATTCATGCCTTGAGACCAGACTTGATTGACATGAAGAGTGTGAAGCATAGATCCAACAGGGACAATCTGAAAGAGGCCTTTAGAATTGCGGAACAAGAATTAAAAATCCCCAAAATGCTGGAACCAGAAGGTAAATAAGCTTCTTTCTTGTTGAAACAATGTCCAGTGTGAAGAGGATTTGAAAATAGTATCCACATATGAGCAAACATAGCAGCATGATATTAAGTCCTGGAGGGTTTAACTTTAAACTCTTTATTTAATTTCATGAAAGTAAGAATTCCTACCAATTACTTAAACTTAGTACTTGCAGGAATGATGTCATACTTGAAAGCAAATGATGCTGTTTTGCAGAATAATGTGAGTCTTTGTCTTAATTCTCTTTTATTGTGTTCTGTATTATGTCCTCCTTGATTTGATAATTCTTTTCTAAAATTTCTCAAGTAAGATATTACTCTGAGTTGTCTAGGTGGCTCAGATGGTAAAGAGTCTGCCTGCAATGCTAAAAACCAGGGTTCAATCCCTGGGTTGGGAAGATCCCCTGGAGAAGGGCATGGCAACCCACTCCAGTGTTCTTGTCTGGAGAATTCCATGGACAGCGGAACCTGGTGGGCTACAGTCCATGGGATCACAAGACGTCAGAGATGACTGACTGACACTTTTCACTTGAGTTGTCTATTGTCTCTGTACCTCCCTTTTCCTATTCCCTCCCCCTAATTAAAGCTGGGCCTCTGTGAGGACAGAACTACTTTCTCTGTTTCTTCCTCTGTGGCTGGCCCAGCTTTGCCATTGACTGTGCTCAGTTTTGTTGGATTGTTAACAACAGTAGCAAAATCCTAAATACTGGCTATATTCAGAGAGATAACTATCAGGTTATATTTAACTTCATGAAATTAAGATTTAAAAAATTCAGTTCTGGAAAAGCACTGTACTTTGGATTGCATTGTTTCCTAATGTGCGTGCTAAGTTGCTTCTGTCGTGTATGACTGTTTGCGGCCCTGTGGACGTAGCCTGCCAGGCTCCTCTGTCCATGGGATTCTCCAGGCAAAAATACTGGAGTGGATTGCCATGCCCTCCTCCAGGGGATCTTCTTGACCTAGGGATCAAACCTTATGTCTCCTGCATTGGCAGGAGGGTTCTTTCCCATTAGCGCCACCTGGGAAGCCCCTTCATAATGTACCCAAAGCTTATTTATTTATTAAAACAAACAAACAAAACACCAGTAAGGTCATAAAAATGGCATGTGGTGAAAGTTACAATGAACTAACAGGTCAAGAGGTACAAATTCTAGTCTCGGCCCAACAACAGGGTGTGTAGGTCAGTGTTTAATATTAGGCTTTCTGAAACAGGTGTGTAGGGGTGTGTGTGTGTGCGTATATATATATGTGTGTATATGCATATATACATATATATGTGTGTGTATATATATATATATGCACATACACATGTCTAAAGGATGTGTGGCACAGTTGATAAATAAAAATATATGATGCACTTTATTAGAACTTTCATATAGCCCCCAGATGCCTTTGTTGATTTTTGCCAAACTCCTATATCCATCTGTAGTCAACCTCTGGTTGTAGTTGCTGAACCGGTATAGTTCTGACATCAGTGTGGGTGGATAACTCCTTTGCATTAATGAGTAAGTGGAACAGCAAAGAGGCATGTCAGAGCTTCACTTGTTCTTCAGTGATGTGAATGACTTTTTTGCTGAAAGAATGCTGGAGGAATTTGAGTTTTATTCTAGTCACAGTTTGACAGCTATAGACAGGACATACTTTTAAGATTAATCTGCATTATTAACAATTTCTCCATCTCTTTCTTAGCACCCAGAAAGTGTTAGTCTCTCAGTCGTGTCTAACTCTTTGTGATCCCATGGACTGTAGCCTACCAGGCTTCACTGTCCTTGAAATTCTCCAGGCAAGAATACTGGAGTGGGTAGCCATTCCCTTTTCCAGGGGATCTTCCCAACTTAGGGATTGAACTTGAGTCTCTTTCATTGCAGGTTTCTTTACCATCTGAGTTACCAGGGTAGCCCTCTTAGCTCTCAAGAAAATAGCAAATCAAGCCCTCATTTGCTGATTTTCTGTGGTATAAGTCTTGCCACCCATGTGAAGTCACTAAACACATTGGGTAAAGATGCACAGTAGTATATCATTGTATATTATTTCTATCTTACAGATACTATAAGCATAGCCCCAGGAGTGTGGATAAGTAAAATGCAAAGAAATAGTTGAGTACCGATGAGTTTTTAGTATTTATTACCCTTGTTTTAATATAATTTATGTAATTGTACATTTATATAAATTAATTTTTAATGCTGACATTAAATTTTAACAACTGACTTATGAAACTGATGAAAATGTAATGATCAGCTCTCTCAAGCTGGTATAAACACATCACTGACTGAGTTGACTATGGTTTTGTCATTTAACCTTTCTGGTTTTAAATAGCCTTATTAGGATATATTTACATACCATATGGTGTACCCATTTGACTCTACAATTGAATGGTTTTTAGTATATTCACAAAATTTTGCAACCATCATTACAATCAAATTTAGAACATTTTCAGCACCCCCTAAATAAACCCAGGCAGCCCATTAGTAGTCACTCGCCATTTCTGTAACCTCCCAACCCTACCAACCATGCCCCACTCCCCACTCATAGCCCTAGGCAACCGCTAATCTACTTTCTGTCTCTGTAGATTTGCCAATTCTGGAAATTTCATATGAATGGAATCATACAAATACCTGGCTTTTTGTGACTGGCTTTCTGTATTTTATTTTGCTGACAAAGCAAGAGAATTTTGGGGGGACGTTTGCCTGGGTGGGGAGCAGCGGGGTAAGGAACCCAGAACTGCTCTGTGACTGATTTCTTTAAATTAGCATAATGTTCAAAGTTCACCGATAATATGTTGCAACATTTATTGATACTTCATTTCTTTTTTACTTTTTGATATATTTTATTTTTAGGAACAGTTTTAGATATACAGGAAAATTGAGAAGATAGTACAATAAGTTCCTGTATACCCCACACCCTGTTTTCCCTATTGTTAATATCTTAGTACTGTACACTAGTTACAATTAATGGGTCAATATTGTTATGTTATAATAAAGGCAGTACTCTATTCACCTTTTCTTAGTTTTCCCCCAATGCCCTTTTTCTCTTTAGGATCCTGTCTGAATACATTACATCTAGTCATCATATCTCCTTGAGCTCCTCTTTATTTATTTTTTTTTTAATTTAAAAAAGATTTTATTGAGATATAATTGACATCATACAATGCACCCATTTAAAGTATATGATTCAATGGTTTTTAGAATATTCACAGATATATGCAACCATTACCATTTAGAACATTTTCATCTCAAAAAGAAACCCCAAATCTTTAAGCTTTCACCTCCCTAGCCATCTCCTTGAGCTCCTCTTGACTGTGATGATTTCTCAGACCCTTTTTTGTTATGGTTTTGATAACTTGATAGTTTTGAGGATTACTGGCCAGGTATTTTGCTGGATGCCTCTCTGCTGGAATTTGTGTTATGCTTCTTCTCAGGCCGTCAGCTCTACAGCACTGTTGATGTTGACCTTGATCTCCTGTCCGAGGTAGTAGTTGTGAGTTTTCTCCACTGTGAAGTTACTCTTTGTTTCCCCCATCCCATACTGTCCTCTCTGGAGGGAAATCCTAGGCACAGCCCACACTCAGGAGAGTTATGCTCACTCTCCTTGAGGGCAAGTTGGCTACAATAAATTATTTGGAATTCTGCAAGGAGATTTGCCTATTCTTCTCCATTTATTTACTTATCCAACTATTTATGTCACTGTAGATTCATGGATATTTTATCCAATACTACTTTATTTTATTGCTCTAATTAGAAAAAATTCCATTCATGGGCAGTTCCTCACTCTGGCACCACAAGATGCTCCAGGCTCATCTGTGCTTCCTACTGTAGTCCTGGGATCAGTCATTCCTCCAAGGAGCCTTGGTTCCTTTTATTGGAGAATGGTATTGGAAACCAAGGTCTGGGTGCTACGTGTGCTCACAGCTACTGGTTCTTACTTTTTTGAAACTGAGTTGTTTTTGTAAAAGTTGAATTAGGTGATATTCCTAAGTTAGACTAATGATTCCGTATTTCTATAATGTTAGGTTTGTTATTAGTCTGACTTCTTGTTGCTTGTTAATAATCCTTCTTATTTGACCTTCGCCCATCTTCTTGTTTTTTCTTCCTTCCTTTATTTTTCTTACTTCTTTTTGTTTTTTAATCTTTTTTCTTTCCTTATTGACTTTTCATTATCTTTTAAAAATTTCTTCATTTTCCCACATGCTTTGCTCTATTTCCTATTTCTGTTTTTTAACTGCTTCTCTCCTTGTGTTTGCTAAGTCTTTATTATTAGTGTTAACTGTTTTCTCTATTCTAGTGTGTGAAAATAACTATGCAACTAGAGGAATAAATGATTTAATCAAAACAGATTTCCACTGTATAAGTGATTTCCTATAATTCATTTTATATAGTTTAAATAATAGTTTGAAAAATGTGAAGTACATCATGATTACTTATGCAGCCCAAATACTGAAGTCATATTTGAATAAGAGAATTATCTTTTGAAACAATCTTGTTAATACTTTTATTCACTATGCACACCTTCTTATCCTATGAAAATATTTTAAAGTATCCAGTTAAGGCAATATAATTATTTTATGTATCTCTCAATATTTATATTTTTTCCAATAAACAATAAAATAACTCTCAGGGATCCTTTCTTTATTGAAACCCCACTCCTGCCTTTTTATTGAATCTTTTTATGTGCTTACTGTCTTTAATTTTATTATTTGGATATAGATTAGTTTCACTTCTTCTCTCAGCTGACTTCAAGCACTCACTGGGAAACATGTTTCCTAAAGCATGCATAGTTTGTTGTTTTTAGTTTGTTTTTCTCCTAACTGCAAGCTCCTTGTGGGGCAAATAATGTCTTAAGGCATCTAGCATCTACTCAGGAATCTGGCATCAACTTGCTGAATGAAGGGATGAGACAGTCCCTATGAGCAAAGTCTGAGCCTTACATATCATGCTTGTGACCTGCATTTGTTAACTCTCTGTAAATATTTTTTAAATTGAGTTTAATGGAATTAATAAACATAGATTTCCTTGTCAATATCTTCATTGGTTGTTTTGACAACATAGCTAAAGACATCCCCAAATTATGTGTTCATTTTACCTATAACGTCTTGCAATCTTTTCTTGATTTTGCAAATTACTTAATTTACTATAGGCCTGGAGATGTTCTGCCCTTTAATTAATTTATAATATTTTAAGTTTGTGTAAATCAGCATTTTCCAAATTTATTTCACCATGGAAAATTTCAGTACAACACAAAGACTGGTCCATAGCAGGCTCTCAGTAGATGTATTTGTTATATGAATGAATGAATAAAATCTTGTGGATGTTTTGAACAAATCTTCTCTACAACATATACTCTGAGATTCTTTACTGTACAAGGGCAGAGACCAGAGTGTCAGGAGTGAATTCCGTTTGCTCTATATTCTTACACTCCTGGAGGAGTTTCTGCATTGTGTCACCAGTAAGAGGAAGGCTTTCCATTTCCTTTCCACCTTCCCTGACTACTTATGTCCTCATACATACAACATGCACAGTGACTTTTTTATTATTAGGAAACCAAGGCTGTGCATGTACTCCTGCCAGGATTCAACCCAGCTCCATCTGACTCTAGATCTAAACTTTTAACTACTGCATAGTCTTGGAGCAAGGGTGAGTGTACAGAGATTGCATGATTGGTTTACTGCTTTGATTCATTTCAAGTTCATTTCAATACTGTTCTTGAATATTACAGTAAATCATACCTGTAGCTGATGGATACTGTGGTGTATTTTGCAGATGTGGATGTTGTTAATCCTGATGAAAAGTCGATCATGACCTATGTGGCACAATTTCTGCAGTATTCAAAGAAGGCACCTGGGTCTGGAGATGAAGCCCAGGTATGTCTTTATAAGCACAAACCAAGTTCATTTTTTTTTGTACCCTATTAATGATTTAATTTTTAGCATAGAGGCATAATTTGCACACAGACCTTAAGTGTACAAGTTCAGTGAGCTTTGACAAATGCATACACCATATGTCATACTTTAATCATGATGTAAAACATTTGTTACCCAGATGTTTCATTGTGCCTCTCTTTTTGTCCGTACTCCTCTACCCTAAGCAACCAGCACTCCAGTTTCTTTCACTGTAGATTAGTTTTGCTTATTTTTTTTAAAGTTAAAAGCAGTAATTTATTAAACTTTGCTGAATTACCTAAGACAACATTTAGATAGGTACTATATAGGACAAATTATAGCAGGCTTTAAAAATATTTTAGTGATATCAGACTTTCATCTATTGTAAGGAGAAGCTTTCAATTTTAGGAAAGGGAAAGTGAAGCTCCACATAGTCCCAGAGTTGTTTTTTTTTTTTTCATTTATTTTTATTAGTTGGAGGCTAATTACTTTACAATATTGTAGTGGTTTTTGTCATACATTGACATGAATCAGCCATGGATTTACAAGGATTCCCCATCCCTATCCCCCCTCCCACCTCCCTCTCCACCCAATTCCTCTGGGTCTTCCCAGTGCACCAGGCCTGAGCACTTGTCTCATGCATCCAGCCTGGGCTGGTGATATCTATTGTAATTTTTAGCAGCTTTATTGAGATACAGTTCACATACCATAAAATTAAATCATTTAAAATGTACAATTCAGTGGTTTTAGTATGTTTACAAAGTTGTGCACGATCATCACAATCTAATTTTAGCGTATCTCCAGTTTACCTGTTCTTTAGCTTCATATAAATGGAATCATTGTGTTCCACTCTTAATCCTTATTTGTTGAGACACTCTTGAATTTCCATCAGATTTTTACAGTTTTTTCCTTTGACGCAGTTAGTTACACAAAGTATTGTGGGTGGAAATTTCATAAAAATCATTGAACTGAAAATAAACAACCTGCTTCTATATGGATAAATGAGTGCTGTGAATTTGGTAAAATGTTTTTCAATATTATTTTTAAATGTAAACTACTTCCTCAGACATGTAAGCATGCAGTCATATTACTGCATTTTGTTTGACGAATTTAGGCCTATGTTTTCCCAACTGTTATATTTGAGGCACCAAGCCAGATTGTTGCTGACTCTGGAAGAGAGACTCAAGCTGAGACTTGAGCTTATAATGCACTTCATTTATTTCTGACCTGCTGAGGAGCTTCTTTTTTCTAATTAATTTTCTTATTAAAAACTAAAATTAAAAATTCAACTGTCCATGAAATCAGATGCAAAAATATATAGAAATACTCTTCCTTAGTAGGGAGGAAAAAGTAATTGAAGGTTAAAGGAAAGTAGAAGTAAGATGTAATTTCTTTTGCTTTATCCTCTAGCAATAAACTTTGCTTCTAAATGTGTGCAAGCTTACCACCTAAACAAGAATCTAAATGCTTCTCATTTCCATAGGATAGCTTAACCAAAGCCTTTAATAAGTGTTACTTGTAGCATCTTTAAATTGTTCAAGATATGTTTTGATGTCATTTATTTAGTAGATGTAAACATTTCTTGAGTTACCCATGTTTAGGTTTATTGGAAAGCAGAATTATGAAATGCCTGTTATAAATAAATAACTTAGAATAATATTCTCTAAAATTGAAGAATGATGGAAGTGAATATGCCAAAAGTTAAGAGCTTGATTGCCCTGTTCTTTTAGTACGTTGTGTTCAGATTCTGGTTTCAACCCATTTTAAAATTTAAGGTGCTACATGAGCAAGCAAAATCCTTCTTTGACACAGTGAGTCACTGGTGTGTAGTGATTACACTATTTCACTGATGTTTGAAGTTGTTAATTTTGTTGTTAAAAAAATCACAAAGTCTATTTAGGATAGACCTTTAAATGTGTGTGTGTATGGGTGTGTGTGAATTACAGGGAAAGGTGAAAGATGCCATGGTCTGGTTAGCTCTACAAGAGAAGAAGTTCCAGAAAATGCTAACGGATTCAGAAAATGAGACCTACTGTAAAACGTATGAAGTAAGTGACTTTAAACAGCAATTTTTTTGTGGTTTACTCTTAGGGAAGAGTAGGATGTTTTTAGAAAAAAAAAGTCTTTCAGAGCTAATTATTTAAATATCAAATTAACTCCAAGTTTTAATGCTGAGTTCTAGGGACAGAGCCTCTGGGAAGTCTTGTTAAAGTGCAGATTCTAAATCAGTAGTTCTGGGATGGGGCCTCAGACTGCATTTCCCACAAGCTCCCAGATGGTACTGATTCTACTGATCCTTAGAGAACTTTGAGTAGTAAGGTTTCAGTATGGAAATTGGCAAACTGATCTCTTGACCCCATCACCTGTTTTTATGAATACATTGTTATTGAATATATTATATTATAATATACATTGTATATGAGCCATGTCCATTAAAGTATTGTTTGTGGTCTCATTCTCATCCCATTGTTGAATAGTAACAGCAGAGATCATGTGGCCCAAGACACAAAGCTGAAGATGTTTGCTATCTTGCCTCTTACACCACACGTTTTCCAATCCCTGGTCTAGAGCAGAAATATGCTTTTCAGAAAGAATTTGAAGAACGAAAAGATTAGGAAATCAGAAATGGAGCCGTCCCAGAAGTACAGTGCAGGGTTTCAGCCAGCCTGTCCTTTGGGGAGTAATAGCAGCTGATATTATCACCATATATTGAACATTTGCTACGTATCAGGCACCTTGCTGACAAGCATTTTACATGTTATAACATCTTGCAGAGTATGGTATTGTTATTTGTTTCACAGATGAAGATAAGACGCAGGAGGGCCAAGGGAGCTATCTAAAGTTACATAGATACTGTGTGGTAGCGGTGGGATTTGGATGAAATCTAGCTTTAAAGCTGTAGGTCTCTTGGCGTCCCGATGCTTCTCCAGGCTAAGCAGTTATTCCTTGTGCCCTCTTTAAAGAGACTGACAGGAGCCAATGTGAAGGGCGCACAGGTCTATTTCTCAGAACCCAGTGTACACAGGCTGCGCTCCCTACCTGCTCACCATCCTGAAGAGGATGCTCTCATGGGTCTGCCCACATGAGCGCCTCTAGGTCTGCATCCCCACGTCGGTTAACGGAGGGAGCTGGATGAATCCAGTCCAGCCTTTCTGTGGCTGCTGTGACCTGCTGGCCTCCCCTTCGTTTTGCGTTTGGAGTCACCACTGAAGGAAGGGGTCTCCTCTGCCTTCTGTCTGAACTGCGTGGGCTTCTTGTGCTGCCTGCCTCTGAGTTCTGGCCTCAAGGCGCTCAGTGTCCACAGGAAGGGCCTTGCTCTCTCCTTGATTTACTAAAGTACCGCAAATTCAGGTTTCCTGAATGACAAACTATGTGAGGTTATTTTTAGAAAGAATTTAATTACCCCTCAGTTTGAACACAAAATTTAATTAGAAATATGACCAAAAATTATGGGTAATCTTTTACATAGTATTTATGCAGTTGATGACTCAAACACCAGTATTTCACACAAATACAAGCCAAGAAAAGATTTATTTATTAAGTTTTTGAGGGCAAAGACAAAGTATTTTCTAAAGTCCATATTAAATGACTTGGGAAGAATTGACTGAAGCTCAGGAAATCATGGACACTTCAAAAACCATTTATACTTGACTGCTGTCATATAATTCTTATTTCCACTCATTCTTATTTTGTTGTGAACACATATTTAGGGAGGAGAAACTTACATTTTTTGTGGGTTATTATGATTTGTCCTCTAGAGCTGGGTGGCCTCGCTGCCTCACTCCAGTAGAGGCAAAAGCTGTGACTTATGTCACTATCAGAGTGCCCAGATTGTGAGGGTGCACTGAAGAGAGAAAATGGATTGGTGAGAGGATCCTAGATTTAGGGAATTTTAGTTTTATCTAAGTAAAAATTTAAATATACTCTACAGCTATAGACCTTCAAATAGCAAATTACATTTTATAAACTGGTTTAAACATTTCAGTCTTTACTCTTCTAATTGTAGAGCCTGCTGTCCTTTTTGGAGTCATTCAACAAAGAAAAAGAACGCTTTTTGGATGTCCTGACAATAAAAAGGAATGTAGATGACCTGAATAAAGATCAGTTGCAGTTGAGAGAAGCCTGGGATGGTCTCAACTATCAGGTTACTGTGTTATGTTGATTAGAACGCTTTTGTGGAGCAGCTTGTTAGTTGGATCAGAACTTTAGACTTCCATGAGGAATTCTATAAAAGACAGGGTAGATTCTTCAACAGAAAGTTGTAAGAATGTTACTATATTTTCTCCATGATCTCGTTTGAGTAGGGGTTGATATAAATAGGAATTTATAACATTCTGTTTAGAGAAATTGCAGGCTTATCCAAAGTTTTTGTATCTGCCATCAGTTCTTGCAATCAGAATCCTTATTCTATCAATACTGACCTGCAGCCTCCTCTCTACTTTGGGACAGTACCATGTGTCAATATCAATAGATGCTTGAAGTGGGTAGGGACAAACCCAGAGAGAAAGTGTAGTGATAAATGTGTGTATGTGTGTCTGAATATATCTGTATGATTTCAGTCAGTTTAAATTTATTGACTCATGTGTTATGATATATAACATATGATATATGTGGAAGAACATGTATTATGTAGTCATCTGATATAGCACTCTGTAAATATCAGTTAGGACAAGGTAGTTGGTAGTATTCAGATTGTCTATGCCTTCACTGACATTTTGTCCAGATATTCATTCTATCAATTTCTGAGAGAGGATTATTAAAATCTGTAGAATCCTTCCTTTAATTTAGCCAAATTTTGTGTCATGTATTTTAAGACTTTGTTATTAAATATGTACATTTATGACTGTTATGTCTTCCTGAATCAACACTTTTACCACTATGAAATATTACTGTTTATCTCTGGTAAGACTATTTTTCTAGATGTCTACTTAATCTGATATCAATATAATCATTGCATTCTTCCTATGTTGGCTATATGGCACATCTTTTTCCTTCATTTATTTTCAACCTATTTGAGTCTTTATATTTAAAGGGCATCTCTTATAGATAACATATAATTGGATCTGGCTTTATTATCCACTCTGACAACATCTGATTTTTCACTCAAGCGTTTAGACAATATTTAATATAATTATTGATATGGTTCAGTGTAGGTTTATCATCTTACACTTTTTTATGTTTGCATACATGCTAAGTTGCTTCAGTCATAGCCAGTTCTTTGTGACCCCATGAACTGTAGCTGGCCAGGCTCCCTGACCATGCAATTCTCTCCGCAAGAATACTGGAGTGGGTTGCCATGCCCTTTTCCAGGGTATCTTCCTGACCCAGAGATTGAACTTGTGCCTCTTACATCTCCTGCATTAGCAGGTGGATTCTTTACCACCAACTAGTGCCACCTGGGAAGCCCTTTTTTAATGTTTATCCCCTCTTTTTTGGGAGGGCTTCCCTGGTGGCTCAGATGGTAAAGAACATGCCTGCAATGCAGGAGATCTGGGTTCAGTCCCTTCTCCAAGATCCCCTGGAGGAGGGCATGGCAACCCACTCCAGTATTCTTGCCTGGAGAATCCCACAGACTGAGGAACCTGGCGGGCTACAGTCCATGAGGACGCAAAGGGTCGGACACGACTGAGTGACTTAAGTATACACACCTCTGTTTTCGGTATCTCTATTATTTCTTTTCTTGCCATGTTTTAGATTGTGTTAATTTTTAACATATTAAATTCCATTTTAATTTATCTATTGGCTTTTTAACTCTACCTCATATTGTATTTTAACTGTGATTACAATATACATTATAAAATTTTTGCCATCTACTTAAAGTTGTAGCATTCTAAGTTGTACAACTTATGACAACATGTAGAAGTCTTGCAATCAAATCTCTCGCTTTTTATGATTGGTTGCTTTATATATAAATATATGTATGACACACACATATGTTTTAAAGTCCCCAAGACCATGTTATAAATTTTTGTTCAAAACAGTCATGTGTTTTAAAGAAATTAAGGGAAAAATTAGTTTTTCATATTTATATAACTATTTACATTTCCATTGTTCTTTGTTCTTTCCTAGAGATTTGAGTTTCTATCTGAACTCACTTCTTCTCAGCTTGAGAACTTCTTTTAACTTATCTTATATTGCAGGTCTTCTTTTTTTATTTTGGCTTCCTGGGTCTTTGTTACAGTGTGCAAGCTCTTCACTGCAGCGCGCAGACTTCTCTCGAGCTGTAGTGGTTGGGGCTTCCCTTGTTGTGGTGCACAGGCTTAGTTGCTCCATGGCATGTGGGATCTTAGTTCCCCATCCAGGGATTGAACTCATGTCTCTTGCATTGGAAGGTGGATTCTTAACCACTGGGACCACCAGCAAAGTCCTGTCTTCATTCTTTCTAAACACTTTTGTTGAGGTATGATTTATATGCCGTAGAATCTCCTCATCTTAAATGGCTAATTGACTTTTAGTGAATTTACAGAGTTACAACAGAGATTACGTGTCACAAATACTCTTTGACGCTGAAAAAGTTTGCCAATCTCTGCTCAAGACTTTTGTTTTTTTAATTTTTTTTTTTTAATTTTTCAGTGGGTTTTGTCATACATTGATATGAATCAGCCATAGAGTTACACATATTCCCCATCCCAATCCCCTCTTCCACCTCCCTCTCCACCCGATTCCTCCGGGTCTTCCCAGCCCACCAGGTCCGAGCACTTGACTCATGCATCCCACCTGGGCTGGTGATCTGTTTCCCGATAGATAATATACATGCTGTTCTTTCGAAACATCCCACCCTCACCTTCTCCCACAGAGTTCAAAAGTCTGTTCTGTACTTCTGTGTCTCTTTTTCTGTTTTGCGTATAGGGTTATCGTTACCATCTTTCTAAATTCCATATATATGTGTTAGTATACTGTAATGGTCTTTATCTTTCTGGCTTATTTCACTCTGTATAATGGGCTCCAGTTTCATCCATCTCATTAGAACTGATTCAAATGAATTCTTTTTAACGGCTGAGTAATATTCCATGGTGTATATGTACCACAGCTTCCTTATCCATTCATCTGCTGATGGGCATCTAGGTTGCTTCCATGTCCTGGCTATTATAAACAGTTCTGCGATGAACATTGGGGTGCACGTGTCTCTTTCAGATCTGGTTTCCTCAGTGTGTATGCCCAGAAGTGGTATTGCTGGGTCATATGGCAGTTCTATTTCCAGTTTTTTAAGAAATCTCCACACTGTTCTCCATAGTGGCTGTACTAGTTTGCATTCCCACCAACAATGTAAGAGGGTTCCCTTTTCTTCACACCCTCTCCAGCATTTATTGTTCGTAGACTTTTGGATAGCAGCCATCCTGACTGGCGTGTAATGGTACCTCATTGAGGTTTTGATTTGCATTTCTCTGATAATGAGTGATGTTGAGCATCTTTTCATGTGTTTGTTAGCCATCTGTATGTCTTCTTTGGAGAAATGTCTGTTTAGTTCTTTGGCCCATTTTTTGATTGGGTCATTTATTTTTCTGAAATTGAGCTTCAGGAGTTGCTTGTATATTTTTGAGATTAATCCTTTGTCTGTTGCTTCATTTGCTATTATTTTCTCCCAGTCTGAGGGCTGTCTTTTCACCTTACTTATAGTTTCCTTTGTAGTGCAAAAGCTTTTAAGTTTCATTAGGTCCCATTTGTTTAGTTTTGCTTTTATTTCCAATATTCTGGGAGGTGGGTCATAGAGAATCTTGCTGTGATTTATGTCGGAGAGTGTTTTGCCTATGTTCTCCTCTAGGAGTTTTATAGTTTCTGGTCTTACATTTAGATCTTTAATCTGTTTTGAGTTTATTTTTGTGTATGGTGTTAGAAAGTGTTCTGGTTTCATTCTTTTACAAGTTTTTGACCAGTTTTCCCAGCACCACTTGTTAAAGAGGTTGTCTTTTTTTCCATTGTATATCCTTGCCTCCTTTGTCAAAGATAAGGTGTCCATAGGTTCATGGATTTATCTCTGGAAGAACCCTATTCTTAAAAGGTGGTTCTATTTTTCTCCAATAAAACTTTTTATTTAAAAAAAAAAAGTAACCTAATTTTTGCCTGTTCTTTCCTTTTTTTTTTCTTTTATGCAACTTAACTCTAAGAATAGTGACAATTTATTTAGCAGAACTGTGATAAAAGAGAGAGTACAGACTTAAAACTTACGCTTTCATCATCAGTGTGGGGTCCTCCCCAGCCCTTTGCTCTGTTATACTGCTGACCACACTTTACTATGGGCTTCCCTGGTGGCTCAAATGGTGAAGAATCTGCCTGCAATGCAGGAGACCCAGGTTCAATCCCTGGGTCAGGAAGATCTCCTGGAGGAGGGCATGGCTACCTCCTCCAGTGCTTGCCTGGAGAATTCATGGACAGAGGAGCCTGACAGGTTATACTTCATGGGGCTGCAAAGAGTCAGACACGACTGAGCAACATTCACTTCACTTCACTTCTTCATACCTTACTATAACCATGTACTTGTTTGTTTCCCACACTAGGTGGGTCTGGCAGGAGCTGTAGCTGTTGTTTATCTGGTTGACCCTCAGATGTGTGGGCAGTTGTGCTAAACTTACTCTTGTCTTCATGACACGTGGATCTGAACAAGATCCCACTCCTATTTTTATTCACTTATTAAGGCTACAGTCCATGGGGTCACAAAAAGTCAGACATGACTGAGCAACTGACACACACCAATTGTGTGGTTGTCTGCTTTTATCCTCATACCCTCCTTCCATTCTTCTTTCTCCTTAGGCCACCATTGTGATGTGCCTAGTGTGTATCTTTTTATTTTTATGTTCTTTCAAAATGCGGTAATGTATTTATGTAACCATGTATTAAGTTGTATAAGTTGTTATTATGTTATTCTGCTTCTTTCAGTTTTGAGCACACATGTATTTAAGCCATCTCCACATTGCCATTCATGTATATCTATCTAATTGGCTCAGCGAGTGAATGCATGAATGTGTGAGTGAGTTTTGTTTGTTCCCTAGCAGGGAGAAAATTCAGGTAGAAGGGGCAGAAAAAGCAAAGACCTGAGAAGGGAATCGGGGCTTGGGGCAAAGGGTTGGCATGTGTGTGACTCACACACGTCAGGAGTGGTGGGGAGACTGAGGAAGGGGGAGGCGGCGGGATTGAGGGGCCGGGGCTTTGGTGAAGGACAGATAATCAGGAGACGTGGTAGAGATATCTAATATAAATATACGATTGGGGCTAGCGAGGAAAATAACCTATAAACCTGCTTGCTATCTGTAGGTGTAATGTCAGAGAAGACAAGGGGTTATAGGATTTCAAATGATCATTCAGTACAGTAGTCTGCCCCTACTGAGTGCCATGCTGTAACTATTTCTGATTTCCTTCTTGTAACTGATTATGGGTTCATCAAAACATTTGTTTTGATTGTACCCTCTTCTGAAGCTTTTGAACAAATTATCTTCTCGATCAGCAGCTAGCCAATGATACTTAGAAATATACCCATTAATCAGTATTTCTTTGAATAACATCAGAATTGAAGTACTGTGTTTAAAGGCTTGTTTTAAAAGAATTCTTTAGAGGATTAAGCATACTGTATGTGAACAAATAAACTAGAAAAGTGTCAACTAAAGAACATCTTTTCTTTCTTTTTTTTTTTTTTCAGATTAATGTGTGGCAAACAGAGTTGAATCGTGTCTTGCCCTCACCCCTTTTTCAAATAGAAACTTGGCTTCAGGAGGTAGAGAAGCTTATAGATGAAGATTTGTCAGTCTCCCAGGATTACAACGAAGCCATGGCTCTAACGCAAGAGAAAATTACTTTATTCCAGGTTGGCAAAGAAAAAAGAAACAGGGAAAAATCTATATTTTGTTAGAACTGTTCTTGAGGAAGACTTTTCTCCTAGAAGAAAGAGAAGGAAATACAGTGGGTATTTGAGGATGGTTTAGATGATTCCCCTGGAGATTTTTGGGACCCAAAACGATCTGTCCAGTAAGTTCTAAAGCAACTGTAAAGTCTGGCCAAAAAAGAGAGGGGAGACTGTTTTAAAACATGGGAGATTGGGTTCTCACTAAAATGATATGAAAGAATTTAATAAGTGAGATTTATAGGATTTGAACCCAAAATTGAATGGAAAATGCACCTGAAAACAAAAGATTTTGATAATGCTTTTGCCAGAGAAACCACAGTCTGCCTCTCTGTAAAATGTTCTAGTTTAAAACATCTGTGATGGAAATATTTACTCACAACATTTTAGTTGAAAATATAAGGGCTTTATGATTTTAAAAAAGATGCAATGTGTGCACAGAGCAAATGAGATTAACAAACCCTTGGTTACAGAGTTTGACAATAAATGTGGTTCATGTCATACTAAATTTCTTTTCAGAGTCTGATGGATAAATTTGACTTCCATTTGAATACTCTCCTGGCATTTGAAAATAGAGATGAAAACCATTTGCCTTTGGTACCCCCTGAAAAATTGGAGGAAATGAAAAGACGGTTTGTACCACCATTCTTTCACAGCTGCTGACATCTTCGTGTATGAACACTAACATGGTGCTGCAGGCAGCAGGAAATACAGATTTGTAGATAATTTTTGACAATTAGTCTTTAGCTCTTGATAACAATTCCTTCGTGTTTTATGTAACAGTAACATAATATCATGCTAACGTACTTCCTCTTTTATTTCCTGGGAGGATATGGTGGTAGAAAAAGTTGTGGAGTTAGAGGCAGAAACTGAGCTCTTTATCTTGGTTTTGGCCAAGTTATTATGTCTTTCTGCACATTTCTCATTTGTAAATATAGAGTAATGGTAGTCACTCTGTTCATGTCTCACAAGGAATACTAGATGAAATGGGAGGAAGTATATGAGAGCACTTAATAAACTCCAAAAACTATAAAGATTATTTAGTTGGTGTTCATCCACATCGTCTTCTCTTTTCTCATTATTCAAAGAATGATATTAAGAAGGTATTAGCTTTAATAATGAAAGCTGTTAATATGTAAATGTGGAAATTATAGTTGTATTCTTATATGGAAGTTTTCAAATTCAGTAAAATGTTTTAGAGATTAACATTTTATCATAGAATTTCTCAGTAGGGGAATAATTTCTGCAGAACATAATTCTGTTAGGTATTTTTATCTTAGAAATAGCTGGTTTATATCTCATCACAATGTTTGTTTTACTTTAAAAAAAAAAAAAGAGGTGAGGATGCATCTGAGTTCCATGTGATTAAAAGAAAATGTTAAAGCCCCAATATTTTTTAAAATGCCAAACATTTTTCACATTTGGCCAGTCATATTAAATTAAATTCTAAAACCTGCACTATCTTCCAGAATCAACAACATTTCGGGGAAAAAAGTCATCCCATGTCTAGAATTTCATTACTATGAGTGCTCAGTTCTTGGTTTGCTAGAGGAAGTGAAATCAAAATTGCTTATTTGGAACATCAAATACGGGAGCAAAGAATCTGTGGAATTATTGCTGGAAGACTGGCATGTAAGCTACTTTATTTCATGTCTTAGACAACTGTTCTCCATGATCCTGGGTTTGCTTGTTTCCTGAGCACAATGTCCCTTAACTTTTCAGGTTTTGAGATGAGTTTTCTTGGTAGCTTTCAGTAGCTTCAATATTACCTAGAGAAAAAGATTATAGGTAGTCAAATAACAGACATCGAGAAGAATAAGAAGGAGAAAATAACATTATTTAGCACAACAGAGGAAACTGAGTTAACCAGGCTAAGTTACATAATAGAGAAAGTTTCAATGTTACTTCCTTTAAAAAAATTCCTATTTCCACCTACTGGATATCTTGCTTAATATCTTTCCCCACTCTGATATATGGTTCTATTCAAAAATTAAATTTTTCTTAGAACATTTTAATCTTAACCTTTCAAGTTTTAAGAGTGGGCAAAACAGTATATTCTGTCTTGGAAGTTTTTCTGGGGGAGAGGTTTAGCTCTTACAATTTATAGGAAAAATTTTTGCAAATGATTTAAATATATGTGTTTATATGGTAAATTAAAGCTAAAGCATCCTAGCAATGTCATTTCTATAGTTAGGCCTTATTATCCTTCTTCCTGTATCTCTGTTTTTATTTTTTGACCATGTTGTGTGGCTTGCAGTATCTTAGTTCTCCAACCAGGTATTGATCCTGGGGCCACGGCAGTGAAAGTGCCACATCCTAACCACTGGACCACCAGTGCATTCCCTGTTTCTCCGTTTTTGGGATGAGGGCCAAAAATCTAAGATTGTAAACTTCAGTGCAAAAGTTGGAAGAACATGATGAGGAAATATTTATTTACAGTTTATGATTTAAACACTGTGCATTCATGAATAGGAATCATCATTCTAAATTAGATTTTGAATATTTTAACTTCTTTTTCCTACTTTGATTTTTCATTTTTCCATTTTCAAACTGTTGGCACATAAGTGTAAAATAAATGAGTTTTTATTTTTTTTATTTTTTTTCTGTGCTAAACTTTTATTTATTTATTTATTTATTTATTTTTTATTAGTTGGAGGCTAATTACTTCACAACATTTCAGTGGGTTTTGTCATACATTGACATGAATCAGCCATAGAGTTACACGTATTCCCCATCCCGATCCCCCCTCCCACCTCCCTCTCCACCCGACTCCTCTGCGTCCTCCCAGTGCACCAGGCCCGAGCATTTGTCTCATGCATCCCACCTGGGCTGGTGATCTGTTTCACCATAGATAATATACTTGCTGTTCTTTCAAAACATCCCACCCTCACCTTCTCCCACAGAGTTCAAAAGTCTGTTCTGTACTTCTGTGTCTCTTTTTCTGTTTTGCATATAGGGTTATCATTACCATCTTTCTAAATTCCATATATATGTGTTAGTATGCTGTAATGTTCTTTATCTTTCTGGCTTACTTCACTCTGTATAATGGGCTCCAGTTTCATCCATCTCAATAAATGAGTTTTTAATTGTCTGTTCTTCCATGGAAGATTTTGCTTGCTTAAGACACATAATAACTTGGTTAAAGGTATTTCTCAAGGGTCTTTGTGTGATAGATGATAGATTGTATCTATTTATACCATGCTCAACATCTAATAAAAATTATTCAATATTAATAAAGACATGAGAAAAACCAAGGTAAAACTGTGTCACTACATTAAGATAAACTTTGTCAGGTCTCATACTTGTATATTGCTAATACTCATATGTATGTTTCTTTGACCTTAACTATCTTTCTTCATGAACTACTTAACCCAAATGTGTAGTATTAATTACTGTAAAGAAATTTTGGTGCCTAAGCGCTTCATCAATGTTTATGTCTCTGTCTGGATTTCTTGACACATTAAAAAAAAGGTTGTCAATATGTTTTATTTTCATTTTTCCCCCCAGAAATTTATTGAAGAAAAAGAGTTCCTAGCTCAACTTGAAACTTCGTTTCAAAAATGTGAAGAAATTCATAACAACTTGGGTAAAGCTATATTTTCTTTTTGATGGAATGACCATCACTTAAAAATAACACTTCATTTGTTTCACTTTCCTTATGTATCTGGATGCTTTAGGAATTGGTTGTACATAAATGTATGTTTTGGAAGATTCTTGCCTTCACTTTTAATCCTGTTAGTGTCCACTGTCAATTAGTATGTGAATATTTTTCTTAGCAGTATTATTTTCTTAATGAAAAACTTTTTTTTAAAATTGCTGTCTTGTTTTGTTAACATTATAGCTGGAGAATATCCAAATATTAGTAAACAGTATACAATGGTGAAATATCATCTTTCCATGTATAGAGAAAATATACTTAATGTGAAGTCCACTCTACAAAAAGTTCTGGCATGTTGGGCTACTTATGTAGAAAACCTTCGTTTACTAAAGGCTTGTTTTGAGGAGACAAAGAAGGAACAGATGAAAGAGGTATTTTCTGTCTTATGGCATTCGCTTAATTTTATTATTATTTTTTTTTCATTTTGTTTGGATAGCCTCATTTTCAATCCAAAATTAGAGACCAGGAATGAGTAAACAGTTGTTGGAAAAATTCTCCAAAGTATTAGAAAGCGTTTAGGTTCTTTCTCCTATAATAGCTAAATGGAATTTTCCTCCTCACTGTAGGTTTTATATACACACACAAAATTTTATTGAGGTATAATTTACATACACAGTATAGCATTTGGAAGATATATTGCTAAATTCCTTGAAAAGGAAATAAAAGACACGGAGTACTGGATAGTTTATGCTGCTGCTGCTGCTAAGTCACTTCAGTCGTGCCCGACTCTGTGTGACCCCATAGATGGCAGCCCACCAGGCTCCCCCTTCCCTGGGATTCTCCAGGCAAGAACCCTGGAGTGGGTTGCCATTTCCTTCTCCAATGCATAAAAGTGAAAGTGAAGTCACTCAGTCATGTCCAACTCTTCATGACCCCATGGACTGCAGCCTACCAGGCTTCTCTATCCATGGGATTTTCCAGGCAACAGTACTGGAGTGGGTTGCCATTGCCTTCTCTGATGTATTTAAAATAAATTAATAAATTAGAAAGTTTTGAGTGAGTACCTTTCAGTTCTAAAACCTTTCTTACTTTCTAGAGGAGGAAAAACAAAATACTTCAGATTTATGTGGAGAAGTGTGAAAGAAATTTTGGTATAATTTATTATTGTTTTTATTTGCCTTTTGTGTAATAACCTGTTTTATGATTTTTCTTTGAGGTAGTTTTCTTTCTTTCATTTGCTTTCTTCTATTGCAAATAAGTGTAGACAACCTCTCAGATTAAGCATTTTCCATATAAAAGCTAAAGATACTCAATAAAAAACAGGTTGTTCGTATGAAAGTAAAATTTCTAATAAGTGTATGAGTGCAAAAAGAATATTTGAGTGAGTCATTACTTCTCCCTATAACCTATATTGATACCCAAAATTCAAATCTTTGGCTTTCAACAGGTCTTCTGTCTTTTAAAGATCTTTTAATAAGATTCACATTTCTTTGAAAAAAAAAAAGACTTTAAGCCTTGCAATTTCCAAACTCTGTGCTGAGATGCCCTGAGCTACCAAAGAGAACTCTTGGGTAAATTTAAAATTTGAGGGAGAAAAGCGACATCTGTCTGTTGAACAGCCCACAAATTACCACTAAGCTGTTTGGATCTGACTAGTTACGAATGAGAAGTGTTAGGTACTTTTTCTAGCTTAGGGAATCCTTGAAAAAATTCCTGAGATGTTAAGGGGGCCATGAACTGAAAAGATTTGAAACCTTTGCTGTAAGCCTATCAGCTGCTTAGAAAAATAGAACATCACATGTTTCCTGAAAGTCCAGGATCAAGAATGATGACAGATAGCTAGCGGCTGCCAATTATTGATCAAGGATGAAGAGGCAGCCCAACAGGGAGGGTCAGAATCTCTGCAAAACCTTTACACTTACTTTACTTTTGTTCGTAATCAAGCTCGGTGAAGATCTTTTATAAGTAATAGAAAGACAAATATGTCATTAAAATATTGCATTGTTTATATGTTATATAGGTTCCCTTTGAGACACTCTCCCAGTGGAATCTACAACATACTACTTTAAATGAAGTGGGAAATTTCTTATTTCAAGTCAGCAATGATGAAGTTGGATCATCTATTTCTAAAGAACTGAGGAGACTGAATAAAAGATGGAGAAAGGTTATTACAAAACCTCAGCTTGTAAGTTTTTTTATTTGGTAACAGATTCTTTGAGGTATAATTCACATGCATACAATTCACTCATTTAGTGTGAATTCCTCAGTTGTTTTCAGTATATTTAATGTTGTGCAAGTCATCACCATAATCAATTTTAGAAGATTTTCATTACCTCATAAAGAAACTTTGTACCCATTAGCAATCACTCCTCATTTTCTCCCAATGTCCCCAGCTTTAAAAATTGTCTTATTCTGGTTATTTCACATAAATGGAGTCATAAAATATGTAGTCTTCTGTTTCTGGCTTTTTTTCACTTAGTGTAATGTTTTCAAAGTTCATTCATTTTGTAGTATGTATTAGTACTTCAATCATTTTTACCAGCAAAGCATAATCTGTTGTATGGATATATCACATTGTATTTATTCGTTGATCAGTTGTTGAACATTTGACTTCTTTCCACTTTTTAGACTCTTACAAATAATTCAGATATAACCATTCATGTTCAGATTTTTGTATGGACATTCAACATAGATTTTTAGTTGAAATTTATTTACCAGTAAAGAGTAACATAAGCATTTTGGCCTGTTAGATTTCAAAGTTCTTGAGAACATACAGCAAATTTTATCTTTATATTTACTATTTGTTGTAGTTGTTTAGTCCTAAGTCATGTCTGACTCTTTTGTGACTCCCTGGACTATAGCCTGCCAGGCTCCTCTGTCCGGGGGATTTCCCAGGCGAGAATACTGGAGTGAGTTGCCACTTCCTTCTCCAGGGGAATCTTCCCAACCCAGGGATGGAACCCATGTCTCCTGCATTGGCAGGCAGATTCTTTACCACCAGGCTACCAGGGAAACCCTATATTTAGTGCTTCATAAAAGCACATATCATTTTTGAACTTAAATTATTAAATTATTCTCTTATTCTTAATAATTGGAGACTGGGGTGTTATGTGGGAAATTTTAAAAATTAAATATGTCTCCTTATTGTTTTTAATCATATATCTTAGAATAAAGGATATAAATATTACATTTCATGACATTAATTTTTTATAGGAAGCGAACCTGCCACTTATGAAATTACAAGATGAGCCCTTTCTTGACAATTCTGGAAATATTCAGCTATCCAAAGAAGAAAACCTAACTGTTGGTTTTTCGACAGATACGTCAAGTGAACTTCCTAAAAACCACAATCAGAATATTATGGTAAATAGTCATGTTTTATGTAGTTCATTTGTATTGATATATGGAAATAATTTAACTTTGCTGTTTTTTTCTTTGGAAAATAACCCATATTGTTGAAACAGATAAGTAAGATTATTAGATAACACTGAAAGTATGGTCATTGTTCAGTAAAATGCCTAAGTGGTACCCTCACTCAGTGGTCATGAGCGCCTAAACAGTAGCCATAAGCCTATAGCTTTTATGGCTGTAGGCTTATGGATTAAAAGAAATAAAAAATTTGAAAGGAAATAGTAAATAAAAGCCCTGTGCCTCTAACTCACTGCAGAGTTTGCAGACACACGGAAGCAGTCATGACTTCTGAGCTGTGGAAGTGGAGTTGCTATTTTCTTCAGATACTTCTGACTAGTACTCAGTTGTCCAGCTTTAGGCTAGCCTCTGGCCTGTCTTGCACCCTTTCTGTAAAATGGGGGGAAGTAAAATCTTTATTTCTTGCTTTGTTGTGTAATTCAAAGGATGACTTTAGATTATAGAGAAGAATATAGAAAAGAAAAAACAACAAGAAATCATACATATGTATGGTGTAGCACCTATGATTTTGGAAATATGCCCCCTTCAGAATAACTTAAACAACTTTAAAGAAAATAATGTTTATCTGGCTTTTGCCAGTTGCCATGATGGAGTGCCTTTTTTCCCATCATTAGGAGACCTAATCATGGAACATTTTGAATCTGTGCACTATGCTCTTCGAATAGAAAAATATAGACTATTTTTCTCATACATTTAAAATATGATCTGATTAAAAACAGCTTTAAGAATGTGTCTGTCATGTAAAGCTGTAGCATATCAAATTATAGGATACTGAGAGATTATTAATGTGAAAAGGCTTAATTTTGTTGAAATTTGATTCTGATGTTTCACAACTACTGTTACCAATGGTATTTAATTGTATAGCAGTTTTAGAAATGTGTTTATAGAGTCAATACTATAATTTTCTAAGCTCTAATCTTTGCTGTAAAATGGAAATAATAGTAACTAACTGATAGGAATGATATCCTTAAGACAATTTTTGTGAATAAATCTCTTAATTTTTAAAGTATTTATACTATCATAATGTATCATTATCATGTCCAAAAAGTAGATCTTAAATCATTAAAATATGTTGATTTAGCACTCTCAGGGGGAAAAAAGCAATATAATGTATTCATTTTTATTTTTTTGACATAAAAGTTCAGTATGCATTTTAACTTTTATAAAGATGCTATTAAAACATTGAGGTTTAAAAAAAATTTGAGGTTTAAAAAGCAGCCATTGTTTTTGAGATTTTCATTGTTCAATTAATTTGCTTCAGAGATACAACTTTTTAAAGTTATAATTATTTTATAATATAAATGTTACCATTTTCTTGAGTGATAATTTTGAATGTTGTAGGCTGGGGAAGAACATGAAAAAGAAAATGAAGACTTTTCAGGGCCACTGAAAGTGGCTAAAGAGGTTGAAAGGCTCATTGGACAAGTGGAAACCTGGGAGGCAGAAACCACGTCTGTTTTGGATCTTCTGAGACAGCAGGATGATGCAGAGACCTCAGTGGAAGAATCTTTGCAGGTATGAGTGTAACAGCATTAACAAGACAGCTTTTGTGGCTGTAGGCTTATGGATTAAGATTAAAAGTTTCAAAGGAAATAGTAAATAAAACTACTGTTTGAACTTTCTTTATTGGGTTTTGTTTTTTTTTAAATGACATGGAATCTCAACCCTGGATCATTTGCTGTGATTTTCTGGAAGACAGAGGAGAAAGTTGAAGACTGATAGGGAGTTTAAATTCTTGAACTGATTTTCCCAGCTCCAGAGTGGAGATTAAAATATTCTCTTTCATCAGAGGGAAGTAAGATGAGTAAGTGAGTTCAGTCTCCCTGTAGCCCAGTGCATTGTGAATATAAGAGATGATGCGATCTACTCTTGGAAAGCTCAACCCCTGTGGAAGCCACTTTCCTTTCTTACCTGATGCAGGGAGGGGGCTGCCTGTTATTAAAACTCTGCTCTTTATTCTCAGGCAGTTGACTCATTGAAAAGCAATGAGGCAAGAGTGTATTTTAATATCATTTAGTTCTCCTTGGAAAGAAGTTACAATTGAGGTTTTACTGAGTTCCAGCTCAGCTATAAAATTTATAGAGCATATCATAAATTACAGCAAGATGGAAAGTTCTAGAAATAAAGAATTATTTGTATAATTCTTTTGAATTTTAAAATTCTTTTCTACATTTTGAAATGGTGTATATGAATAATTTTGTGTTTTCATTGTTCGTAAGAGTAATACCTCTACTTGCTTTGAAAATATTATATGAACTTACCTGTGCCATCTGCTGGTGCTTTTCTAATTTTATTTATTTGTTTATTTATGTTTGTAACTGAAATTTCTTTTAGTGTAATAAATGAGAAATTCAGTATTTTTAAAATATTGAATTTTTTAAAAATTCAAAAGTGTCAAACAGTGAAAACACAAACATGCTGGAATATACTTCTGATAAGAGGAAGTTAAGCAGAATGTATGGTTGCTGGGAGGAAGGAGCAGGGGAAGAGATACTTAGGGAGTTTGGGATGGACAGGTATACACTGCTATATTTGTAACAGATAACCACCAAGAACCTACTATATGGAACAGGGAACTCTGCTCAGTATTACATGCCTGGAATGGGAGGGGAGTCTGGGGGGAGAATGGATACATGTCTATGTGTGTCCCTTTGCTGGCCACCTGAAACTCACATTGTTAATCGGCTATACTCCAACACAAAATAAAAAGTTTGATGAAACAAAAAAAATGAAAAAAAGTCAATCTTTATTGGATCAAGATATATTGTTAAGTAAGAAATACAAGTTGCTGAACAGTATGGGTAATGTGATACTTTTAGTGTTTTTAAAAACAGTTGCTTTTTGTACTTTATACTTTTAAATCTATAGAAAAATGTCTGTGAGCCCTCCTCTTAGTATGTTTCCTGGTACATAGTAGATATAGAGTACATACTTTTTAAATGAATATGCAAATGATTGATTAAATGACAAGGGAGGGATTGGGAAGAAGAAAAACTTTTTCTTCATGTGCTGTATTTCTATTCTTGTTTAAGTTTTTTATAGGAACTTTTGTTAGTTTTATAATTAAAAATAGAAAAAAATTGAAATTACAAATCAATGTGCTAATTTCAGAACATTTAAATAACACATAAAAGTATAAAGTGAAAGTATTAGTCGCTCAGTCATGTCTGACTCTTTGTGATCCCCTTGACTGTAGCCCAGCAGGCCCCTCTGTCCATGGAATTTTCCAGGCAGGAATACTGGAGTGGGTTGCCATTCCCTTATCCAGGGAATCTTCCTGACCCAGGGGTCGTACCCAGGTCTCCTGCATTGCAGGCAGATTTTTTTTTACCATCTGAGCCACCGGGGAAGCCCATAAAAGTGTAAAGAGGAAAATAAAACCCACCACAGTTCCTCTGCACTGTGATAAATAAGATCAACATCTTCATAGTTGGTATCACACAATATAATTTCTATTTTATTATACCTATGCCACCTCTGAGTTGTAATTAAAAAAATTTTGTTATTTTGATAACTGAAAAGTGATGCCCCATTATTTTAATTTGTAACTTATTTGATTACATGTAAGATTGAACTGTCTTTCATATATTTGTTAGCCATTTGTTTCCATGAATTATGTCTTTGCATTTTCTGAATTTTCTTTGGGATCTTAGTATTTTTCTTATTGAATTTATAAACTCTCTGAATCATGACTCGTTTTCATTTGTATGGCAAATATATTTACCAAGTTGTTAACTTTTAAGTTATTTTATTTCACATACAAAATTTTTGTGTTTTTATAGTCATTTCTGCCTTTAAAGATCCTCCAAATCCAGAAAGCAGATCAGTTTTCATGGATAATTTCTTCTTTTTCTAGTTTTCATGTTTTATATATAATTTTCTAATTCATCTGAAATTTATTTTTGATACCTTGTAAAAAGCATGGTTCTAAAAAGATGTTTTTCCAACAGCTATTTCTCCAGTAACATTTATTGAACTCCTTTCTGACTGATTTGACTAAGTGAATAATTTCACTTTAAAGTTTATTACTACTCTCTCAACTTATTTTCTATCAGCATTGTATTCCTCTAGTCTGTATTTTATCTAAGTGCTTAGTGTTTAATAATAATACATAAAATACTATGTTGCTCAAAATCTGATTGTATTAATATAAATTTCAAAATGAATTTTAAAGATAACCTTTTTAGAATATAAATTTGCCTTATTTTGGATTAACAGTTAATTTTTTATGATTTCCTGATGAGATTATTGAGGTTAATATTTAACATATAATCAGAATATTTATTGTTATCTCACTCTAATGTGTTTTAATAGCATCTTATTGCCAAAGGCTCTATGTACGAAGAGCTCATGTCTAGAACTGAAGACACTTTACAAATGGATATACAACAGGTTTCAAGCCAGGAGTCTCTCCAACATGTCCTCACAGCTGGACTTCAGGCAAAGATTCAAGAAACTAAAGAGAAAGTCCAGGTCTGTCTTTAATATTCCCTATTTACTGAATTTAGTCTTTAAAACCAAGTAGTCAATGGGAGGGCAGTACAGAGAAGGGGATTGCCTTGTAGTTTGAAAAGTTTTTGCAAAATATTAATTTTCCCTTTTATTTTCTTTATAATTTAGAGCATGTTGGAAAATATCAATATAGTAAATAGAATATTCTTATGTCTAGTGGGAAAATATGAGTTGCTACTCAAACTGTTTATTAGTTTATGAGTTTTCTAAGAAGTTGGGCCAAGTGTTGATAATTTTTTGTCATTACAGATAAATATGGTAAAATTAGTAACCGTGTTGAAGAACTCAACCGATGTTTCCCAAGACCTAGATGTCAGGCTGAAGGTGGAAGAAACACAGAAGGAACTTGAATCATACATTACAAGGGCTGAGCAGCTACTTGGGCAAAAAGAGAGCCAGAAGGGACTAATTTCAAAATATAAGGTGGGACTGGTTCAACTATCACATATAGGGCATTTTTCATTACCTCATTTAAAATCAAGATTTTCCATCACTGTAATTATAATAAAGTTATCATAACTTTAAAAAAGTCCCAGTTTTATATATTGTTCCCCAGAGACTCTTAAAAATAAACATTCAAGTGATTTTTTAAATTCAAATTTTACTGTAGACTCGCTGAATGAATTCAGTGGAATAGTGTAAAAAGCGTGGCTGACTCTATGACACTGAGCAAGAATTTGATTTCACTGGCTTTTTTAATCAATAAAATGTACATAATAATTCTAGTCCTCTTCAACTGCCAAATAAATGAAAACAAGGAATGTGAAGAAGCTTTGAGTGGTTAAAATTCCCCAAATGTAAAATAAAATTTTTATTAAAATACTTTAATAAAAGTTACTAGGGACATATGCTTATCAGCAGTTAATGATCCAGTAATACTTTGTATGGAGACAGTTTTTGGTTGACTTCATGGTTTGATAGGCAGCTTAAGATGGTATCAAAATCAAGAGGTAAAAACTACTATGTATAAAATAAATAAGCTCCAAAGATACATGTACCGCATAGAAAATATAGCTGTTATTTTATGATGGCTTTAAATGGAGTGTAATACATAAAAAGGTCAAATCACTCTGTTGTACACTTGAAACTAATGTAATATTGTAAATCAGTTATATTTAAAAAAGAAAGATATGTCCAAGCGTATCTAAAGCAGAGACTCACTATTAATTAATACTGGGAGGCACTGAGAGATATGAAATAAAAGTAAAACAAGGTCTCTACCCTTAGACATCAGAGAGGTAGAGAAATATATGTTCCTTCATTCTTCCATTCAACATTTACCAAATTTACTGAACATTTAAAATGGGCTAGGCATTTTGGGAGAGATAAAAAGAAGTAAATCCAAAGCAGAAATAGACTACCGGACATAGAAAGCAAACTTGTGTTTACTATAGGAGATAGCAGGGTGGGGAGATAAATTAGGAGTTTGGGATTAACATATACATACCACTATATATTGGAGAAGGAAACGGCAACCCACTCCAGTATTCTTGCCTGGAGAATCCCATGTAGGGAGGAGCCTGGTGGGCTACAGTCCTCGGGGTCGCAAAGAGTCGGACACGACCGAGCGACTTCACTTCCTTTCACCACTATATATAAAATAGATAATCAGCAAGGTCCTACTGTATAGCATGGGCATCTCTACTCAATATCTTGTAATAATAGAAAAGAATCTAAAAAATAATATATATATATATATAACTGAATCACCTTGCTGTACACTTCAAAGTAACACAGTACTGTAAATTAACTAAATTTCATTTTTTTTAAACAAAGATGAAGTCAATCAATACCCTCTGTGCTTCTGCACCCAGTCTTTTCAGGAAAAGGGACTCCTCCAGCAGCCTCTCTTCATCCTCCTTGTGGCCTCCTCCTCTTGTCTGGATTCAGCCCTCTTGGCTTTCTGGACTGTTAGCCATACTGGACCCTAGCACCAGCTATTTCAACTTTGCTTTTCCCACAACCATCTTATACTGTTCGCACCTTGTCATCCACCAGCTTTGCCCAGTTTCCACTGTCTTTTTTTCCCCCCTGTTTTATTCCTGGAATGCTGAGAGTGCCGAACTGAACTAGAGTCAGTGGTTCTTGTAAATAATCACTAGGCTGGATTTCAAGAGGACAGACACAGTCAGAAAGAGGGAAGGGAAAGAAAAAGCAGAGGCCTCAGGCCCCTTCTCTACCAGAAGGAGGAATTATAATGTTAGTTCTCATACCACTTTCCTCTTCTTGCCCATCTTCCTTTTGAAATCTGAAGCCAAGGCCTCCCCCTTTTTGTCTCTGGCATTTAGTGAAATAGTCCCATTTTCACAGCAGAAGCAGAATCTGTGCCTTGCCAGTTAGCTGCCCTGAGACCCCAGGGACTCCTGGGACACATGAGTGGTAGGAGTTCCCTGCCTGCACATGGGCTAGCATGTCTTCCCTCTCCATAAATCTAGCAGACCTCACAGAGGCGTTAGGGGAGGTCCCTGAGGCTCAGACCGTACCTTTTCTGCAGGAGACCCGTGACAAATATGTAATAAGTAAATGAACAAATCCCCAGCCTGCTTCATTCCTTTCTCCCCCAGAATTAGTTTCATCTTCTTGTCTCATAGATTTTTCTGCCCTTTCATAGACACTAAACTATTTTTTGTTCTGTTGCTTGATGGTTGCCTAAGCTGGGTTTCTGTTCTTACAGAGTATTATTGCCAGGCAAGATCCTATAAGAAGAGTAGGTAAGTGTGAGATAAGGAGCAGGCACATTGCAGTCTTTGGGACTTGCCGTTGTTGTTGGCCTAAACAAGCCTTTGAAGTCCGTGATAAGAGGATGTCGCCTCCTTTCACCATAAAATGATTATGCACAGTATTAAACATTTGCCATATTACCCCTACTATAAACTGTGTCTTATTGCAACACTGATATCTAATATAAGCTCGTATACTCTTTGGACTGTATTACTTATGAAGTATGGTCATCTGCTCAATACTTAACTTTAAAAGATACTTTGCCAGTGGCTCATAATAATAAGCTTTTTAATTGTTTATGAAAGGGACCAAAAACTATTTGGAATATCATAAGGAAGTCTTTGTCTTGGCCTCAAAGGTGTAACTACATTTGAATAATAAATATTTGCAGTTCTTTTAAAAATAAATCAAGGCATACAAAAGGGAGATCACCCTCAATCTATACCTAAAAGTCTCCCCTAAATCTTCAAGTAGTCTCCATGAAGTCCTTTCCTGGTTCTCCCTGTTAAAATTCTCTAAAATTCTACCTGTTAAATTAGCTTTGAGAACATGGCAGTAGAATAAGGCTTTCATGTTCTTGTTTGTGGGTTGTTTTTTTTAGGAAGCACTGATCATTTTTAATACTAAAAGTCTGGCCAAGTATTTGAAAGCTGTTGAAGAACTGAAAAATAATGTAACTGATGATGTAAAGCTGTCTTTGGAAGAAGAGAGTAGAGACATCCGTGCCAAGTGGGAGGTAAGAACATGCACGTATGTCTGGGGCTTGTGCCTGGGCCTTATGATCCTGATATTGATCCTGATATTAATAAATACGTATGTAGAGTTTCATAGAATATAGGGATAGGCTATGGTGGCAGACAGATCTGGATCCAGCAGCTAATGAATGACCTTGAGCAAGTTGCTTAACTCCTAGGAGTTTCATTGATGAATTGGGAATAACCTCACCGACTTGGCAGGGTTGTGCAAGGCTTTGTATAAAGCACCTACCACAGAGATTGTTTTTGCTAAATGTTATTGAGTGTTAAATATGTGTGTGAGTATATGAAGAGAGAGAGAGAATAAGGTAATATAATTGAATATCTACTGTTAAAGGGCTTCTTAAAACACATTTTAAAATAATCTTTTAATTTTAGAACAATTTTAGATTTACAAAATTATTACAAAGGTCATAATAACGATACAGAGAATTCCAGTGTACCCATGCCCAGTTTCCCCAGTTATTAATATCTTATATTAATATAGTACATTTGTCATAAAGGACTAATAGTACATTATTAACTAAAGTTTATACTTTATTCTTATTTCCACAGATTTCCACCTAATGTCCTTTTTCATCTGTTACGGAATCCCATTCAGGATGTACATTGTAGTTACTTGTATTTCTCCATAGGCTTATTTCTCTATATTTTGTATATATTTTTTCCCATTCTACCTCTTGTCTTTTAATTCTAACCATGTCTCTCACAGCTGAAACACATTTTTAGTTATTAGAAAGAAAAAAAATATGAGTCTGATATATTTTAAAACATCCTCCCCAAAGATATATGCATGAATCAGAATTACACATAAGTTCACTTCTGTCCTTGGTTGCCACAAATATTTTTATTTTTTTAATGGAAATCTTCTCAATATATCCTGTTTCCATGGTTAATATGTGTCTTTGATTTTTTTTTTTAACAGTCTCTTCATCATGAAATGTCCCTGTATATTCAACAACTAAAAATAGACATTGAAAAAGGAAAACTTAGTGATAGTATTGCAAAACTCGAAAAGCAAATCAATAAAGAAAAGAAGCTAATTCGCAGAGGAAGGACCAAGGGTCTCATCAAAGAACATGAGGTAAAAACCTGTTTCCATTCAAATTGTCATCACTGTGGGGTTTATCCTAGATGGTTTAGTAAGCCCTTGGCTAGGATTAAAACGGCTCTGAAAATTACCTCAGCACTTTTGTCCCGTGGGGATGATCCCTTCTGTAGTTCAAGCTCTATCTAGCTAGAGCCTGCGCGTCTTGTTTTTTAGAAGTGAGAAGAATTCAGCATTGACTTAATTTTTTGTTTTTTTCATATATCTCAGTGCCCCCTATCCTCAAGACTCTGGTTACAACAAACATGTCACCCTCTGTTGAAGTTCCCGTAGTTATTTTTGTAAGGACTTGGCATCCTTTGAAGCACAGCTTTTGTGAAAAATAGCAGATCAGGATATAAACCAGTCTGGGCAACTCTTACGGTCTGTTTTTGGTCCTCATCCTATTTGATTGCTTTTGTATATTTGACAGTCCCGGCCCCTCTTTTCGTTTAAACTTTCTACTGCTGTGTCTCTCTCAATATCCATCTCTCTTGCATTTTATTATTTTGGGGGAGAGCCTTCTTTTTATGTGTTCTTCACAAATCTTCCTTTTTTCTTCTGATATCCCAATGCTTTTGTTTTGGGGTCTCTGTTTTTGGCTACTCTCATGCTTGCTCCAGGTGACTGTATGACTTTGGTGCTTTAACTGCCCTCTCTGCAAGGAAGAGCCCAGATCCTTATCTCCAGCTGAGTCCTTTCCCCTGAAGTCCAGATTGCGTCTCTGAGTAGTAAATACCACCAGTGTTCTTCGGAGACCTCCACTTCAGCATGTCCCAAGCCAGCTAGTCTTATCTCCTCTCGAACTTTTCTTCCTCTAACACATCCTGATTATGAAAGATGTCACCGTCTCAGAACTCCCTCCCCGCTTCCTCTTCCCTCTTCACTCAGCCTTGGAGTCAGCTGCCAGGTCCCATCTGTTAATCTTCAGAAGAGTTGCTTCTTCTCCTTGCTTTCCATCAGTGTTGCTACTTCCCTTAACCTGGGTTATTTTTTCAGTGTGATGGCAGTGGCATCATTTTCTGGTCCCGTCACGAGAGTGATCCCATTGAACCCCACTTACTCTCAGGACATCTCCGAACTCCTCAGAAGGCCACACAGGCCCTTCACCATGTGGCCCCAGGACATGCCCCTCCTGCCACATTAGACTCCATGTCCTTTCAGAACATCTGGAGCTTTTCCTGTCTTGGCTGCTCCTTCTGTTAGGCATGACCTCTCTCTCCTTTTACTTGGAGGACTCCGTGCATGTTCTTTCAGCCTCTAGCCCAGATGGTTCCCTCATGTGAAGGGGGTTTTCTCGACTGCTTAAGGCCGGTGGTGTTCCTTGTCATGCTGTATGCTCATTTTTTGTGTGTTTACTGTGGGGAAGGAACAAGCTTTCCTCGACGCTTTAAGGCCCTTGGTTGGATCTGGAAATCGTACTGACAAAGACAGATTAACAGGAGAAAAGCATACATATTTCCTTGAATTTTTTTAATGTGCGTTGGAAACTTCATAAGGGCATAATGACCCAAAGAAGTGACCAGAGCAGGAATCTTGTGTACCTTTCAGACAAAGAAACAATACATTTGTGAAGAATTGACAAGACAGAGAAGTTTGGGCTAGGGGTAGTGAAATGGTGAAAAAATAACTAGGAAGAGAAGTGTTAGGGTACAAGGTTTGTTGCAGATTCCTTTGGGCTGATAAAACTCTGTCTCCAGTAAAAGGAGCTTTGTTTCTTGCCTTTAGGCAGAAAAGGAGAAGCTTTCTCTGTTTTATTTTTTGACCACACTGTGCAGCTGGCCAGATCTTAGTTCTTGAACCAGGGATTGAACCCTGGGCCCCAGTAGTGAAAGCGCTGAGTCCTAGCCACTGGACCGCCGGGGAATTCCCTCTGCATTTACTGCTGCTGCTTCTTTTTTAAAAAATATTTATTTGTTTGGCTACATCAGGTCTTAGTTGCAGCATGAGGGATCTCTGTTGTGTATCCAGGATCCTTGCGGCTAATGGACTATAGTTGTGTCTCATGGGCTCCAGAACTCTAGGGAGTCATAATGAAGAATAATATAGACATATTGTTGGCAGTTGGCCCTAAAGGCATTCGCCACAGCCTAATGATGGAATGAAGGAAACCAGAACATGTCACCCCAACATATGCCTCTTTGACACAAAAGGAATTTTTTTAACTGAAGCATGGTTAATTTACAATGTTGTGTTAATTTCTGCTATATAGACAAGTGATTCAGTCATATATATATGCATTTACTGCTTCTTTTTAAAGAAATGTTTATTAATTTGCATATTGTATATATTGTTCTTCATTATGATTTATGACATGAAAGTTATTTTGAGCTGAAGGCAAATAAGAAGCAGAAAAGGTACTTCCCTGGTGGTTTAGTGGTTAAGAATCCACCTTCCAATGCAGGGGAAAAGGGTTCAATCCATGGTCGGGGAACTGAGATCCCACATGAAGTGAAGTAACTAAGTCTGCTCACCCCCACTACTGAAGCCCTGGAGTTCCAGAGCCCATGAGACACAACTAGAGTCCATTCGCCGCAAGGATCCTGGATACACAATGGAGAGCCCTCCTGTCGCAACTAAGACCTGACATAGCCAAATAAATAAATAAATACTTTTAAAAGAAGAAGAAGAAATAAATGCAGAGGGAATTTTATATATGACTCAATAACTTGTCTATAGTAGAAACTAACTCAACATTGTAAATTAGAAAGAAAGTGAAGTCGCTCAGTTGTGTCCGACTCTTTGCAACCCCATGGACTGTAGCCTACTAGGTTCCTCCATTCATGGGATTTTCCAGGCAAGAATACAGGAGTGGGTTGCAATTTCCTTCTCCAGGAAATCTTCCCGGCCCAGGGATTGAACCCAGGTCTCCTGCATTGTAGGCACACGTTTTACCGTCTGAGCCACCAGGGAAGCTCTATTGTAAATTAACCATGCTTCAATTAAAAAAAAATTCCTTTTGTGCCAGAGAGGCATATGTTGGGGTGACGTGTTCTGGTTTCCTTCATTCCATCATTAGGCTGTGGCGAATCCCTTCAGGGCCAACTGCCTCGTCTTTGTTTCCAGTGTCCACTCCCACACCAGGCACACTGGAGGGGCTTATAAAAGAATGTGTTGTTAAAGCCACACACATCTGTTCATTTCTAATCCTCATGGACTAATCACGTAAACTCATTGGAAACACATTTCCCACTTTATTTCCTCAATCAGGCCTGCTTTTCTGAGGAAGGCAGCATGTACCAGCTTGATCGTCACATGGATGTCCTGCGGGAGCTGTGTGAGGAGCTGACTTCTCAGAAGAGTCAACAAGAAGTGAGGAGAGCGCTCAAAGACTACGAGCAGAAGATAGAGAGGCTTCGGAAATGTGCTTCCGAGATCCATGTGACACTGCAGCCCACCTTGGGAGGCACATCGAGAAACAAGTCAGTGCCTCATGAGAATAGCTCCATATCAGGGAGAAATAAGATAAAGCCTTTCTTTATCTTATCTTTATCATGTACCTTTCTGAAGGCACATGATACTGAATGTTATTTATTCTCTCTTAGGCTTCATTTTTTTCTCCCAGTATTTTAATATGCAATTTTGATTCCTTCCTAGGGGAATCACGGATGCATCTGAGAATGGAGGAGGGAATACCCTCAGCGAGGTGCCATCTGCAAAATCAGGCAGTCAACCATCAGCTGAAAAGGTGTTAAATCTGGATAATGTGTTTTAGAAGTAAACCCAATAAGAAAAAATACCAAGAGTACAATAATCCACTTCTCATTGAGTACTGGTTTTAATTATCTGATTGTTTTTATCAGCTGAGAATTCTCACTTAAATAATGTAAGGATGACTGCTTTTCAAAGAATTAGAATACAACAAACCAAAGCCATTGCAATCGTAACTTGATCTTCCCCTGTGGACAGTCTTCCCCTGAGGACACAAGCAGTTCTTTCCAAAAGTGACCGTTTTGAACCATTATGAATACATGCTGCTTACGTGCGTTACTTTTGAGAACACAAGAAGGTTGAGCCTAATCTGCACAGATACTTCAGCATCAGAGATGAACTAGTTCATTTGTCATGTGTTGTGTTTTTTTTTTTTTTTTTGTCATTTGTCTTTTTATCATTATAATGGCTTTTACTTCCTTTGGGAATTGGATTTTCCAAATTCTTGAGTTCTAGCCTAGTGGGGATTTGCTGTGAGTCCAGGCTGCCAGTCAGAAGGTGTGGGGCAGGAATGCGGTATACTTGTTTCAGAGGTCTGCTCCTGTGTGCCATGCTGTGCTTCTGTCTGACCTTGACCATGGATGGCTATGTGGTCACAAGCAGACACAGTGCTTAGGGGTTGGGAGAACGCCTCTACCCTGCTGGCATACCAATTAGAAGGTGAGAACCAGCCTGATAAATCTCCTGTGTCCTACGGGAACACCTGTCTCTGAGCTGAGGTTTGGGGTATAAAGAATCAGTGATATCCATTTGTATCACAAAACTGTTTATCTTTTCCAGGTAATTAAGTATATTGAAGATAGTATGTTTACTCTTTTGTGTGTTTGCTTAGACAATGGAATTGGTTCGGAATTTTAACCCGGAATCCAAGTTAAAGCCTCAACAGGAGGAAAGCATCATGGAGAAATATGAAAAGGGTCACAGTGCCTCTATTGACAGTTTACTAGAGAGGTAAACTGTTTTTTAAAAAAAGATTTTTATTTGAAGTACAGTTGATTTACAATATTGTGTTAGTTTCAGGGGTACGGAAAATGATTCAGATATACATACATACATATATATGTCTATATTCTTTTTCAGATTCTTTTCCGTTATAGGTTGTTAAAAATATTGGTATAGTTCTCTGTGCCATACAGTAAATCCTTGCTGGTGATTGGTTTTATGTATAGTATTGTGTGTATGTTAAGGAGAGGTAAACTCTTAAACAACTAGAAAATCCAGCAAAAATCTTTTATCAGTGCAGATATGGTATACTTTAATAAGTTTTTATTTTCCTTTGGTCATAATTTTTGCCTGTAGTCCAATATCTTAAGCAGAAATTCCCTGGGCTTTCCTATGGACAGTTGACAGTAATTTAAAAAATTGGGGGATCTTATTTTAAAAATCAAGTAACTTTGCATTTAATTTTTTTCCAGGTATGATACACACCATGACACTCTTGAACTTCACCTGCAAAACAGCATTGCCAGAATTACTTCTGATTTCTCTAGTGACAAGGAAAGGAGTAGTGTTTGTCTACAGGACAAACTGACAGATCTACAGGTAAATACTGAAAATGTTACTAGAGGAGTTTTATCTTTTATTAGAAAATAATACCACCATAGGGTTTCCGTGGTGGTCCAGTGGTTAGAAATCTGCATGCCAGTGCAGGGGACATGGGTTCAGTCCCTGGTCTGGGAAGATCCTGCATGCCATGGGACAGCTAAGCCTGTGTGCCTAGAGTCTGTGCTCCACAGCGAGAGAAACCACCACAACTAGAGAGTAGCCTTGGTGCCCACAACTAGAGAAAGCCCACAGGCAGCAATGAAAACCCAGAGCAGCCAAAAACAAATAATACATAAAAATAAATCTTTTAAGAAATCATAAAAAATGTTTATTACAAAAGAAAATAGTAGCACCCTAAATATAGAAAATAAAGACACCCTAAATATTATACCACCATTTTTGTTGAGGTCCCAGATGCTAGATGTTTCTGAAGAATCTTCTGTCACCCATTTTCAGAAAGACACCCAAACCCAGTAAAGAGTTTGGTTCCAGGTCCTTATTTATTGCTCATGCTCTAGTTTGATATTTTATCAAATTAGAAGTTTGGATTGTGTTTGGGATGGAGATGAAGGCTTCAGATGAATTGGTTGAAACAGTATGTTTGAAGGTTATTTCAACCAATACACCTTCTGGTTTGCTCTGAAATGAAGGATATGTGAAAAATCAGCCTCTCTGAATTTCTGTTTCAGCCAGCTATCATATTAACTAATTGTCACATTATCTGTTTGATGTTGGTTAGTAAGGAAGGGGGCAGGTAGTGGAGGGAGTGTTCACAGTACGTGATGGGTGATCTTATGGAGAGCCTTCAGAGGAAGTATTGTGTCTGACTCAGGAGCTGCAGAAAAAACAATCTAGTGGTGGGAATACCCTGTAAGTTCTACAAATAAATATCTTCCTTGGACTTCCCTGGTGGTCCACTGATTGAGAATTTGCCTGCCAATGCAGAGAGCGTGGGTTCTGATCCTTGATCTGGGAAGATTCCACATACCACGGGGCAGATAAGCCCAAGAGCTGCAACTCCTGAGCCCATGTGCTGCAAATACTGAACCCTACTTGCCCTAGAGCCCACGCTCTGCAACAAGAAAAGCCACTGCAGAGAGAAACCCCTGCAGTGCAACTAGAGAGTAACCCCACACTTGCTGCAACTAGAGAAAGCTTATGCACAGCAATGAGGACCCAGTACAACCAAAAATTAATTAATTAATTTTTTAAAGTATGTTTCTTATTTAGAAGATAATCGGCATTCCCGTGCAGCACCCTTGTATGTTTGGAGGTACATTAGCGTGAACCCTTAGAGAAGGCATATCCACTGGAGAAAAGACCATGGGTTCTTCCTTCAATGCCTCTGATATTTTCTAGTTATCTTCCTTCGAAGATGCCAGTTCCTGACTCACATTCTACCAAATGGCTTCTTTATATTTTCTATCTGAACAAGCAAAATTCACGTGTGAAAATCTCTGTTGTTCAGGTGATGAATTTAGCAGGTTTTCATCACAATCAAGAAATCACCTTGAGACCTTACTCCTGTGACTGAATAATAAGTTGATTAGAAAAACTGTACTAATCCTTGGGGAAAGTGAAGGACAAATGATGCTGATGAACACTCAGATTTTATAGTAGTGCCTTCTTTTGAAAAAATAGAACGAAGATAAAGATTTGGAATGGTATAGAATTTTAGATGTTTGATAATAAATCATAAATTAATTTTATTCACTTCTCATTTGACAGAAATGATTCTGTTTTGCTGCAGTTTTAGTTTAAGGAATAAACTAAAGAGAATCATCTAGAGAAAACTAGAATATCTTAAAGAATATCTGTCATTCCTTCTCTGTGTGTCTTTCTGAGTTGTATTCTGAGTATCTCACTTCAGGAAGGGGGTTGGATTCTTTGAAAGTCATGTTGCAGGTAAAGTAATTGGCCTCCAACTAATAAAAATAAATGGAAAAAAAAAGTCGTGTTGCTGATTCCCTTGACTTCTTTCAGTGGATCCTCTGAGAGCACAGTTAATGTAATTGTTCCCTGAAGGACAGTTTACTTATAGATGGTTGGAAGATATCTTTTCAAATGTATCTTCATGTGAAACTGTGCCCATAGTTGTGAATGTTTCATTTTGTAAGAATAGAAAAATTGTGCCTATTAACACATTCATTAATAAATTATGTATTCCACACAGGTCTTAAAAAATGAAACTGATGCTTGCTGGAAAGAGTTTGAAATCACTTCATTGAAGTTAGAAGAGCTTGAGAGTGACATTAAGAAGCCTTTTATAGTTAAGGCAAGAGACAAATTAAAGGAGAAAGAAAGAGAGCTTCAGATGACTCTTAAGTCCAGGTATCATTCTGGGATCTATTAACCATGCATGTACTAAATTTGCTGAATTTGTTAATGCTGTTTTAAGAAAGTTTAGTATTATATTTACTAAGTGTGTTATTTTATTTAATTGTCACAGCAGCCATAAGATAAGCTGATGAGGAAACTGCTATTGAAGGAGGTTAAATCATAAAACCAAGCCACACTAGGCAGAAACTAAAGTGGAACTTAAAGTCTATTGAGTTCCAAAGGCTGTGCTTCCCACTGTCTCTCTTTGAGCCTGAATTTGGGCACGTCACATGACTTCTGGGCCTTGATTTCCTCATTTCTAGAATGAGAATGCTGTTGTTTTTTCTTTACGTATTCCAGCACATCTACCCACTTGACATCAGATGAAACTGAGGCTCGGAGTCTACATTCTACTTACCCAGATTCACACATTTCAAGTTATTAATTAGCTTAGTCTTTGAAGGCTATTATATTCCCACTAATCAAATAATTAGTATTTATATGAGTTTTTTTGTCACCAAGGCAAGGTTCAATTACATCCAAGTATTTGATGTCAAAAGGGAGGGAAAAGCTTAGTATGTTTTACACCAGTTTTCCGTTTAGTGCAGTATCAGTTAAATTATCAAAAATACTTGGGTATAGCAAATAGCTCATTCTTTGCCATTGTGGATCATTGGGTTTGACTTTTTAATGTGATAATCTATGCATATTATTGTGTGTATTTTCATCAAATAATTGTTTTCTGTTCTTGGTTAATAATGGCATTGATATGTTTTATAGGATAATTTTCTGCTGTGTTTCCCCCTAATGTCTGGCTTATTTTTCACCCAGAATGGAGTCTTTAGAGGCTGTACTGCAGATGGTGTTACCCGTGGAGAGGGAGGCGCTGCTTCTCTGCAACACAGACCTACTGCTCTGTGAAATGGCCATTCAGGAATTTCATCTCACTGATGCTGATGACATTTATCAAAACCTGAGGGTAAGTGTAAATTTTCACAGTATATTTATGGAATTATCCGTTCTTCAGAGATTTATATATGTTTATGGATTTTTTATTAAACATCAATAGTATTTCTTTAGAATATAAACCATGACAGAAAAACCTCCAATAATATAGACTTATTTATTTCTCAACTCTTTAAGTCCTTGCCAGTTCAGAATTAGTTACCTTGGAGTAAATAATAATGTATTTTCTTTGAATTAAAAATGAAGTTTTGCTGAGAGTTTGGGGGAGAATGGATATAGCTATGTGTATGGCTGAGTCCCTTCACGGTTCACCTGAAACCATCACAGCATTATTAATCGGCTATATCCCAATACAAAATAAAGAGCTTTTAAATAAATGAAGACTTGGTAATGAATGCCTACTCCAGTGACTGAAATCCTAAATATCTGTATAGATTCATATGCTTAAATTGTCATATTCTGTAGTTTGCTTATTCCAAATCTCATCTTAAATTGAAAATATTTGTTTTATTTTTCAAATTATAAACAGATCTCTCAGCAGATCAATCTGTAATTATTTTCATTGCATCAGTAATTTGATATACCTCTTTTCTTTTGGAGACCAAAACATCAGGAAGGCTATCAGATAAGAAAACAACTGGGTCATTGGATCATTTGTAATTAAAATGTTCCTTCTGTCAAAACTGTCAACCTTGGTTAAATTGAGAAGCAATTTTCTAGATCAAATCTAGTGACATAATTCTGGGTTAGTTTCTGTTATACAGTCTTTCTTTTTTCTACCTCAGTCTTTCAGCTTTTCTTATTGCCTTTATTTTAGAATATCCAAGATTCCATAGTAAAACAGATTGAAACATGTAAGAATTTGGGACAGTCAGGCAACTTTGCATTAAAGGAATTACACCCCCATGACCTGCATGCAGCACAGAATATTATCCTGAAACACAGAACACAACTGGAAGAAATGAACCACAGAGTACAGAAGAGTAAAGATGCTCTCAAAGCTCTGGAAGACTTTTTGGCTTCTCTGAGAGCAACTGAACTCTCTGGTGAGCTTCTTACAGACCATTCAGCCTCAGATTCACAGGTGGTACCAGCAAATACTTTGACGGTGGAAGATAGAGAGAGGGAAATTCATCAGATGAGAGACAAGGCCAGACATTTGGATGAGCATTTCAAGATGCTTGGTATAAGCATTAAAGACTCTGAACAGGGTGAAAGCACCTCCTGTGAAAACCTTCTGGATGCTTTGTCCAAAAACTTATCTGAGACACATTGTTCTGGTGGGCAGGAGGAAGTCACTGAAGAAGACAAATTACTAGGGGCTTGTATTTTTAAGAATGATGAACTCCTGAAAAATATTCAAGAAGTGCACAATCAAATCAGTAAAATTGGCCTGAAGGATCCTACTGTTCCAGCAATAAAGCAAAGGTAGGTATTTTTATCCATCTCCATGCAAGATGACATTCTTCTGTTGTTGTTGTTGTTTTTTTTTCAAGATCCATTAGGTGAAACAAATGCTTCCTATGTCTTTCAACTTCTGTTCCATCCTCCTCTATTCAGTGTTCAGCATTCGTTTTTGTAGACTTTTCAGACAAACTTCCTTTTTGTTGATATTATGCCTTTACAAAGTGTTATGTAATTTTTTTTCTTTTTTTTTCAGTTTGATAGGGAAATAATTTTTTTCTTTAAAGTTTTCATTCTTCTGGATGAAGGAAGAGTGAAAAAAGACATGTATAAGATCCATGAGTTACTGAAAAGTCTCTTGACTGCTGTGTATTTATTATGGAGTTCTCTTGATGGGGGGAGTCTTGGGAAACTACACACATTTGATGATAGACAAGTGGAAGATGCACATGCCACCTTGTCCTTACTTCTTCCTTCAGTATTTGGGTCCCTCCCCCTCTTCCCAGCAGGATTAGGTGGGGGACTGAGTGGGAATGTGGGGGACTGAGCTTAATAGGTAAACTGAAGTTAGTGTTGACTTTGGAGAGTCTCCAAAGTTGGCAGCCTTCTATGTGAGTGCTGCTGCTCTAATTCTGGCATTCAGAGCCTGAAAATGAAAAGGTTAGCAAAAGCTTGCAAAAGAGTTACTTTTGTGGAGTGCCCCTCCCCCTTCTAAACCTCTCCCTTTTCCTGGCTCTTCTTCTGTCCACCTCTAATCCAGGCTCAGTGCTCTCCCAGGCTCTTTAGCTGATTAAGCTCTTCCCTCTGAAATCTCCCTGAGCTCTCCATGTCAATGTCTGTTTCTGCAGTGCTCCAGTTCTTAATGAGGCATGGAACTGATTTAGTTATTGATTGTTAATGCATTTATTATAGATTTATACATAAATTAGTAATAAATATTAATTTGTAAGTGAAAACTACATGTTGATAGATGGTAAGTTGCTTTAATTTTTAATTGAGTTATCAATAGAACAAGCCAGGCACTGTTTTAGGTCCTGGGGATATAGCAGTTAACAAAACAGACACAAATTCTTGCCCTTTGTAGAGCTTATTATCTAGTGGAAAGAAGAAGATATGCAGTATGTGCACTGGTGATAAAGGCTGCGGGGAAAACTTAAGCAGAGAAGGAGGAGGTGGTTACAATTCAAAAGTGGTCATGAGGCACACTTTTACAGAGAAGGCTTTCACCATCTCTCAGAGCTTGCTCAAATTCATGTCCATCGAGTTGGTGATGCCATCCAACCATCTTATCCTCTGTTGTCCCCTTCTCCTCCTACCTCAATCTTTCCCAGCATCAGTCTGTTTTTCACATCAGGTGGCCAAAGTATTGGAGCTTCAACTTCAGCATCAGTCCTTCCAGTGTATGTTCAAGATTGACCTCCTTTAGGATTGATGGTTTGACCTCCTTGCAATTCAAGGGACTCTCAAGAGTCTTCTCCAACACCATAGTTCAAAAGCATCAATTCCTTGGTGCTCAACTTTCTTTATGTCCAACTCTCACATCCACATGTGACTACTGGGAAAACCATAGCTTTGACTATATGGACCGTTGTCGGCAAAGTAATGTCTCTAGGTTTGCATATGCATGTTACAAAGTAATCCTGTCTTTGTTTGTCATAACTTTTCTTCCAAGGAGCAAGTGTCTTTTAATTTCATGGCTGCAGTCACTGTCTGCAATGATTTTGAAGGGAAGTCAAGAGAATCCTGGAGGTCAAGTGAAAAGGCCTTTCAGTGGGGAGAAGCTATTAGCTGTGTCATATGCTGCCTATTGTTGAAGGAAGGAGATGATGGAGATTGGGACATGGGATTAGCAATGTGAAAGTTACTGGGTAGCTTGACAAGCAGTCTTGAAGGAGTGAGTGCCTTACTGGAGTGGATTCAGTAGAGAATTGGAAGAGAGGAAGTAGAGACAGAGAGAGTATCTGATAAAAGCAATTTAGACCTAAGCAAGTGGAGTTAGCCCTGCCAGGGTTAATTTGCGTTAAAACTCTTAGTTCAAATGACTCTTCTTTGTTTTGGGGGGCTTTTTGTACACATTTGCATTCCCCTTTCTTTTTACCCCCTTGTGCTCTGCCTGAGGGGTTTGCAGTGTTCTGCCATCTGTCTCTTCTCTCCATATCATCCTTTCTATTCCACCCATGCACACATATTCTCTTTCTTTTTTCTCATATGCATATATACACCCTTTATAAGTGTATTCATCACTGAGAAATGTTACTACTCATGGTTTTGTATGTCTGTTCTATTTAAAACACAAACTAGTTCTGGAAATGCAGATCCTCCTGAACTCTGTCATAGGAATGTGTGATCTTGGCATAAATCTCATAAGGGCAACTTAAAGTTAGTGTGCTCCACGAATTACCCATATTTGAATTGAATCAAAATTGGCCAGTATTGATACTTGGCAGTTAAACTTTTCTCTCTCATGTTCAAGGAGAAAATCGTTAATCAGACTGGATAAGGACCTAGATGAATATGAAGAAGAGAAGAAACACTTGCAAGAAATGGTGAATTCTCTTCCGCAGTTCAAAGATGGCAGAGACAAAGCCCTGAGTCAAAGGTGCCAGGACACAGCAGTCTTGTGGGAGAATGCAAAAACCTTGGTCACAGAATGGTAAGGAAAAGAAATTCCTCCACCTGCTAAAATTTTGAAATAGAGAATTAAAAGAAAAACTCTCCCAAATCTGAAAAATTGTCTGTGGCACAGTTAACTTTTTGGAATTTGTATGTTGATAACACAGTCCTTCAGCCTCAAGGAGAAGCCAACTTAAGAGTTTCACAGTAAGCTCACTAGGCCAATGTCTGGGGCAAGACCTGGAATCCTAGGTTATGGGCAAATGAATTTAAAAGGTTAGAGGACAAGTATATATAGTGTATTTATAATTACTATTGCCCTACTTGTATTAGTTTTCTGTTGCTTCTGTAATAAATGACCACAAATGTAGTGGCTTAAAGGCAACATAAAATGACCACAAATGTAGTGGCTTAAAGGCAACATAAACTTATCATACAGTTAGGAGGTTGGAAGACCTAAAATCAAGCTGGGTTCCTTTCTGGGATCTCTAGGAGAGAATCTGTTTCCTTGCCTTTTCCCTTTTCTGGAGGCTGCCTGTTATATTCCTTGGCTTGTGTCCCCTTCCACTTTAAGGCCAGCAGAGTAGCATCTTCAGATCTCAATCTCTGTCTTTCTTTCATCTCTGCTTTTGTTATCGCATCTCCTTCTGACTCTGACCCTCCTATCTACGTCTTATAAGGGCCTTGTCATTATACTGCACCCATTCAGATAATCCAGGACAATGTCCCTACTTTAAGTTCCTTAATCTAGTCACATCTGCAGAGTTCCTTTTGCTAGGTATATAAGGTGTTCCCAGGATCCAGGGATGAGGGCGTAGATGTCTTTGAGAGTTGGGGGCTTTACTCTCCCACTCCTCTCCACTTGATTGACAGGTGTTGTCAGTCAATTACCACTGTCTTTCCTACAGAGCCTGGACAAGGCTCGGAAGTTTTCCTAATCTTGTAGCAGTCAGCGCTCGCCAGTCCCGGTTGGCAGTGCAGCTGGATAGTCTCCACCCTTATCTTCCTTTCCTTTCTGCCTGAGGGTGGGAGCGGCCGGGAGGGCTGACCATTCTAGGGACCGTACCACTCAAGCCAAGGGTTCCAGCTGGGTTAGGAAGTGGGAGGGACTAGTAGGAAATTCGTGAGCAAGAAGAGAGAGAAATCAAGGTGGCCTTAACCCCCGCCCTTTTCTCAGAGGTTCTGACCGCTCTTGTTGCCTCCCTCTTGGGCTCAGGGCACTTTCCTCTTTCCTCTGGAGGCCAGGTGGTGCCTCTGTTATTGGAAAGGTTTAGTCTGTAGGTGCCTCAGCTCCGCTGTGGTTTCCCTTAACTCCATCCTCAGAGGTCCTCCCGCCACAGAACTCCATCTGAGTATGCCTTCTGCTTCCTGCTGGAACCTCAGTATACAGTATTCAAGATGAAGCCTGTCTGTGGTGTTTGATCTAGTCCACTCTTGGATTTTACAGAGGAAGGAAGTGAGGTCCACAGAGCCTGAGTAATTTACTTAAGGTCACATGACTAATTTTACCCAGCCATAAATAGAAACCAGCTGTCTTTTAACTGCCGCAACATCTCTTCTACTTAAGCGTTGTTTTTTTTTTAAAAAGGCTAAAATCTGTAATGAGTTGAATTAGACATTGAATCGTATTGGATTAGCACTGAAACAATATCCAAAAATAATGCTAAAGAGGCATCATTTTCCAAGATATTTTTTAGTTAATGATGAAATCGAGGTACTGATTCCTTAAGGTTATAAATCCTATGTTTCTGTCTGGAGCTTACATCTGGTAACTTTTTAATATTGACCTGGTGAAAATAGTAATCCAGTCCTTATTTAGACCTTTGATTTGTCAAATAATTAAATACACCATCATTCTTGGGTTACATTGTAAAACAATATTATAAACCATGTCTAGAAGAAAAATCCTTCTATAACTTATTAGGTTATTTCTATAGCATACTACAAAGAGAAAGAATGGTTTTATAACTTTCAGAAATTTAGTCGTGTTATTTTTCTCATAGCCTTGACCAATGTGAAAGAGTTTTGGAGCTCTTAAAACAGTATCAGAATTTTAAAAGTGTCCTGACAACATTGATTCAAAAAGAAGAGAATGTCATCTCCCTGCAGGCTTCCTACATGGGAAAGGAGAACTTGAAGAAAAGGATAGCAGAGGTGAGTCCAAATTCTAAAGGAAGCTTTACACAGCGTCCTCGATTGCAAGCCTGACAATAGAGGGAAGGTTATCAGTGAAATCATTTTCAAAATGTAGTTTAAAGGTAGTTATTAGTGACTCTGTTTTACCACGTATACAAGAATTTATTGAATTTATCCCCAGGGCTTGAAAAAAAGTTGGTCCCCAAGTTAATACTGGGTTGCATCTGTTTGGGTTTTGATATTGGTGATATGGTTCTGTTGGAGTCTGGGCTTGCCCTTGCTGAAAGGTTGGAACAGTCTGTGCACTGACTTTCTACCTAAGAAGAACCTGACTTCACTATAGCCTTAAGAGAAGAGTGTACTAGGAAAGAGAAAAGTGTACTAGTGTACTACCAACCCTAACATCGGTTGTTAGTGAGTAAACTCTGGGAGTTTGTGATGGACAGGGAGGTCTGGCGTGCTGCAATTCATGGGGTCACAAAGAGTCGGACACGACTGGGCGACTGAACTGAACTGAGTGGATAAAGAAAAGATTATCTTTTTATTTCTTCGCTTTCTGTAAAGATGTGTGAGCTTATCTCTAAGTTGCTCCATCTGTGTTAATAGCCTTGCCAATTACAACTTTATAGTCTAAGAAGAATTATACTTTTGGACACTAGATGTCATCATTTTCTATGATTTTATGTGGTTATCAACCAGAGTGGCAGAAGAATGGAATACTTAGAAAAGAATATGTTACACTGTATTCTTAGACACCAGAAAATTACATCTCCTCTTGGTTTTCTGAGTACTCTATACTAAAGTGCTGTCAGAGGGATGTGTGAAATACCATCTACTTCATACACCTGGCTGTTAGAAAGCAATTTTATTAAACTTTCCAATGACTGAGAGCAACATTAATGAAGCTTATATACAGACATACTTCGTTTTATTAGACTTCACTTTATTGTGTCTTTTACAAATTTAAAGTTTGTGACAACCCTTTGTCGAGCAAGTCTATCGATACCATTTTTACAACAGCATTTTCTCTTTGTGTCTCTGTATCACATTTTGGTAATTCTCGCAGTATTTCAAACCCTTCACCAGCAAAGGTTGTGGCTTGCTAAAGTTATAGAGAATGGTCAGAGTTTTTTTTAGCAGTGAAGTATTTTTAAATTAAGGTATGTACATTGTTTAAGACATAATGCTATTGCACACATCATGGACTGCAGTGTAATGTAAACAAAAATTTTAAATGTGTCTGGAAACTAAAATATTCACATGACTTGTGTTATTGCAATACTTCCTTTACTTCCATGGTCTGGACCCAAACCTGCAAGGTCTCTGAGGTATGCCTGTAGACCAGATTCTTAAGGACAATTCAGTCTTTGTCTAAAACATGTCCCAGTTTACACAGCTACTTTTCTACTCCGCCCCCAGCATCCATTTTCCAGCCTGTGCTCTTGTTTCAGGATCCAGGTCTCTGCCTTAGATACTCACAGATCCTGAGTCCCTGCCTTTCAAACTGACCAAAGAGCAAATCCCTCTTGACTTGCAGCTATTCTTGGTTTGTGTGACTCCTCCCCAGTCCTGAAGTCCTGCCTTTGTCCCATTAAGTGGGATCCTGTTACCAGCAGAAAGCTACTGCTTTCCTGATTAGGTGAGGTAGCATCTGTAAAGGGCCTGCAGAGTGCCTAGTAGTTAATCAACCCATTAATGGTACAGTATGCTTTCTGGGCAAGTTATTTATCTGACTAATAAAACTTCTTTCTCCTTCAGGCAGTAAGCCCCTCTCCTGGGTGAGTCCTTCTGCTGGGAATCTAGGTTCAGGTCTTGATCCCTCTGCCATAATTAGCCCCTCTAATGCCTATTGTCTTTTTTCCACTTGGGCTGTATTAAAAAAAAATTACCATAGACTGTGCGGAGGCTTATAAACAACTTATAGATTTGTTTCGTATCTTTCTGAAGACAGTTTTCACAGTTTATAACATTCTGCCCTTGACCCAAAACGTGTACTTCTTACATGTAAAGTTTTTCATTCTTTCCCATAAGCCCTAGAAGTCTTTTTAAAATTAATTTATTTTTAATGGGAGGAATTGCTTTATAATATTGTGTTGGTTTCTGCCATGTATCAACATGAATCAGCCATAGGTATACATATGTCTGTAGCCCTAGAAGTCTTAACTTTCTCCAGCAAAGTCCAGCATCTCATCTAAATTAGATATGAGTGAAACTTAAGGTTCGTTTCATTTTGAGGGAAATTCTTCTTGTTTATCTAAAACAGATAGACTGACAGAAATTCCACCAGTAAAGAGGGATTCGTTCAGGATCAACATAGAATTGCATTTTGGGGTTTGCAACTATTGAAGTCATGTGCAGGTCCTCACACAGCAATGAAAGGAGAATGCTTTTATATGGGGGAAAAGGAAGTTGGGCAGCCAGCAGTAAACAGTTCATGGCCTTTCATTGGCTAAGGCCTTGCTGATAAAGGGATCTTTCTTCTTCCTATTGGGCTCTGCTACCCCATCTGGTCTCCTGACTCTGTTTAATTGAGATTTCTGTTTATTCACTTTAGTATACACTGCAGCTGTGAACCCATGAAACCAAACAAATTATATGCTTTCAAAAATATAGTGGTGGGACAGGTATAGAATAGACATCCACTTCAAAATAGAGGAATAGAAAAGAGGAAAGAAGTATTGGGTCCCCCCAGGTAAGTCCAAAACCTAACAAGACAAACAAAAGTAAACCTTAAGTCTTGAGAATAATCCTCTCTGGCTTGATGTTCCACCTACCAGGCCCACTGTGATGGCATAACCTTATCACCCCCCTGCCCCCCACACCCAGCTTGGCTGGACAGGTTAGCAACTTTCTCTGTAAACAAAGAAATAAAGTAAGGATAGAGGTTAAATAACTTTCCAAAGATTATATGGCTAATAAGTGACAGAATTATTATTTTAGCTCAGCCTATCTGATTACAAAGTTGTATTTCAATCATATTATTGTCTTCCCTGACTGAAGACATATTTGAAACGTGTATTGTAGAAGTAAAAAATGGCTAACTTTATACCTGTTTCTCAAGTGTAAAGATTTACTCACAAGAATATCTTGTAATTAATGAAACAAGTAATTATACTTAAGAAATGTATATTAAAAAAAGAAATGTATAAATGTCCAGGTTTTTACTACTAGATTGAGAATCTTATATCTCGCATGGTATCTTTGTATATTTGCTGAAATAATGTATCATTTTGTATGGGAGATGTAGAAGTACACTTGTGTTTGATCATTTTCTCTAATGTTTTTTTTTTACCTGTCTGGAAAAAGCAAATTGTGGTACCAGCTGTTAATGTAACTCTCCATTAATTTTGTGATGACTTAGGTATGGTCTTGAGAAACAGTCGACCTCTGGTATGTGTATCTCCATGATACTTTGCACCAGTGGCTGAAATATGATACCACTGAGAACTTTTGTCCTTAAGAACCATAGAAACCTGGATGTTTATCTAGGGTATGGTGCCGAATTTCCACTCTCTTTAATGAAAGGCAGAAGTGCAAAAGTAAGACTGGAAGGCTAGAATGTCAGGGGACTATTAAAGTTTGGGAAATGTCAGAGGTATCTGGTTTCCTTTATTTACTCCTTCCATTCATTGTAGGATAAAACCTGCAGCTCCTGTCAATACTAGAGGTGTCCTCTCCTGCTCTTGCTTTTATCATCACCCACTAATGGCCTGTGTCAGTGTAACAACAAAGCTCTTTGAATGTAATAAAAAACAGGATACATACATATATATGTATATGCATTTTTTTTTTCATTTAATTGAACAAGTGTGTATTATGCTCAATGTAAAATGTCCTGAATGGGTAGGAAAAAAAACAACACCAGAGTCTACATCTCCACTCTGCCAAAGTGTTAGTCAACTTCAGGTCAGGAGACAGAGACTGCCCAGTTTTGTTTTGTTTTTTTTCATTTAAAACGTTTAAGTAAATTTCATTTTTTAAATTGAACTTTTAACTTGAAATAATTATAGATTCACATGCAGTTATAAGACATAATACAGAGAGATCCTGTGTACCCTTTACTAAGTTTTCCCAATGGTAATGTCTGGTGTAACTATGGTACAATATTGTAACCAGGTTGCAGACAGTGATACAATCAAGAGAAAGAACACTTCCATCGCCACATGGTACCTGGTGTGGTCATCTTATAGCCCTACCATTTCCCTCTTGCTCCCACCTCCTCACAACCACTAATATGTTCTTCATTTCTGTAATTTTGTCATTGCAAAAAATGTTTTATAAATGAAATCATACAGTGCATAACCTTTGCCACCCCATGGACTATACAGTCCATGGCATTCTCCAGGCCAGAATACTGGAGTGGGTAGCCTTTCCCTTCTGCAGGGGATCTTCCCAACCCAGGGATCAAACCCAGGTTTCCCACATTGCCGGTGGATTCCTTACCAGCTGAGCCACAGGGAAACCTAAAACATAACCTTTAGGGATTGGTTATTTTCATTTGGCATAGTTTTCTGGAGATTCGTCCAGACTCTTCCATACATTGATAATTTGTTCTCTTTTCTTGCTGGGTGGGATTCCATGGTATGAATGTACCACAGCTGGTTTAATGGTCACTTCCAAAGGACGTCTGGATTGTTTCTAGTTTTGAGCTGTTATAAATATAAAACTTTATATTTATAAAGCTGCTATAAATATTGGTATAGGGGGTGTGTGTGTGTGTGTGTGTGTGTCTTTATTTGTCAGGGATAAATGCCCTGGAGTATAGTTCCTGGGTTGTGTGTTAATTTTTCAAACTGCTTTCCAGAGTGGCTGTACCATTTTACATTCCTACCAGCAATGTATGAGGGATCCAGTTTCTGCACATCTTTACCAGCATTAGATGTCTTTTTGTTTTAGTCATTTTGATACACATGTAGTGGTATCGCTCTGTGGTTTTCATTGGCATTTTCCTAATTGCTAGTGGTATCAATCAGCTTTTCTTGTGCTCATTTCCCATCTGAATGTCATCTTTGCAGAAATCTCTTTTCATATCTTTTGCTCATTTTCTAATTAGATTTTTTTTTTAACTGTCGAGTTTTGAGCATTTATATATGCATATATATTCTACACACTGGTCACTTGTCTGATATATGGTTTGCAAATATTTTCTCCCAAACTGTAGCTTGCCTTTTTACCTCCCTAACAGGGTCCTTGCAAACAAAAGATTAAAATTTTGGTAAAGGTTGGTTTATCAGTTTTTCCTTTTATAGATTGTACTTTTGATGTCAAAGTCTCAGAATTGTTTGCCTGGCACAAGATCCCGAAGATTTTCTCTTATTTCTTTTTCTAGAAGTTTTATGGTGTTATGATTGACATTTAAGTTCGTCATCCATTTTGAATCAGTTTTTGTATAAGGTATGAAACTTTGGTCAAGGTTCATGTTTTTGTTTGTAAATGTCCAGTTGCTCCAGCACCATGTGTTGAAAAGATTCCCATTTCTCCCTTAAATTACTTTTTCATCTTTGTGAGAAATCAGTTGCGTTATTTGTTGGGTTCACTTTGATCTATTGATCTATGTGTCTGCCCCTCTGCCAATTGATATAATCTTTATTACTGTACCTACATGATAAGTTTTAAAATCAAGTAAACTTCCCACTTTTTTCAAATGTCTTAGCTATTATACTTCCTTTATTAGTCCAAATAAATTTTAAAATAATCCTGTCTTACATCTACAAAAAATGCTGCTAGGATTTGATAATAATTGTATTAAACTTGTCCATTGGTTTCAGGAAAATTGATAGTTTTACTATGTTGTCTTCTGATCCATGAACTTAGTATGTGTCTGCATTTATCTAAATCTTTGATTTTTTTAATTGGCATTTTATAGTTTTCAGCATATAATCACTGTATATGTTTTGTTAGATTTACAGCTATTTTATTTTTGAGTAATTGTGGATGATATTATATTAAAAATTTTAGTGTCCATGTATTCATTGTTAGTGTAAAGAAATACAGTAGATTTAAAAATTTTTTTTCAGATTCTTTTTCATTACAGGTTATTACAAGATGTTGAGTATAGTTCCCCGTGCTGTACAGTAGGACCTTGTTGGTTATCTATTGGTTATGCTATATAGTAGTGTGTATCTGCTAATCGCTGACTCCTAATTTATCCCTCCCCGTTTCCCTTCCCCTTTGGTACCCTAAGTTTGTTCTCTATGTCTGTGAGTCTGTTTCTGTCTTGTACATAAGTTCATTTGTATCATTTTTTTTTTTTTTAGATTTCACATACAAGTAATATCATATGAGATTTGTCTTTTTCTGTTTGACTTACTTCACTTATATGATAATTTCTAGGTCCATCTTGTTGCTGCAAATGGCATTATTTCATTTTTTTATAACTGAGTAGTATTCCATTGTATATAGGTGCCACATCTTCTTAATCCATTCCTCTGTCGATGGACATTTAGGCTGCTTCTGTGTCTTGGCTGTTGTAAATAGTGCTGTGGTAAATATTGGGAGGCATATATCTCTTTGAATTTGAATTTTCTCTGAATATTGTGCATGTCTTTTCCCCTGAGTTTTGGATTTTTTTCCCTTTTTTTCTTTTTTAATTATCAAAGTTTGATAACACATTTACAGGAGACTTGGAAAATACAAAGCAAAGTTACATACAGTTTCACTATATATTACAACTGAGAAATGCAGTCTATTTTTATATGTTTATCTTGTATCCTGTGACCTTCCTGAACCAACATTATCAGTTCTAGGGCTGTTTTTGTAGATTCTGTGGGCTTTCTGACATAGATAATCATGTTGTCCACAAATAAAGACAATTTCATGGCACCCGAAATAGAGGCTTTCTTGTTACTGGTTGAGGGTGGGCATTCTTGCTTTCTGCAAGGTTCCACTGCTACCTCCCTGGATCCTCCTTACAGCTCCTTATGTAGCCATCCCTGACATCATGAGTGTGTGTGTGTATGTGTGTGTGTGTGTCTGTCTGTCTGTCTGTCTGTCTGTCTGTCACTGCTCAGCAGGAATGAAAGTCTGAGCTTTACCTGGTCTTCTTTTTCCTGCTGGGGGACAGTGGGGCTCCTGTTACTACCTGGAGATGTTGGTGATCTAGGCTCTCTGCTTGACCTTTGCTGGTACAGGATGGGGTTAGGCCACGTGTTTTCTAAGGGATTTTGTTCCAGTGGGTATTTCCTAAAAGTTTTCTGTTTTGCTGTGTTGTCCTATTCCTGGTTCTTTGGCTGAAGAGAAAAGATTTTTCTTGGTTTGTACGCGTGGATATTACCAGGTTCTGACTTCTCCAGCACACACTCTGGAATATGCAAGGGAAAACGAAAATTCAGGGAACTCATCACCAGGCTGGCTTCAGGAGCTGATACCCCCAGCCATTCTCCCTCCTTGATCTCACTTTTTAGTTTTATTAAGTCTGTTTTGTAGGTGATGTCCAGGGTTTTTAGTTGTACTTAATGGGAATAAGGAAAATTATGTTCACTGCGTATTCCAAGAAATGGAAGTCCTGTCCCCCATGAGGATATAATTTTTAGTGTTTTATTTATGAGAAATCACTATTTTCAAGTTTTATATAATCATTAAAACTGCTTGTGTAAGCTTAGTAAATTGAGTGGAAACATTAGAATTGCATTACTCAATGCTCAAATTTTATTTTGTAGTTTAAAATCGTTGGCCTTTTGATAGTGTTTCACCTTCTATGTTAGAGATGATGTGGGAGTTCAAATCATGAAAGATTCAATGAAAAAACAGAAAGAGAAATTAAGGAAACAATACCATTCACCATTGCAACAAAAAGAATAAAATACTTAGGAGTATATCTACCTAAAGAAACAAAAGACCTATACATAGAAAACTATAAAACACTGATGAAAGAAATCAAAGAGGACACAAACAGATGGAGAAACATACCGTGTTCATGGATTGGAAGAATCAATATTGTCAAAATGGCTATTCTACCCAAAGCAATCTATAGATTCAATGCAATCCCTATCAAGCTACCAACGGTATTTTTCACAGAACTAGAACAAATAATTTCACAATTTGTATGGAAATACAAAAAACCTCGAATAGCCAAAGTAATCTTGAGAAAGAAGAATGGAACTGGAGGAATCAACCTGCCTGACTTCAGACTCTACTACAAAGCCACAGTCATCAAGACAGTATGGTACTGGCACAAAGACAGAAATATAGATCAATGGAACAGAATAGAAAGCCCAGAGATAAATCCACGAACCTATGGACACCTCATCTTTGACAAAGGAGGCAAGGATATACAATGGAAAAAAGACAATCTCTTTAACAAGTGGTGCTGGGAAAACTGGTCAACCACTTGTAAAAGAATGAAACTAGAACACTTCCTAACACCATACACAAAAATAAACTCAAAATGGATTAAAGATCTAAATGTAAGACCAGAAACTATAAAACTCCTAAAGGAGAACATAGGCAAAACACTCTCCGACATAAATCACAGCAAGATCTTCTATGACCCACCTCCCAGAATATTGGAAATAAAAGCAAAAATAAACAAATGGGACCTAATGAAAATTAAAAACTTTTGCACAACAAAGGAAACTATAAGTAAGGTGAAAAGACAGCCCTCAGATTGGGAGAAAATAATAACAAATGAGGAAACAGACAAAGGATTAATCTCAAAAATATACAAGCAACTCCTGAAGCTCAATTCCAGAAAAATAAACGACCCAATCAAAAAATGGGCCAAAGAACTAAACAGACATTTCTCCAAAGAAGACATACAGATGGCTAACAAACACATGAAAAGATGCTCAACATCACTCATCATCAGAGAAACGCAAATCAAAACCACAATGAGGTACCATTACACGCCAGTCAGGATGACTGCTATCCAAAAGTCTACAAGCAATAAATGCTGGAGAGGGTGTGGAGAAAAGGGAACCCTCTTACACTGTTGGTGGGAATGCAAACTAGTACAGCCACTATGGAGAACAGTGTGGAGATTCCTTAAAAAACTGGAAATAGAACTGCCATATGACCCAGCAATACCACTTCTGGGCATACACACTGAGGAATCCAGATCTGAAAGAGACACGTGTATCCCAGTGTTCATCGCAGCACTGTTTATAATAGCCAGGACATGGAAGCAACCCAGATGCCCATCAGCAGATGAATGGATAAGGAAGCTGTGGTACATATACACCATGGAATATTATTCATCCGTTAAAAAGAATTCATTTGAATCAGTTCTAATGAGATGGATGAAACTGGAGCCCATTATACAGAGTGAAGTAAGCCAGAAAGATAAAGAACATTACAGTATACTAACACATATATACGGAATTTAGATAGATGGTAGTGATAACCCTATATGCAAAACAGAAAAAGATACACAGAAGTACAGAACAGACTTTTGAACTCTGTGGGAGAAGGTGAGGGTGGGATGTTTTGAAAGAACAGCATGTATATTATCTATGGTGAAACAGACCACCAGCCCAGGTGGGATGCATGAGTCAAGTGCTCGGGCCTGGTGCACTGGGAGGACCCAGAGGAGTCGGGTGGAGAGGGAGGTGGGAGGGGGGATCGGGATGGGGAATACGTGTAACTATATGGCTGATTCATGTCAATGTATGACAAAACCCACTGAAATGTTGTGAAGTGATTGGCCTCCAACTAATAAAATAATATTAAAAAAAAAAAATCATGAAAGATTAAACTAGAAGTCATATTATTGATGTTTTAGAGCTTTGTCTGTTTTAATCAGATGAGCACTTAGATTCTTCAAAATTACAAAAATGGTTCCTGTTGGAGCAGTCTAGGAGCTGTCATTTTTCAGACCACTGAATAGAGGTGACTTTTTGGGTAGAATATTATTTCATTTGACTAGAAACATAGTTTTAGACTATTATAAATATTTCATCCTGCAGAGGAATTTGGGTATAGGATTATTATTAAACCAGAAGTTCAGGATTCTAATTTTTCATTGAAAAGTGGAACAATAAGCCTTACTGGTTTGTGTCAGTATATCAAAACACGTTTCATATCACTTTTACAGATTGAAGTTGTTAAAGAAGAATTTAATGAACACTTAGAAGTTGTAGACAAGATTAACCAGATCTGCAAAAATCTGCAGTTTCATCTAAATAAAATGAGAACTTTTGAAGAGCCTCCTTTTGAGAAAGAGGCTAATATTATTGTGGATAGATGGCTTGATGTAAGTGATAATTTGATTGACTAGAAATTCTACTTTATAACAATTAAATTGATCTTTTCTTTTGCATCTTTAATGTTTTTATCTAATTACAAAGTTCAAAACTGCTTATTATAAAAAAATGTTCAAATAATATAAAATTTATTACTTTGAATTTAACTTTACCCCAGAGTTAGGTACTATTAAGAAATGGGTCCATACTCTTAGATCTACAAGTGCATACTCAACTTATTTAAAATAAACTAGTTAATATATTACTCATCTATGCAGGTTATTGATGTTCAGCTTTGTATTTATTTACTAATTTTTGGTTGAGTAGTAAAGATACTTTATGAATTACAAATTAAGAATTTGTATATTTTGAGCTGGATTTTTGAAAGCTTCTTTTATTATTGTGGTTTAGAAATGAGGAAGACTATTTCTTTCAGTTGTTTATAAACTGCAGCAAATCAGCTAAGTTATTTTTGTAGAATAATGAACTACATCGTATATTAAAGCAAAATTTTTGTTGGTAAATAAAGCAAATAATTTAGCAAATAAAGGTAATCTAAAATTTTATCTTAAAGTTGTGTTTGACTGAAACAGTGGTTCTTATACTTTTCACCATTCAATGTATTATTTTTATTTTTTAACTATGGCAGATCAATGAGAAGACAGAGGACTACTATGAAAATCTTGGTCGAGCTCTAGCTTTATGGGACAAACTTTTTTACTTAAAAAATGGAATTGATGAGTGGACTGAAAAGGTCCTTCAAGAATTGGAATTACATCAACTGACTGAAGAGGAAACAGAAAAACTGAAGGTGATTGAACAGAAATAGAACATATGTCCTTTTTATAGACATTGGCATTTTACTGTCAAGTTTGCTTTCTTGAAGAGGGATAGAGAAGTCACAAAGAAATCCTTTATTTCTTTCCTTATTCCTCAAGGGAGACCTGAATTCCATTGTCTTCTTTGTGGTAATCCAGGAAGATGTTAGCAGGTATTAATGTGCGTTCATAGACAACCTGGAGGTTCATAGGTAAAAGTGACCTCGGGGATGGGTCAAGTGTGTGGCAGCTTGAAGCAGGATCTTAGTTCTGTGGCTGGGAATGAACCTGTGCTATAGTAGTGAGGGCGCTGCATCTTAACTACTAGACCACCAGCAGCTAGTGACTAGAAGCTACGCTCTGGCTCTTGGAAAAGAGTGTTTTTTGGAAAAGAATTTCAACAAAGAGACATAAAATAGTGAAACAGGTAGCTGTCTTTTTATTAAGAGAAAAGTATATATGGATAGGCACATGGATGGCCTCAGAGGACGAGAGGAAGAGAGTCATGCAGTTACATGTGGTTCAATGTAATATAAAAATGTATGTATGCATGCATGATGACTTTACAATATACCAAGTCTGATGCTTCAAATCTTTTTTTCTCTAACTTTGGTCAGTTTATTCACTTTTAAGTTTATATATCCATTTTTATACTTTTGGAAAAGACTTTTGAAATGTGTTATTGCCAGAGTGTTTCACTCAGTTATAACATATGCCTGACTCATGAAAACACTTAGTTTTGTATCTCCCAGGACTCTGTCAAAAATCAAGTGGTTAGGGAAAATTCAAAACTCTTTTAGTTGCTAAATATTTTCAGTAACAATCACGGGTACCAGAAAATAAAGTATAAAATAAAAATATATCTTCTATTGACATTGTGTGTTTTAGGAAGAGTTACAAGTCCATGAACAAAAACCTTCAGAATTTTCTAAAAGAGTGGCTAAAATACAGTTCCTGCTTCAAAGCAATGAAATACCTCTTGAATTACAGGTAAGAGAATTTTTGTTTAAAAGTTGCAATTAAAAATGCTCTCTATCCTCAATAGTAATATTTATAAACCAGAATTCTAAAACTTAAAACCTAAAATAAAAACAGGGTCATTATTTGATTCACCTTTATTTGTGTCCAACAAAATTTTTAACAGTCAGCATAATTTATTATATTTGTTCCAATTTAGAATGAGTAATTTTTTGCATTGTTTTATTCTTAATTCACTTATTTCACGGACCTCTTTTGTGGAAGGGGAGATGTTACTGTGCTCCCATGTAAAGTAACAAAGGTTTCCTCATAAGTGTTCTTGGGCATAGGAGGGAGTAATATGGCTCAATGATTCCAGGTTTATTAGTTGTTAGACAGAAAAACAGAGATATTGCCCCAACTGTGATTTTCTGTTGTATGGAGAGATTTGTTACTTAAATCAAAATGCAAAAGTACCCGAACATGAGCTCTGGAGTCAAACTTTCTGGGGGAGGGCCTTGCTCTGCCACCTGCCAACTTTGTGGTCTTGGGCAAGTTGCTTATCCTTCTCAAGCCTGAATTTTGTATATAAAATACTTACCATGATTCTGTGTACATAATAAACAGTAAATGCTGGCTATTTACTTTTTTATGTATATGCTTTAATATTATTTTCCAATGAGCACCATGAGATAGTGCCTCAACTGGTATGCTAAATAAAACTTGTTTCAAGGGGAAGAATTCAGTTACTCTCTTAGAAAAAAATTAGAATGTCAATTTCAGTTTTTCATGTTACTCTTTTTTTTTTTAACAGCAATGTTTAAACTGTTGTATCATCATGTAGAACAAGGGAAAATCAGAGAGAGATGATTTCACATTGAAATGAACGCAGTTTCAACTCATTCTTCAGCAATGCAGTTGTCTTAAAATCTAGTTAAATCAAATCTGTGACAGTACTTCACATGTTTCATAATTTCAGGTCATGGAGTCTTCTATTTTGAACAAGATAGAACATGTGAAAATGCGTTTAACAGGAGGATCCACCTGTGGTGCAGTCAGTGGCAGCACAGCTGAGCTGAGGGAGGATCTCGACCAGGCCAAGACCCAGATTGGAATGACCGAGTCTCTCTTAAATGCCTTGTCCCCTTCCGACAGCTTGGAGATCTTTACTAAGCTAGAGGTACTTGCTAGCTACTTCTCTTCTGTGGCTCAGATTTATTTTCACACTTATTTCTGGTGGTCTTATCCTTTTGAAATTAATGCAAATAATTATTTTAAAAAATGAAAGCCTGGGGAGAGAAGTCAGAAAAATAATTTGCGTATGTTTCACCTTTTAACTGGAGAGGGAAATGGCAACCCTCTTCAGTATTCTTGCCTGAAGAATACCATGGACAGAGGACCCTGGTGGGCTACAGTCCATATTAAATATCAAACAATTATTGGCCACAAAGGAATTAAAAGGTGAGTGAGTTAGTGAAAGTTGCTGAGTTGTGTCTGACTCTCTGATCCCATGGACAGTAGTTATAAGGTGAAACTGTAAAATACATTTATTGGGGCTTCCCTGGTGGCTCAGATGGTAAAGAATCTGACTGCAATGTGGGAGACCTGGGTTCGATCCCTGGGTTTGGGAAGATCCCCTGGAGAAGGGAATGACTTCCTGTCTGAAGAATCCCATGGACAGAGGAGCCTGGTGGGCTATATAGTTCATGGGATCACAAAAGTCAGATTTGACTGAGTGACTAAGCACATACATTTATTATCTAAGAGAAAGCAGATCCACCCAGTAACAAATTATCTAGGTTTTAATAGAAACAATGGATACCTAATATTCTGTGTGTAAATTAAGCCCATTTTAAGTATTGTTTGTTTGTTTATTTATTTAGGAGATTCAACAACAAATTCTACAGCAGAAGCATAGTATGATATTACTTGAGAATCAAATAGGTTGTCTGACTCCTGAACTCTCTGAATTAAAAAAGCAATATGAAAGTGTCAGTGATTTATTTAATACCAAAAAAAGTGTTTTGCAAGATCACTTTTCTAAGTTACTGAACGGTGAGTGCAATGCTTCCTTACTGTTTCTGGGAATATTGAAAAATGAATAAGTACTGTGAACACAAAGGCTAATTAATCTAAGCTTCACTTAGAGATGATGGTTGCACAGAGCCTATTTAAGGAAATAATATTCAGATGAATCTTTTGGGAGCAAACACCATTGATGTATGCCTGTTATAAAAGATATGTCTTTTGTTCAAGTCCCAGATCTTTATTTCATGAAGGAGAGGCACCTGGGTCCTAGTGTTTGACCTGCCCACTGTGGTCAGAGTCTGGGGAGATGCCTGTGAGCAGGCTGCCCTTGTAGGTTTCTGTGTGTGTCTTGTATGATTGGAAAGGAGGTTTGGTATAGAAAATATGCCACAACTATTGTGTAGGTTCTTTTAACCCTCAAAATTACGTTTTAGTTTATTATCATTTTACAGTGACTTGTACCTATGGCATAGGGAGCAAGTTTCAGAATCTCTCAATTTAACAAGGTATACAGCTTCCTTTGTTTTTTCCTACAGATCAGTGCAAGAACTTTAATGACTGGTTTGGCAGCATTAAAATGAACCTCAAGGAGTGTTTTGAACCATCAGAAACAAAAAAGAATGTGGAGCAAAAACTACAAAAACTTTCTGTAAGAAGACATATATAAATTTCATTCAAAATTTATCAAAATTAAAATATTGGAGGCAGAACTGTATATAAGTAGATAGGATAATAGTTATTTTGACTTAGTAATTTCCGTACATAAAGGTAATATTTAAAAAAAAAAATCTGACCTTTTCTCAAATATTTTGACACTCTATGTTTACTGGGTAAAGTTGCAAGTGACTTAAACAGAAAATAGTTTTCACAACTTTTCTAAGATGCTGTTTAACTTTAATGTTTGCTGGTGAATTCAGTTGTGTTGAAATCATATTTGATAAAAAGAAATAAAGGCTTTACTTAATTTGGCTCCACTCAATTTCCTGTAACAGATTGCTTGACTTTTTATAGAATCTCTTCCCAGCCACATTTTTTCTAAAAATTGTAGTTGAACTTTAATATACTGCTGAGGGGAGTGAAGTAGAAGGTAGCTTGAGATAAGAGGCATTAATAGGACATTTAAAATGTGTATGGCACCCTCAATTCTAGATCACTTTATGGTAGATTATCAAGTATTTTAGGTGATAAGTTATGCTCTCCAGCTTATTGATGGCATTAAATGTCCCCAGTATATTCCTTGCTTTGGTAATAACCATTCTTTATCAACAGAATAATTTTTCTTCTTTTTTTTCATTTAGAGTTCCGACGTTTTTCTTTTCTTTAAATTTACTCATTCCATGGGTCTCAGCAATTGATACTCAAACATTGAAACCCAGATGTTGAAATAAAATTCTGATTTGACAAAGTTGAGTAGAGAATAGGCTGTCTGGTTTTACATCTTGATTGCCAGAAAGGTGCACATATTTAGGAGAAGTTGAATGGAATGTGGCTTTCCCGGTCTCTGTCCCACTGACCCACACGGTGGCATCATTTTGCTTGATGTGATTCCTAGAGAGTCAGATGCAAACGCCAATGTACACACACAGTCTGGAACTAATATAAATAATCTTTTGATCATTTGTCATTGGAGTTAGCTGCATCTCCATCGCTCTTCTTTTACAGAAGAGGTTATGAAGATGGCTTGTCTGTGTACTGTCTTGGAGAAGTATCACTGGGGTGACAGGGACCACACTGAGGCTTGCCTGTAGGATATAATTCACTTTTTGTCTTTCTTAAGGATTTCTTGACTCTTGAAGGAAGAGGCAGTGAAATCCAGCAAGTGGGAACTGTACTGAATCATGTGAGAAAACATCTGCCCAAATCACCTGTTAAGAAGCTTAACAGTTGGATCGTAAGTCAAGAAGTTGAATTAGAAAAAATGGAGTCCATATGCCAGGCACGAGCAAAAGAGCTGGATGAGTGCGTGCAGCAGCTACTGAGGTAGGAAGTAGAGGTGATCTTTCATAGTGAACTCACTGTAGAAGTTTACTCATATAAACTCTTCATGTGTACTCTGCCTCAGTGCAGCTTGCAGTGGGATACATATACACACGAATTTCAAAAGTAAAATATGTACTTTCAAACCCGTGTTTGACACTAGGGATACAGAGGTTTGGAGAATTCTTCAAATTATGGCAAAGGTTCAGGGGAGAGCCCACAAATATTTTCTGTTTGTTTCTTATTCTTTATGATATATCTCATACTCATGCTCATCGCTAAGTCATGTTCGACTTTTTGTGACCCCAGGGACTGTAGCCCGCCAGGCTCCTCTGTCCATGGAATTCTCCAGGCATGAATACTAGAGTGTGTTACCATTTCCTCCTCTAGAGGTTCTTCCCGACTCAGGGATCAAACCCAAGTCTCCCACATTGGCAGGCGGATTCTTTACCACTCAGCCACCTGGAAAGCTTATGATATATATTTATGGCTTATTAGAATTTCACTATAATACATGCTATTATTATACAGATTTTAATGTTATAATTTTGCCTCTAAATTTGTTATTTATCACATTATTTTGTATATAATGTTACAAAGTTTTTTTAATAAAGAATAATTTAAAAAAAGTTAAAAACCTGGTTGGTTTACATGATTTGTGCCAGTGTTTTCTTCAGATAGACACTTTTTGCTGATTTCATATTTTAACATGTGTGATGTTGTTTTAGACTCCAGAATGACCACAGAAACCTGAGTAAGTGGTTGACCAATCAAGAAGAAATATGGAAAGAAATGGAAGGAACACGAGAGAAAACTGAGCTGTTTTGCCAAACTCTAGCTAGAAAGAGGTATGGCTGATCTTGCACAAAATGTGTTTCTTGGGGATATGGTTTCTGAAGGTGTGTTGTGGCTCCTATAATCTTCCAATGATATTTGGAATTTACAGGGAACAATTCGAATCAATGGCCCAGTTGAACAACTCTGTGAAGCAATATGGGATTACTGAGGAAGAAGAAATAGTAACGGAATCAACACATTTGATTGATAGATACCAGACATTATTGAGACAAATATGTGAAATTGACAAAGAGGATAAGTTACCTCCTGCCGAGGACCAGAGTTTTAATGATCTTGCACATGATGTAATTCATTGGATAACAGGGATTAAAGACTCCCTTATGGTTTTGAATTCATCTGAAGGCAAAATGCCACTTGAGGAAAGAATCCATAAAATAAAGGTATAACTGTGGAAACTAAATGTCAGAGGTCAGGATGAACTCCAATTTTTAAAAGATTTAGAGGAAAATTGCAGAGATTTGTTTGTTAATGGAAAATTGGATCACTGTGGATTGGGTGAGAAATTCAGATGACTGAGCTTACAAAAGAGAAGGGCTGTGATGGATCTAAAATTATTTTAATGCATATAGAAAGGAAAGGTATATCCTCTCTTTGTGAGAACAGTGCACAGTTATTATCTATCTTCACTGAGAGCAGATATGAAATAAATGCTATAAATTAGAACTGCAGCAGGTAGGAGTTTGCTAGGATGTTAAAAGAATAGATGTCAGTACATCAGAGGCATTGGCAATATCAAAGTCAGGGCTGGAGATGAGCTCATTTTCAGAGTGGATATGTACAGTTCCTAAAGGGTATTAGATCCTGAGTGGGTTGAGTATTTCCTGGTTTATCAGATACTAACTATAGAGGAAGATAATGGTCAAGTTTCAAGGGTTAGTTTGACATACAGAAGCAATCAGAATTGTTTGGGATCACATCTGAAAGGTTTTCCAGAGAAGGTGAATCTGAAGTAGTGTTTCCAAGAAGAGAGGAACTTTACTGGGGCAAAAGAGGAAAATCAAAGTACAGAGAATGAGAATTAATTATGTTGTGCTGGAGAAACAGGAGTTGGCCTGTGACACTGTGCATTTTCCTATAGGAAGCCAGATACCCATTCTTAGGTATATAAAGGCGCCTTGTTCAGGTTGTTACCCCAACTCTTTATTTATAAATAATGGTGCAGGTTGGAAGGAGGATTTGCCAGGGATTTTTTTTTTTTTGTACATAATTTCTTTAAGTACATTTGAGAATTGAGAAGAGAGTAGGTAACATGACAGATGTTTACTGAGAAGCAATTCTATACAATGTGAAGGATATCTTTGTATTTGGGGCATATGTAAAAGTGAAAAGGAAATTTTGAAATCTACTCCACAGTTAGAATCTCTGAATGATGTTTATAAGTAAAAAGATATCATATGTAATCCCCAAGTAGTATGAATGAGATTTTAAGATCATTTTTATTTAATTTAGGAAATCATTTTACTAAAACCTGAAGGGGATGCTAAAATACAGACCATCATGAGTCAGGCTGAGAGCAGCCAGGCTCCAGTGGTTCCAAAGACCCTCACTGATATCAAGAACCAGTGGGACAACACACTCCATTTGGCCAACACATATCTAAGGTAAAGGGCATGCCTTCACCATTTTCATGATTTTTCATTGCACAGTGAAGCCATAACAAGTGTGTTTTGTCTACCTTCTGGATGTAGATATAATATATCTGTTGGAGAGAAAGTAATCTCAGGGACAACCACAGTATTGAGGCAGAAACAGAGACTAGTTCTCTGGATCAGACATGAAACTCGCTGTCATAACTCCGTTTACTTTGGCTGGTGCATCAACCCACCGTCGGTAACAAATTAACATTGTCTATCATTCCACCTTCAATAACCTCCTCCTGTACCAAAACTCCTGTCCCCAGACAACCTCAGTGTTTACATTACTATAGGATAATTTATGGTTTTAAATATATATGCTGAGAGAAACATTTATAAATGTCTGAATTACGTGGACATAATTCTGGTGAAAATTCTTAACTCCTTTCACATCAAATCATGATACATTTAGTATTCGGTGGAAATGTAAATTTCATATTTTTATAATGAAGCAGTCAGATGAAAATTAAAATCAAGTTGTAGGAAACATAAGCTAGTTAGTTGCCCAATATACTGCTTGCTTATTTGTTTTACTTAAATGAAAAAGAAAAACATAGAATAATTATATTTAAACATAATAAAAACTGGAATAGTTTGAAATCTAAATTATCAAACATTTTTCCTCAGATCAAATTATATAATGAAAACAATGGTTTTTTAAAGTCATACTGCAACTAATTTTTATCTTGATTTCTGAGTTAAACTTAGGGCCATTTAGGATGTTACAATGCCAAAGAAGTCTCAAGGAATAATGTACAGTAGTGTTATTTTAATGCTTTTTATAATAATGCATGTTGTATGATGCAAAATGCTGCTTTGTTGTGTTATGTCATTTGATTTATAAACTATTTTGTAAAATTCAGCCATCAGGAAAAGCTTCTACTAGAAGGCGAGAAGTATTTGCAAAGTAAGGAGGATCTGAGATTAATGCTCACAGAACTAAAAAAGAAACAAGAAGTGGGCTTTGCTCTGCAACCTGGTTTGCAGGAGAAGAAAGCTCAATTAAAAATTTATAAGAAGTTCCTCCAGAAAGCACAGGATTTGACATTCTTACTAGAGGAGTTAAAATCTCAAGGAAATTACCTTTTAGAGTGCACTAAAAATCCCAACTTTAGTGAAGAGCCGTGGCTGGAAATCAAGCATCTACATGAGAGTCTTCTTCAACAACTACAGGTGAAATGCTCAAAACAGAACTTTAAGTGATTGTCCTAAGTATGCATAATTATGTACTATTTGTGTATGGGACCATTTTTTAGTTCTTTTGGAAAATCCAAAGCTTAGATACAAATACTAGCTCCACAAAATGGAGGAATCAATTTGGCCAGTTTTGCCAGAGAAATCTAGTGTGTATTATTGGATGATAGTATTATCTCCTGTCATCAAAGTTCTCCTCTTCAGGTATTGGAAGGTTTAAAATTTTTTTTCCAGGCCCTCCACAGTGAAAATGTGGAGTCCTAACTACTGGACTGCCAGGGAATTCCCTTAGGCATTTTTATGTAGGTGATAGTGTCAAAATTGTCCATGCAGCATCCATCCATCCATCCATCCATCCATCCATCCATCCATCCATCCATCAGTCTATCTTTGCATTCATCCATCTATCCATCCACATATCCATCTGTCTTCTATTGTGATAGTTGTATCCATTATTCTGTATAAACTTTATCAGGTTTCTCCCTTGAGTCTTTCCACATGATCTACAATAAAAGAATTAAGAAGTAAAATGTCATTTTGTCATGAAGCATAGTATTATCTTAAGAGAATTGCTTATATTCTTTGCACACTGCAAGTTGGATTCAGTGTAAGGATTGCCTGGATTAGAAATCTCACTTACACAGATAGCAGGAGTTGTGCAGAGGTGAAGATTATGCTCACTTGGCTGTAAGTTATTTAATTGCTGCTTTTCTCATCAGGTGTGGTCACCTTATTTTCTTACTCCAGGAAGAAACCTTGACAGTGGTTTTGCCCTTGAGTTAGGATTACTTTTTCCCAACTTTGGGGTTTGATTCTTAGGAAAGGAATCTGAGGTTAGCTTGATTTCACATAGTCTCATTTTTGAGAAGGATAATTGAGAGAGCTGCTTTATTATGGATGTTTGTGATTTGTTGATATAATTTGTAGTCATTTTCATTTTGTAAACCTCTGACAAGTTGTTTTCGGGAGTGAAATGAAAGCAAAGAAACATGGGGTGGGGAACAAATAAATATCTTAACACTAAAAATTTTACTTAACTGGATGATTTATGGTCTTATTTCTGTTTCAAGATGAACCCTCATAAAATAAATATTTATGAACAATTTATTTTTTTCTGAGTGAGATAATTCAGAGATATAATTCATACATTGTCAATGTTTTATTTTTAGGATTCTGTGCAGAAACTAGAAGGTCATGTTCAAGAACACGACTCATACCAGCTTTGCGTCACAGACCTAAACACTGCATTGGACTATATCTCTAAGGAATTTGTCTGTTTTTCTGATAGGCCTGTGGATGAAAGAGCAGTTGAGGAAAAACTGCAGAAACTGCAGGTATTAAGCAATATCCAGAAATGATAGGCATTTAAAAAAATCAATATTAATCACAACTTGACAAATCAGTGTCCTTGATCAGAAATTCAAATGCTGAAAGGAAAGAAATAAAAAAAGAAAAAGAAATTAAAATGCTGAAAATGCTGTTCAGATAACTGTTGGATAAAGTCCTATCTGGTCATGAAAAGTGGGAATGTTCTTCGTTAGTGAGCAAATCCATTTAAATTTGAGTTGGACGGTATTCAGCCCTGTGGACCCTCAGAGATAATTCCACTCATGACCAGTCAGCAACTGCTGGAGATCTCTGTCTTAGGAAAAAGCACAGTGATTCCAGGAGATAACTGGGTAGTCAAATGGTGCTCCTAACACAATAAGGCCAAAGGGGAGATGGTTCAATCTTGCAATCATCACAGGTGGATGGGAGTTGTTTAATTTTCACTGTCTTTATTTTCATACTCATGGGCTATCTTAGAACTCTCTGCAGATGGAGAGCTTTTAAAATTCCCACCCTCACTTCAACAACCCCTCACCTTATACAGTAAGCATTGCATCTCTTTACCCGCATTCTCAAAACACATTCCTTGGAAGCTCACTGTTTGCACAGTCAACACATGCAGTGTCCTCTGGAAGAAAACAGTGAAGCATGTTCTTTACTTTGCTGCTTTCACAGTCCTTTGGAGATTGCATGGGGTGAGTCTCAGGAAGCACTAGTGGCTTGAGTTTGGGAATTTCTGATCTCTTCTTTTTAGGAACTTGGGAATCAAGCAAGACTCCCCCTTCAGAATAGCTTGACACTCACAAGGCTACCTCCCTCTCCCCTTTTTTTTTGGCCACGTGGCATGCGGGATCTTAGTTTCCAGACCAGGGGTTGAACCTGAACCCCCCCCTGCAGTGGAAACGCAGAGTCTTAACCACTGGACCACCAGGGAAATCCTACCTCCCTTTTTAACAGTGATAATTTGACAATTGTTGAGTGTCATCATGTCCAAGCCCCTGTTTGGGTGCCTCAGTTGAGTTCAGTTCATTCACTCAGTCGTGTCTGATTCTTCGCAACCCCTTGAATCGCAGCACGCCAGGCCTCCCTGTCCATCACCAACTCCCGGAGTTTACTCAAACTCATGTTCATCGAGTCAGTGATGCCATCCAACCATCTCATCCTCTGTCATCCCCTTCTCCTTCTGCCCCCAATCCCTCCCAGCGTCAGGGTCTTTTCCAATGAGTCAACTCTTCGCATGAGGTGGCCAAGGTATTGGAGTTTCAGCTTCAGCATCAGTCCTTCCAATGAACACCCAGGACTGATCTCCTTTAGGATGGACTGGTTGTATCTCCTTGCAGTCCAAGGGACTCTCAAGGATCTTTTCTAACACCACATTTCAAAAGCATCAATTTTTCAGCACTCAGCTTTCTTCACAGTCCAACTCTCACATCCATATATGACCAGTGGAAAAATCATAGCCTTGACTAGATGGACCTTTGTTGGCAAAGTAATGTCTCTGCTTTTTAATCATTTGGGTGCCTCAGATACTGAGAAAAGTATAAGACATGAGCTATAGTTGGAAGGAATCTCAGAAACTATCAAGTTCAGATTCCTCATTTTATATATGATGAGCTAAATGACAGAGCGGGGGCTACTACTTCAGTCTTCTGACCCCACTAGACTTCTGTACTTGAGTGTCTCATAGTTATTTGTGGTTCAGCATGTCCAGAAAATAACTCATCATCTCCTTCCTTTTCTCTATACCCCGACTCCTTTCCAGTGAGCCTGCTTCTTCTCCTCTGACTCTGAATATCTACACTGTCTCTCTAGGCTGCGAGTCAGAAACCTGGATATCCTTTCTTAGGCTGCCTAGTCTAGACGGACATCACGAGTTGTCTCTTTCATCTCTGGGTTATCCTCCACAATTGGTCTCTCTGCTCTTACCCCCATTACCGCTGCTTTAGAGAAGACCCTCATCTCACAGATGCCTGTGTTTGTTAGGTGTCTGAATAGGCTCTCTGCCTGCGGTGTCACCCTCGCTGGTGCAACTTGCCCATGGCCACCTTGTATCTATCCAGAATGCAATCTGGAACTCCCTTCTTCCAGCTGAAAATGTTTCAATGACCTGTGCATATTTGTTAGCATCTATCTTTCCATATTCTATTACAATTGTCTGTTTACTTCTGTGTCACTCTCACTAGGCTATAGGATTGTTAAAGGACTATATTTTACTCATCTATGTAATTTCAAAACTTAATCATATTACTCTCATGAATGAATGAATACTTATTGTGTAGTCCATTAGAAGAGCGAGTAATAAATACAACATAGTTCACCTAGTAACTTTTAGGCTTATTCTGTTTCAGTAGTAACATCTGTACCTGCTATAGTTTATCAAATTCCTTTTGAGTCTGGAAGTCTCAAATTAGGCTCATTCATTTAAGCATTTAGTAAATATTGATTGAGTTCCTGCTTTATTTAAGATATTGCATTTGATTGATTTAAGCTTTTCTCTGGATTTTAAATGTTAGCACTAGATTCATATAAGCACATACTAAATGATTTTTTTCTTTTTAGAGCCTTGCACAAAGTAGGCACTTATTATTTAGTGTTTAGGTTGTGTTTGATTTTAGTATTATTTATATGTTAATTAGTACCTTGAACAAAATATATACTCAACAAATATGTGTTGGCCATTTCCTCTGTTCTAGGAATGGGTTGTAAACATATTCTTCATTACTTTTTATAAATGTAATCTTATAAAACCTTCTAGTATCTTATAAAAATCTGTTGGGGAATTTGATCTGGGTCACTACATTAGTTTAAATTTTGCCCAGCATTTCTTCTTTGTGATATGGGTTGATACGTTTCTTACAAAGCTTCCCACTAGTGAAGCAGAATACTCTATAATTTACAAAAGTCAACCAACTCTTGTGATAATTGAACAGTGATACTTTTGTGACAATCTTTTCTCTGCTCACAGGAACTAGAGAATAGTCTCCATTTACAAGATGGCACATTAGAGAAGATTTTAACTTTAGCAAAATCCATCAAGCAAAATACATCTTCAGCAGGACAGAAGATGATTAAAGATGATATAAAATCACTGAAGTGTAAACAAAAAGATTTGGAAAACAGACTTGAATCTACTAAGCAGGAGATGGAAAACTGTCTCAACAGCATTCTCAAATCAAAATGCTCAACAGAAAAGAAAGCAAAATTTCCGCTGCCAGGCAGAGAGGAGCAGGTCACTTCTGATGTACAGGAGTCCACTGAGGACTCAGCTGCAGTGGAAAAATTGGAGGAAGACTGGGAAATAAATAAGGTTAGTGCTTGTGATTGCAGCTCTAAGACATCATGTCTGCGAATGAAGAGGTGGTGTTGTTGTCGTGAATCAAGCCTCCTGATTTCATAATTAAACCCTCAGTGTGCTGGCTATTTATGATGCTCACTTGTAAAAAGAGCCCTTAGGAAACTGTCCAGGATTTCAGCGGTGAAATATTACTGTTCATCTGTTAGAAATGTCAGTCATCAATTTAGGCTTATTATTCTCTCTGATATGTAATCAGATACAGTTTCTTGGGTCAAGAGCTCAAAAGCAAATTAGAGAAGGCAAAAGAAAATGTGTTTTACCCATTTCCTTAGGGAAAAAAAAATTTAACAGCTCTATTTTGGTGGGTCTTTTTTTTTTTTTTTTTTTGGTTGATTTCATAATGAAATCAGAGACTGTTTGGAAGGATAGGTGCCTTTCTTTATCTTCTTACATTAACCCTATACTGCAAATGTATTTTTAACTGTTGTCAGTCATTTAGTGTGAGAATAATAACATTCAGGCTTCTGATCTTCCCTGGGGAGAAGAAAGAAGAATATCATTTTGTTTTCATTCTAAACATCGAAATGGGTATATTTCCCTGTGGCTGTTAAATTGCTTTCTCATAGGTGAGAGACTGAAATGGAAAAGGCGCAAAGAGCCAGCCAGTAAACTACATTTGAAAGAGTTTCCCTGTTTGGCAGCCTCTCACAGTCCAGGGTCCATTGGGATAACAGAGAAAGTTAGTCCTTTCACTGTCAGCAGTTTATGGAATATGTGATACACAGGGATAAAGAGAATCTGCACTTTTGTTGTCTTCCAAGAGCAGAAATACGTGGAGGGACTTCCCTGTGCTGGTCTAGTGGTTAAGGATCCACCTGCCAATGCAGGGTGTCTGGGAAGATTTCACATACCTTGGGGCAGCCAAGCCCATGCACAACTACTGAGTCGTGCTCTAGAGCTGGCGCGCTCCAACTACTGAGCCCGAATGCTGCGGCTGCTGAAGCCCGCATGCCCTAGAGCCAGTGCTCCACAACGAGAGAAGCCTCTGCAATGAGAAGCCCACCCACCACAAGAGAGAGGAACCACCCCTGCTTCCACAACTAGAGAAATCCCATGTGCCGCAACAAAGACCCAGTGCAGCCAGAAAAAAGAAGACATGCATGGAGGAGCCAGATAGGGTTTCCTAAAATGTGAAACAAGGTCAGATGCCAATGGAACATGTCTCTGACATGAAATTCCACAAACTGTGTTGGATTGAGCTAACAAAGTATGTGTTAAAAGCTTAGGGCCCTGTGATGAGCCTGTTGAAGTTGTATCTGTAAAAGGAACTTTCTTTATGGTATTTAAAGAGCTGTAAATAAGTAAAAAAGGAAAAATACTTGAGTATTTTTCTATCCTAATACATGACATTGATAAGTAGATTTGTTTAATAACTTTAAGTTCAGCTTCTCAGACCCATGTTGGCTGTGAACTCCCCAAATTCAGTAGAATATATTCAAAACTAAAACCTCAATAATAGAAATTTTTGTTTATTAAGCTTTTACTTACTCTTGGATGATAAGCTATTGATAATTTATGCTACTTCATTAGAATGCTTCTTTTTTTAAAAGCAGATGAAGGAACTTAAGTCTTCAAATAATTTTCACAAGCCTGTACTAGAGGAAGCTAGTTTTAGTTTCTAGTAACACTTTTAATACCTTTTCCCCCCTCTATTGTAAACATGAATCTTTTTTCTTTTTTTTTTAATATGGAAAGGCATTTTATTTCAAATATAGCAGTGTATATATGTCAGTCCCAAACTCCCAGTCTATCCCTACCCCCAGTCCTGTCCACCTGGTAGTCATAAGTTCATTCTCTAAGTCTGTGAGTCTATTTCTGTTCTATAAATAAGTTCATTTGTTTCATTTTATTTTAGAGTCCACATATACATGATATATGGTTTTATCTTTCTCTGTCTAGCTACTTTCTTTTTATAACAGTCTCCAGGTCTATCTATGATGCTGCAAATAGCATTATTTCATTCTTTTTTTAAAGTTTACTTTAATTGGAGGGTAATTACTTTACAATATTGTAGCGGTTTTGCCATACATTGACATGAATCAGCCATGGGTGTACATGTGTTCCCCATCCTGAACCCCCCTCCCACCTCCCTCCCGATCCCATCCCTCTGGGTCATCCCAGTGCACCAGCCCTGAGCACCCTGTCTCATGCATTGAACCTGGACTGGCGATCTGTATCACATATGATAACATACATGCTTCAATACTATTCTCTCAAATCATCCCATCCTCGCCTTCTCCCACAGAGTCCAAAGGTCTGTTCTTTACATCTGTGTCTCTTCTTGTCTCGCATATAGGGTCATCATTACCATTTTTCTAAATTCTGTATATATGCGTTAGTATACTGTATTGGTGTTTTTCTTTCTGACTTACTTCACTCTGTATAATAGGCTCCAATTTCATCCACCTCATTAGAACTGATTCAAATGAATTCTTTTTAACGGCTGAGTAATATTCCATGGTGTATATGTACCACAGCTTCCTTATCCATTCATCTGCTGATGGGCATCTAGGTTGCTTCCATGTCCTGGCTATTATAAACAGTGCTGTGATGAACATTGGGATGCACGTGTCTCTTTCAGATCTGGTTTCCTCGGTGTGTATGCCCAGAAGTGGTATTGCTGGGTCATATGGCAGTTCTATTTCCAGTTTTTAAGGAATCTCCACACTGTTCTCCATAGTGGCTGTACTAGTTTGCAGTCCCACCAACAGTGTAAGAGGGTTCCCTTTTCTCCACACCCTCTCCAGCATTTATTGTTCTTAGACTTTTGGATAGCAGCCATCCTGACTGGCATGTAATGGTATCTCATTGTGGTTTTGATTTGCATTTCTCTGATAATGAGTGATGTTGAGCATCTTTCCATGTGTTTGTTAGTCTTCTGTATGTCTTCTTTGGAGAAATGTCTGTTTAGTTCTTTGGCCCATTTTTTGATTGGGTCATTTATCTTTCTGGAATTGAGCTGCAGGATTTGCTTGTATATTTTTGAGATTAATTCTTTGTCAGTTGCTTCATTTGCTCTTATTTTCTCCCATTCTGAAGACTGTCTTTTCACCTTGCTTATAGTTTCCTTTGTTGTGCAAAAGCTTTTAAGTTTAATTAGGTCCCATTTGTTTATTTTTGCTTTTATTTCCATTACTCTGGGAGGTGGGTAATACAGGATCCTGCTGTGATTTATGTCAGAGTGTTTTGCCTATGTTTTCCTCTAGGAGTTTTATAGTTTCTGGCCTTAAGTTTAGATCTTTAATCCATTTTGAGTTTATTTTTGTGCCTGGGGTTATAAAGTATTCTAGTTTCATTCTTTTTAATGGTTGGGTACATTAAAAGATGCTTGCTCCTTGGAAGAAAAGCTATGACCAACCTAGGCCGCATATTAAAAAGCAGAGACATTACTTTGCTGACAAAGGTCTGTCTAGTCAAAGCTATGGTTTTTCCAGCAGTCATGTATGGATGTGAGAGTTGGACCACAAAGAAAGCTGAGTGCTGAAGAATTGATGCTTTTGAACTGTGGTGTTGGAGAAGACGCCTGAGAGTCCCTTGGACAGCACAGAGATCAAACCAGTCAATCCTAAAGGAAATCCGTCCTGAATATTCATTAGAAGGATTGAGACTGAATCTGAAGCTCCAGTGGCCACCTGATGTGAAGAACTGACTCATTGGAAAAGACCCTGATGCTGGGAAAGATTGAAGGCAGGAAGAGAAGGGGATGGCAGAAGATGAGATGTTTAGATGGCATCACTGACTAGATGGACATGAGTTTGAGCAAACTCTGGGAGTTGGTGATTGACAGGGAAGCCTGGCGTGCTTCACTCTATGGGATTGCAAAGAATCGAACACAACTGAGCAACTGAACTGAATGTTCCGTTGTGTGTATGTAACACCTCTTTTAAAAAAAAAAAAAATTTTATTGGAATCTTTGGCCAGCTGATGTGAAGAGCCAGTTCTTTGGGAAAGACCCTGATATTGGGAAAGACTGAAGGCAAAAGAAAAAGGGGGTGACAGAAGATGAGATGGTTAGATAACATCACCATGTCAGTGGACATGAATTTGAGCAAACTCCACGAGATAGTGGAGGACAGAGGAGCCTGATGTGCTGTAGTCCATGGGGTCATAGAGAGTTGGACACAGCTTAGTGACAGAACAACAAATCTGAATTTTGTAATACTTTCTTACTTAGCCCCAGTAAAGACATGGTGGGCTTCCTTATAGCTCAGTTGGTAAAGAATCCGCCTGCAGTGCAAGAGACACTGGTTCAATTCTGGGTCAGGAAGATCCACTGGAGAAGGGATAGGCTACACACTCCAGTATTCTGGCCTGGAGAATTCCATGGGCTGTATAGTCCATGGGGTTTGCAAAGAGTCAGACATGACTGACTGAATTTCACTCCGTCAGTCACTCAAGAGATATTTAGATCCAGACCTTTGGCTGACTTTTTCTTTAATATCAAAAATGTTAATGCAGGCTTAGAGGCACAAGAAGTTACAAAATGCAGTCTGAAGGGTGTGGGTGCTTATGATCCAAGATCATACTGGATATTTTTATGGAGGTGAATTTCTAAAATTTTTTAAATATGAAAATACAAAGCTGCCTTCCATCTCCCCCTTCCTATATAACTTAAGTGGGGTTACAAATTAGGATATGATAAAAAGTTAAGTCTGAGTAATCTCTTAGGATACTAAGTGTCCATAAAAGGAAATGATAAAAAGGAAATACAGGGTAACTGATACATTTTTTTCTTTTTCTTTTTCTAGAAACTCATAAAGCAACATTATAGCTTAACCCATATTGCATGATCTTTCTTGTCCCTTCCTTCCCAAATGTCAACCTTCATGGCATAATTGTTCCTAAAAAAAAACACAAACACCTTTTATCTATGATTGCTACTTGAATTTCTTTGTCTTTGGGCATAATGGTCAGTCAGTATGTCTGAATCATTTTTTGTTCATTTTAACATTTTCTGAGTGTTTATCATTTCAATATTTAAATGAATGTGAATGATCACAGACATAAAACATGCAAGGCATCCACCTGTAGCTGAGTGACCAGAGACTCAGGGAAGTCAGTACTAGAATGAAGAGGAAGAAAGAGAGTTCATTCCTGGGGTAAATGATGTTTATTTCTGGTGTTGGTTATCCTAGTAAGTCAGTAGAAAAACTTTTGTCTTGGAACATATAGTTAGGTCATGTGTCAACTCTGTCATCCAAGTATATTACTTTGCTTTCTGGCCACTATGCAAATCTTGGTTCTTACACTAGAGGTATTATTCTCAATCCAAGATTTATTTCTTTACAGGAGTAACTTACATGGTATAAATGGTATTAATATCTAGGAGCAGCATGCATTTGAGGACATTCTTCAAAGTCCTAAAATATTAGGCTGAGGAACCTTAGAAAATTTCTATCCTAACCCTGTGTTTCAGGTTAGGGAATTAACATCAGAAGATGTTAATCAGCCAAGTTCTTATTCTAGAAGAGCTGGGATTAGAACCAGGCTTGTCTTTACCCAGCTTGATGTTTGGCAGTCTATCCCCCAATTTTATCAGATGTGTTACATGGGCTGTTAATTGAGGTTTAATATGCTGTCTGGCTCCAGTGGACCCTTTATTGAGTTCTTGTGCATGTTTTCAAACCTTCTCAACTCTCCTTCAGCCCAACTGAGCCCTGTTCCTGTCATTTCTAGCAGATCTCTGGTCCATAACTGCTAGACTGTTGGTCCTCAATTCTTTCCACTTTATAAACCACTGATGGTTAATCTTAACAATCAAAGACTAAATGAAATTCTTTTATGTTTTTCTAATGTGAATTCATCTATATATCCATTCAGTAAAACTTTCTTGAGTTGGCAATGAGGGTTCAATGGTAAATGAAAATGGGTGTGGTCTCTCTTCTCATAGAGCTTCTGGTCTACAGGAGGTGACATACGTTAACCAACTAATTATCTGATGAGAGTCTAATTACAGGAACTAAGGGAAGGGACATGTTTCTATCACAATCTACAGTAAAGGAGTCTGACTTGAACTGTAGTCAGAGAGAGTTTCTCTAAGGAAATAATACTTACACTGAAATCAGCAGGGGTGGATTAAGGAGTAATTTCAGTTGTAGGAAAACAGCCCAAAGAAACTCACATATGTTCAAGGAGACCTAAAACAAGGGTGTTTATCACCACAATATCTAAAATAGGAAAAATTGGAAGCATGATAATATCCATAGTAGCCTGACAGACATACATGTTCATTTAGACAGCAGAACTGAATAAAACCTCAAATGACTGAGTGAGATTTATATCTGACACCATGACAAACCTCAAATCATATTGCTGAATGAAGAAAATAAGTTATAAAATAATACATATGTGATTCCAATTTTATGAGTTAAAAATACATAAAATAATACTGTATGAATATTAACATATGTAGTCAAAGTATAAAGACAAGTGTGTGTGTGTATTTTAGAATAGTGGTTAGTTCTAGGGAAGAATAGAGGAAAAAGAAGTGAGGGCTGGACTTTAAATTGTATTTTTAATAATGGAAAATTATATCAGTTATGTCCCTGTCATGGGTAATGAGTAACCATGATATTGTATTCTTTTAAATATATTTGAAACATCTTATTGTTTAAAATAAGATGTTTCAAATGAGCCTGCAAAATCAGAATAGAGCTAAAGATGAGGAGCAAAGGATGGGTGGTTACAAAAGAATCTTTCCAGGAGCCAATCAGGGCAGGTGTCTGTGTTCTAATGTCTGGGGTGTGCACAAAGGAATGTTACTTTTTAAATTTAACATGTTCCTTTGAGGGATTCTGTTGGATTTGCTGCCAAAGTGGAAACATGGCTTTTGGATTTGGTAAACAAATTGTGTTTGGGGGTGATTTCAGGTTTTTTAGTATGCTGTCTCTGACCACTATAGGCTGAGTACAAATAGCAGGTTATAAATGTGGCTAGTCAAGTGACTGGTCCGTCAGGTAAAAGAGACCAGGGCTCTGAATTCCTAAGAAATTATTGATAAGGAGTGACGGTTTCCTGGGTTTAATGTCTATGCCTTTAGCTCAGGAGTGCTTGCCCTGCAGGTGGATTTGTTGGGGTACTAAGGAACAGTAGCCATCAGGTGACCAAGAGGCAGGCTTCGCCCTCACAGGACTTCAGTTTTTGGTGCTGAAATCTGTGGTGTGGTACCAACGCCCCCTCTTCTCACAGCCTTCCTGGATCTCCCTCCCTGCCCCCCATCCCATGCAGAGATCCTGCCCTCCATGGAGATTCACCATAGTTCTCATGAATAAATAGTTAGAAATGGAGGAAATTGGCAAAATCATCCCAATTACTTACAGTCTTTTAGACGTGTCCTGTGCTAAGTGCCAAGCAGGTACTTCAAAACCAGTAAACTGGTCAACTGAATTTTCTTACTAATCAGAATTGGTGAAGCTCCAGACAGTATCTGTTTTATTTAAATAAACCCTGATTTTAGAATAGTTTCACACTGACAGAAAACTTGCAAAGATAGTACAGATAGTTCTCATTTATCCCTTACCCAGTTTTCCCCATTGTTAACATCTTAACATTACTATCTAGGCTGTATTTTTAAGACAATTTTTAACCATTTCTGCCTTGTTTGGTGATGTGGATATATTTTATTCACAGACTTGGCACAGACTGGATTTTTACTGACATGAATGTATATGGCAAAATTGAATGATATTTCACTTATAAAGTAATCTGAAAATGAAATCGACTACCTTATCAAAATAATGTGAAATGTTTTAAAATTATTGCGGTGGTACCTGGTATATGTAAGTGCTCAACAAATGTTTGTTGAAAAAAATTAATAAATGAGTTGAAATGCCATCTCTGTATATCCTATTGAGAACCTCAAGTTCTTAGAGCTTTCAGAAAAGATCAAATTATCCTCTATATAACCTGTTCTGCCATACCCAGAAATGGAATTCTTACTGTTACTTGGTTTAAGGCATGACAATTTTAATGCATTAAATTTTGGCATTTCTTGCATCTGTCCACTTACTGTTTTAAATTACCAGTGGGTACCACTGAATGCCTATTTATTAAACCAGCCCTCTGCATCATGGTGAATACTAAGAATGAGCTTTGGAACTTTTGTTTTTTGGTATCTGTTTTCTTTCTTTAAGACTGTAGCTATTCCTCAGTATATAATCGAGAAATGCTAGATCCTATACTATCTTGTAAAAAAAAGTTTCATTTTTCATGGTATTAAATGTCACATGGAAAATACTAAATTTTGTCATTAAATATTGCATGGAAAAATCCACTTTGGTTGTGGCAAAAATATACTTTTGAAAAGTCTTTAATGTGAGTAAATAGAAGAAACTGGAATTTTTTCATCAAGAAAAATAAAAATTATTCATTTGGAAGTTAGACTATTTAGCAATTAATCTTTTTATGTTTTCAGAATTCAGCTTTGGAAATGATTTTGTCAAGACAACTTTCTCTTGATGTTCAAGAAAGCATGAAAAACACTGAAGATGAGCAGAAAGTCAATGAGCTGCAAAATCAACCTTTAGAATTAGATGTTATGTTAAGAAATGAACAATTAAAAGAGATAGAGGTATGGAAACAAGAAAAACATTGACAACATGATTGCATCATTTATCTAGTGCAATACAATATATTTTAATTACCAAAAACTTGCTTGCACAGAATGAAAAGTCTTATTTAACCTTTGCCTGATGATCAATTTGGTAACTATATAATTATGTACTAATCAGTAAGTTGTATAAATCTTTCCATTTAAAAAGATGAGTTTAATGAACATTAGTCTTTCTCTTTCACCAAGTTCCTTAAAACTTACTTATTCAGTGATAAAATTTGGAGATTCTGGCTTGTCATTATTCCTTTTCTTACTCATATCTATTTTTCTGCGTTTGACAAATTCCTTTTGTTTTTCCTAATTATCAGTGTTATGGGGTACTCCTTCTTCATTTTTGTGGCTGTGTTTACATAACTGTGTTTATGTATTTATGTACTTATAGCCATGGAAAGGCATCTAAAAATCTAGTACATGATCATGTTTTGAAAAATGATCCTTACAATTTTAGCCAAGTTTACGTAATAGTAAACATATATCTAAAAGAGGAAAAAGAGATGATGCATGTAAATAATAAAAGCAAGATAAATCTTCTTGAGACATTGTAGAACCTTTGAACACAATAGGGTGACCAGATTGCTATTAGATGTTAGACCAATGGTGAATGTTAGTTTAGATTTTAACATGACTCTGGTGGTGGGGGGAATCTTTTAAATGTCAGGACCTTAGTTTCTCTGGGTGCAAATGAAATATTTAAAAATCTTCTTGGAATGGAATGTGTTACTGGAAGGAAAGAGCAAGGAGGAAAATAAATGAATTAATTAATCAGTTTATTAGTAAGTGAATATTTATTGATTTCCTTTACTTGTTTTCAGGAATTATGTACCCAGTTGGAAGGAAAGAAAGCAGCCATTGAACCTCTAGAACAAAGTGAATATCTCAACAAAACAGAAACAAGTGCCTTGGTTCTCCACGATGAAAGTTATTCAGTGCAGCACTTGGATAATCTGCTTCAGGCACTTATTACTTTGAAGAAAAAGAAAGAAAGTCAATACTGTCTCCTTAAAGATTTTCAGGGACATCTCATGGCAGCTGAATCCTTGATGAAATCCTTGTTGACAGAAAAGGAAAGTCTAAAAGTGTAAGTATAAGAATTTAGGACATACATTCTTTTTTTCAACCATAGGCTTCATTTCTTTGGACAGGCCTAGAGTGTTAAGACATTGTTAAAGAATATTATGATTTTAATACTATAGTATAGAAATTAATTTCATATGGAAACCATTAAAGAAAATTCTTTAATGGTTTTCTTATTTTAAAGAAACATTTATATATTCTGGGTATGTATTTTAAATATAGCTTCTCCTTAAAAAAAAAAAGTTTAGCCTGATAGTTATGCCTTCTTGATCAGTGTCATTATTGTTGGTAAGATGATAACAAAGGAGTTGTATATTGTCATTTTCCTTGGTCCTAACTTTGTACAAGTACTTTGCAGATTATAGAGGACTTTTGCTTACATTGTTCCCTTTGCTTTTTACTCCTTTCCTGTGGTTCTGCATTTTTATGATACTCATTTTATAGATGAGCTTTCTACATCGTCACACATTAATTGAGAGCCACAGTAAACAAGATTCTGATTTTTGTTTTAATGAAAGAGTGTTCTTACAGACAATCTAATCTTCTCTTTCATGAATTCAGAACAGAATTAATTTCTTTTAATGACAGCTAACTTCATGTTGAGGTAGTAAATATTAATAAGCTTCACTTTTTCTTCTTTTGCTAGGGGACTCCTGGACAGTGCAACCTATATGGACAAAATTAAAAATTTTCTGGCATCAGTAGAAAAAGAGAAAGATTCTTTAAGCAAGATGAAAATCGAATGGGAAAATTTATCAAACTGTCTGACTGACATGGATAAGAAGCTATTGGAAAGCCAGATCAAGCTACTTGAACATGGCTGGGAGCAAGTGGAACAACTGGTTCAGAAGAAGTATTCTCAACAAGCAGTGGGACACGAAGAGTTTATGTTTCTCCTGAGTAAGATTCAAGACCTTGAGACTTCCCTGCAGCAGCAGCATCTGCAGTTAAGGCTGAACTCTCCAGAAGCCCAGGAAGGGAGTCTAAGCATGGTTGCTTTGGCCACTGAACTCCATACTATAAAGCATAGGTTTTCTATGCTCAAGGGGCAAGCTGAACTTCAGATGAAGAGGATTTGGGGAGAAAAAGAAAGGAAGATTTTAGAAGATGCAATAAGTAATTTGCAGAAGCAATTGGAAGCATTGGAACCACTAAACATGGAGGTGGAAAATCAGATCAAGAAGTGTGAAACCAGATACAAAATAAAAGAGGCTATCTTATGGGTCAAGAATCTGTTAGGTGAACTCACTCCTCCCATTTCCCTTCTCCCAGATGACATTCTTTCACAGATCAGAAAATGCAAGGTGGTGCATGATGGCATTCTAGATAAGCAGCAGGTTGTGGAGTCCTTGGTTGAAGAGGTCAAAGATAATATTCCTCACCTCACAGAATATGAGAGCAATGATTTAAATAACCTCCTTCAGGACTTACAGAATCAATACCAAATGCTGGTTTTAAAATCAACCCAAAGATCACAGAAATTAGAACATAAATTGGAAGAAAGAAGCAAATTTGTTGCCATAATAGGAAAGGTTCAACTTTCTCTTCAAGGAAGTGAAACACTGATAATCCCCAAGACAGAAACAACCTCCACAGAAGCTGAATTAGAACAACTGTATGTTGCTTTGACCACTTCTCAGAAGGAATTGCAGGAAATTAAGAGTGTAATCTCGACACATCTTCAGGAACAAACAAACATGTCTAAGGATCTAAGTGTATTTGAAAGATTATTTCTAGATGATCAACTGAAAAATCTTAAGACTAGAGCCAACAGAACTCAAAGATTCATTCAAAATAAATGTAATGAAGTAGAACACAAGATAAATTTTTACAGAGAATTTCATGAAAACATATCTGCACTTCAGAAGGAGTTTGACCATATACAGCACAATGAACTTCTACTAAATCCAGAAGTAAATCCAGATGTTAAAGAGGAGTTGTATCGTCTTAAAAACCAAATCACTGGCATTCAATCTAGTATCCTACAAGTACTGAAGCTCAAAGAAGTGTTTGACTGTATAGAACTAAACTGGGATTGGACCCAACTCGATCAAATACAAACCCAGGTTCTTGAAAAAGAACGAGAACTTGAAGAAAAAATTAAGCAGTTGAACACATTTGTGGCAGAATACGACAAATATCAAGCATCTCTAGCTAAACTGAAGGCTTTGGATTTACAAATTAAGAAAAGGGCTGAACTAGTACTAACAATGCCTAGCACCCCACCAGAAAGCAGTCTGCTTAATGCTCAAATTTTGAATCAGAGAATTGGGAAAGCCATGAGCTTGTATCATGAGATTATCAAGAAATTAAGTGAAAATAAAGACTTTGATGACTTATTCAAAGAGAAAGAATTACAACAACTAAAGCTGTATGCAGAAGAAAATAATAAATTGCGCCAGGTTCTCCAACAAAAAGTGGCCCTGCAATCCCAACTGAAAGAAATGGATGAAAAGGATTTTCAGGACAAACTAGAAAATTCCTTACATGTTTTAAATCAGATAAAATCTCAGTTACAACAGCCATTACTTATAAATTTGCAAATTGAATATATTCAAAATGAAAAAGATAATTGTGAAGTGTTTCAGGAACAAGTTCAGGCAGAAATGGATAGCATTAAAGCTGTGACTGTTATTGAGAAGCAAAGTAAAGAAAATTCTTCTGAAGCTAGTAATGTGGAAGCAAAATTAAATGACATTGAAGATCTTTACATGCAACTTAATGCAAGCATTGATTCCCGCACTGTAAGTTTTTTAAGTAGGCAGTTAATATATTTGTTTTAGTTTCATGTTTTTAAAACATAAAAACCTGATTTTATGTTTTACTTTAGTTAATATCTACATTTCTCAAGAAGTAACAGGTTCTTATGGCTGATCCACATTGATGTTTGATAGAAACCAACACGCTACTGTAAAGCAATTATCCTTCAATTAAAAATAAGCACATTTAGAAAACAGAAGTTACAGTTTCTATAAGAACATTCTACACAGGAGAATAGTCATTTTAAAGAACTTCAAAGGGCCAGTTTATAGCCCCAACTCATTCCACATCAAAATATAGTGCTTATAGTGAAAAAAGATGTTTGACACAGTTAGTTCTATATGCCTTGTAGACTCTATTGGGCTCAAAACCAAAATATTTGGGTTTTGGTTTTTTGTTTTTTGTTTTTTTTCTTTTTTAGAAATAGCAGAATGTAGTGGAATAAATATGGTGTAAAGAACACAAAACAATAACTCCACATTTCTTTAGCACTTACCATGTCTTGGAAGTACGCTGAACACATTAATCCTCACAGCAACTCTGTGAGGTGGGTGCTAATATTAGCCTCATTTTAAAACAAGGAAATGAAAGTTCAGAAAGTACAATTTTCTCAAGGTCTTTCAGTAGTAACAGAACCAGGATTCATGTTGAGATCTGTCTGCTTTTAGAGAGTGGTCATCAAATTAAGGCTCATTGGTCAATCTGCCTACAGCCCCTGATTTTATAAATAAAGTCTTATTGGAACACAGCCATGCCCATTCACTTTATGGCTTGTTATGGCTGCTCACCTGCTACAACATCTGGGTTGAGTAGTTGTAACAGTCTGTATGTCCTGCAAAACCTGAAATATTTAGTCTGACCCTTTACAGGAAAAGTTTGCTGATGCCTGTTGAAGAGCGACTGCAACAAACTCCCTCCTTTCCTATGGCAAAAGGGTAGATATCTTAGGCATCAGTTAAACACACTGTGCTTAACGGAACTCCTTGCACTGGATTTTCTGAATTGTCACACCAAACTTACAGAGTGGGGACGTTAACTCCCTTCTTTAATTCAAAGAGTTATTAGATAATATATTTGAACTATTTTGCTAGGTATAAATGCTATAGAAATATAAAGTCATATGAACTCTAATATGTTCTTTAAATTGGTACTTAATAAATCTCTCCATTTGATTTTAATATGGTTTCCAGAAACACTGTACATAAATCCTCAGACTGTTATGCTTAGAGATGGACTGGAAGGGACCTTTCAAGTTCTTTATTTCAATTATTTATTTCAGCAAGAAGACAGAGATCTGGAGACATTAAGTGATGTGCTCAAAACTTAAGTTAATGGCAGAGACATTAATTTAGACATGCAGCAGATGTGGGGAGGGAGTCTTTCCAGTTTTTTTCACAAATATTGCTTGAGGTTATATACATTAAATATATTCAGTTGTTTTATTTAATAGTCTAATACAAGAGTTCTAGAGCATTAATATATATCATTAGACTTGATTCATGACATGTATTTTTAAATTTAGGTTGATTTCTTAGAAATTCAATTTTCTTTATGAAATATTTGAAATTGAAATATGAAATATGAAATCTAGAAATAATTTTTTATGCAAAGAAAAACTTATTCATTTTAAAATGTCAGTGTAATATTATCAAACTAAAAGTGTGACATGCTTGCTCTTGTATGACCCAGAGACATATTATGAATGTATCACAGACATTCAAAAATGACAAAAATCCCCCAAATTTGAAAATTTCATCACAGCATTTGATCTCCCATTTACCAGAATGTCTTGAATGATGCTTATGAAAATATGACACGCTATAATGAAGCAGTCACCAGGGCCATGGGGATCATCTCCGATCTGGAAGCCATCATTGTGATGCCTAGAGTAGATCTTGATAATCCAGAAGAATCAGTAGAGGTGCCTCGCCAGAAACAAGAGGAATTGAAATCCACAATAGCAGGCATCCAGGACCTCACTGAGAATCTGGGAACCGTATGCAGCATGGAAGCTAAACAACAACTTGAGTGTACTTTACAGGACTTAGTTTCTAAGAACTCAGCCTTGAGGGAGGCAGCCAAAGTAAAGGAAGCTGAAGTAGAAAGGTAAGGTACTTCTTTGTAAAGGTAATGCTTTAAGAACAAATATAGAATATAATTAACATGTTCCCGTTAGAAATAATTTGGAAAATATGGAAACTAAAAATCACTGTCTAAGGAAAACTTGTAGCAAATATTCTGTTGCATTCATTTAATTTTTCTTAATATCAAGTACTTAAAATGGAATAGAAATCTGCATGTGGTATAAAGAATAATGATAAACAGCTTTGTACTGAAAGATTCGAAGGTAAACATCATGACTTTTGAATTTCTTTGTGGACTCCTTCCTTCTCCTCTCAGAAATAACCATTATCAGGTCTTTATTGACCATGCCTTTGCTTTAAAAAATATTTTTGTTATGTATTTGTGTCCTATTTTCATGTATGTGTTCTCTTCTGTAACTTCATTTTTTTTCACACTTACCATTATGATCCCGAAGTTCATTCATGTTTTGTCTGTAGTGAAATTCACTCACCCAGGTATTGGTAGATATTTGGGTTGTTTCAGTTTTTTTGTTAACAAACAGTGCTAGGAAGAACATTTTCAAATTCAAGAGCTTCCCTTGGGTGTATACTTAGGATTGTGATTACCGGGTCAAAAGTTATATACATCTTAGATTTTTAATTTCAAATGATTTTATCCATTTCTACTCAAGCCAGCAGCATATTAATATTCCAGTGGCCCCATATCCTCATCAATACTTAATGTTATGAGGTTTAATTTTTGCCAGTCCGATGGTTGAGAAATGACATTTCATTGTGGTTTTAATTTGCATCTTTGTTATTGCTAATAAACTTAAGCCTCTTTTGTGAATGTTTCTTGATCAAAAATTCTGAGCAGTTTTAAGATGAAGGAGCTTTCTACAAGAATTGTACCAATTTACACCTTGTTGGCAATGTTCAAGAATACAGTTTTCCAAAGTTTAAATGTTTGGGGAACAGTCTTATCTACCTGTTAATATTTGCATTAAAAGTCTCATGCAGATCTGGTGAGGGGGAAGTAGTCAATAAGTATTTGTTGGAATACACTGAGTAGCAAAAAGAGAATTAAATTCTGTTTTTTATTAAGGGTTCAGAATACATTCTGGAAAGTTCAGAATTTATTGCACTAAATAAAGTTTAATATTACTTTTTTCTCCCTTACTGTGCCTCACTAGGTGTCTTGACAATTACCAATGCTATAGGAATATAAATGAGAAAATTTGCACTAACCTCAGCCAGATGGAGACCATTCTTGGGCAGTCGATGTGTCCTTTGCCAGTGTCTTACAAAGAAGCTTTGGAGCGCTTGGAACAGAGCAAGGTAACAGATACTCCAAATCTTCAGTAAGACTGTGTGCAATAAATTGGCAGAAAGAGCAAGTGGAGGCACTGGGGGATGTGGCTCTGTTATGACCCACAGAAATCTTTAACCTAATTCGTACACTCAAGAAAATTCCTAAACCAAAAGCCATGGGGAAAATGAAGCCTTGGTTCTGAGAGAGTTCATCAGTTGGGTTCACAGGACAGTCCTCTCCCCAGTAGCATACTGTCCTTATTAAACATTCTTTTGAAAGTTTTACCTTGCTCGTTACTTTGTTGGAGATCACTGGGTCTGTGACAGAGCATTTAATGCAACTATCTTAAGTGCTAAATTCTGGTTACTTTTTATACTCTATTACTGAGCAATTTTAGTTTTTGCATTTTTTATCTGTTGCAGTATTGTGTTATAAGCATTTGGATGAGAATATTTTAAATCATCTGTGCTTATCATCTACCACAAAACAAACAAACACAAAACCAAAAACCTTAACTAATGTGTTAGTGGTTGATGCAGTAAGTGTTGTACAAGTTATTAATACCTATCTGTAAAATACGGGCCAAAGCTATGGTCTTGTCAGTAGCCATCTATGGATGTGCAAGTTGGACCATAAGGAAGGCTGAGCACTGAAGAATTGATGCTTTCAAATTGTGGTGCTGGAGAAGACTCTTGAAAGTCACTTGTACAAAAAAAATAAAATAAATTAAAAAAAAAGAAAAAAGAAAGTCACTTGTACAGCAAGAAGATCAAACCAGTCCGTCCTAAAGGAAATCAACCCTGAATACTCATTGGAAGGACTAATGCTGAAGCTGAAGCTCCAATACTTTGGCCATCTGATGGGAAGAGCCAACTCATTGGAAAAAGGCCCTGGTCCTGGGAAAGATTAAAGGCAAAAGGAGAAGAGGGTGGCAGAGGATGAGATGGTGTAACAGCATCACCAACTCAAGAACATGAACTTGGGCCAACTCCAGGAGATAGTGAAGGACAGGGAGGCCTGGCGTGCTGCAGTCCATGGGGTTGCAATGAGTCAGACATGACTTAGTGACCGAACAACAAAATATGAGACTTCCATTAAAATTTTTTAAAAAATGAACTTCTAGGAATATTTATCTTGGAAGACACATGTTTACTTGAAAAATGTACTTTATGGGTCATTATTTGTCCCCATAATTCTAAATTCATGTGCTATATAACAATACATTGATACTTCTCATCTGTCTCAAATTGACTTTCAAAAGGAATAAAAAATGAATCACATCTTACTTATGGATGATTTAAAACATTACTTGTTCAAGATTAAAATAGTTTATAACTTTCAGAATAGTTCTGAATTCAGAAAAATTCTATTCCTCCTTTTCTTTTCTCTTTTAAGGCCTTGGTATCAAACCTTATGTCAGCCAAGGAAGAACTGATGAAGCAACGACAGGTCCTCAGACACTTGAGAGCCACGTGCACGGACAGTGACAGCCTCTGTTTGCTCAGAAGCACATCGGCTCTGTGGGAGAGATGGCTGAGTTTGCTGGAAGCTGCTAAAGAGTGGGAGATGTGGTGTGAAGAACTAAAGCAGGAGTGGAAATTTGTCCATGAAGAAGTAAGTGCTTCATGTGCAACAATCACAGCATACAGTTTACTCACATGTGTCATTTAAATTGTTTTATTATTTTCATTTTTTAATTGTAAAACAAGTCCTCAATCTGTACCATTTGTTTACATCACATGTATGGAACCACGTCCAAGGTTTATAGCAATCGGGTCCTAGCAAAATAATCGTCAGGATATGATTCAAGAATGATTCAAGTTCATTCATGATAGTGGCATTTTTTTCAGTGTCAGATAATTTAGAAATAAGTGATTAGTTGCCCACATGATCTTTAAGATCTTTATTGTACAGATAAGTTCAGTTCAGTTGCTCAGTCATGTCTGACTCTTTGAGACCCCATGAACTGCAGCATGCCAGGCCTCCCTGTCCATCACCAACTCCCGGAGTTCACCCAAACCCATTTCCATTGAGTCAGTGATGCCATCCAACCATCTCATTCTCTGTTGTCCCCTTCTCCTCCTCCAATCTTTCCCAGCATCAGGGTCTTTTCAAATGAATCAACTCTTCACATCAGGTGGCCAAAGTATTGGACTTTCAGCTTCAACATTAGTCCTACCAATGAACCCCCAGGACTGATCTCCTTTAGGATGGATTGTTTGGATCTCCTTGCAGTCCAAGGAACTCTCAAGAGTCTTCTCCAACACCATAGTTCAAAAAAATCAATTCTTTGGCACTCAACTTTCTCATAGTCCAACTCTTACATCCATACATGACCACTGGAAAAACTATAGCCTTGACTAAACAGACCTTTGTTGACAAAGTAGTGTTTCTGCCTTTTAATATGCTGTCTAGGTTGTTCATAACTTTCCTTCCAAGGAGTAAGCGTCTTTTAATTTCATGGCTGCAATCACCATCTGCAGGGATTTTGGAGCCCAGAAAAATAAAGTCTGCCACTGTTTCCACTGTTTCCATCTATTTGCCATGAAGTGATGGGACCAGATGCCATGATCTTAGTTTTCTGAATGTTGAGATTTAAACCAACTTTTTTACTCTCCTCCTTCACTTTCATCAAGAGGCTTTTTAGTTCTTCTTTACTTTCTGCCATAAGGGTGGTGTCATCTGCATATCTGAGGTTACTGATATTTCTCCCTGCAATCTTGATTCCAGCTTGTGCTTCTTTCAGCCCAGCATTTCTCATGATGTACTCTGCATATAAGTTAAATAAGCAGGGTGACAATATACAGCCTTGACGTACTCCTTTTCCTATTTGGAACCAGTCTGTTGTTCCATGTCCAGTTCTAACTGTTGCTTGCTGACCTGCATACAGGTTTCTCAAGAGGCAGGTCAGGTGGTCTGGTATTCCCATCTCTTTCAGAATTTTCCACAGTTTATTGTGATCCACACAGTCACAGACTTTGGCAGAGTCAAGAAAGCAGAAATAGATGTTTTTCTGGAACTCTCTTGCTTTTTCGATGATCCAGAGGATGTTGGCACATTGATCTCTGGTTCCTCTGCCTTTTCTAAAACCAGCTTGTACATCTGGAAGTTCTTGGTTCACGTATTGCTGAAAAACCTGGCTTGGAGAATTTTGAGCATTACTTTACTAGCGTGTGAGATGAGTGCAGTTGTGCGGTAGTTTGAGCATTCTTTAGCATTGCCTTTCTTTGGGATTGGAATGAAAACTTAAACCCTCTTAAAAATAACTGTCTCTCCATCACAGTAAAGATTATAACAAGGTAATATTCATAATAGCCAACTTATTTTGAAATTAATTACAGTTGTTAACTGTGGAAATTAACTGCAGTTGTTAATTTTGACTTAAAGTATATAAGATGTTCTTTCCGAAGACTGTCTCAAAGAAAACCTCCATAGTATAAATTGATAATAGATGTTAATTTAACCATGGCTGAGGCCTGAAGCATCACATACATTTAGAAGGAAAATTTTAAATAGTATAAAATTATCTTTGCTGTTTTTCACTCGCTCAATCATGTCAGACTCTTTGTGACCCCATAAACTGTAGCACGCCAGGCTACCCTGTCCTTCAGTGTTTCCCGGAGCTTGCTCAAACTCATGTGCATTGAGTCAGTAATGCCATCCAACCATCTCATCCTCTGTCATCCCCTTCTCCTCCTGCCTTCAATCTTTCCCAGTATCAGAGTCTTTTCTAATGAATTGGCTCTTCACATCAGGTAGCCTAAGTATTGGAGCGTCAGCTTCAGCATCAGTCCTTCCAATGAATATTCAGGACTGATTTCCTTTAGGATTGACTGGTTTGCTCTCCTTGCAGTCCAAGGGACTCTCAAGAGTCTTCTCCAACACCACATAAAATTATCTTAGGGTATTCTTTAATCTTTCTACTGAACCAGTCATAAATGAAGTACGTTAGAGAGTTAAATGAGAGAATGTTAAATGAAGTACGTTAGAGAGAGAGTTAAATGAGAGAACGTTAAATGAAAACTCTTCTCTCTTATGCCTGTCAAAATTCCTGCTCATTTTGCTTAAAACAGAAATATAATCAATACTTGATTGGCAGTAGGTCACATTGCTTTAGGATTTAAATGTTTGGCGTTGTCATATTTTTCTACTTAAAACTTGGTCTTCTTGAAAATGAGTATCATTTTAGTGATGTTGCCTGGGTTGGATTAGTAAGTAGTCTCTTGAATGTGAAAACATCAAGCTTTGTAAATTGTACTTTGAGCAGGACTTCCACCCTCCAGTTCTTTCTCGTCCACAATGGCACTGTTTACTGAGGCCCTTCTGTGCAGTGTGTTCCCGTGTGCTGTGCTGAGAAGGCAGTCCAGTGGTTAGAAACCTCTTGCTCTCATTGCAGGGGGCCCAGGTTTGATCCCTAGTCAGGGAACTAAGATCCCACAAACCACGCAGCAGGGCTGGGGCAAAAAAAAAAAAAAGGCAGTTCACACATGATGCCCCTGAATCTTTGCATGGCCCTCACGAGTTACCTGTTATCACCATTTTCTAAATGGAAAAGCTGAGGCACTTAGAAATTTAAGTTGGTACAAGCCCTCCAAGCTAGTGATTAAACTGGGGCTGTGGACTGGGCCCTATCTATTTTGCCCATGCCATAATTTTAGAATCTGAACAAGGATTTGCACTAAATTGGCACTTAGTATTTGTTGAGGGACAGCTTTTACTCAAATTCAGGTCTAGGCCAGTCCTAAGCTTATTGTTCTTTATATTTTATTACATTACCTTTTCTTGCTCTATACCCATTAGCATCATATTTTCTCAGTACCATGCAATCATACTCAGTAGTTATTTAGTAATAGTTATGTTTGTAGTTATTCGTACAACATTTGACAGTATCTGCTAACAGAATGTCTTTCAAAGAGTAATGCAAACAAAATATGTTCTCCTGTACTAACAATAATAACTACTAACACTTAATAGGCACTTAATTGGACATGTGTCAGACATAGTTCTAAGCACTTTACGTGTGTTACATTTACATTATCCTCATAAGAATCCTATGAAGTGTAGATATTTTTACTTTCCTCATTTTATAGATGAAGAAAGTGAGGCACAGTGAGATTAAGTTGCTCAATTTCATAAGTGAGTGATGGAAGATTCAACTTACAGTCCATTTTTAACCACTAAGCTATCCACTTAAATGATATTTACACCTACCAAATTGATATGAGTTTAAAATAGCTTTCATCCATTCAATAAAAATTATACCATCTAAATACCTGTACATGGAAGATTCTGTTGGCATGGTTGATGATTTTACAAGTGACAAAATGAATTTCTGTTTTTAAAAAGTACAATCCAGTATCTTTATGAAAGAAAGGTGTTGTAAATATATTTTCAAAAGCATAAATGCTTATTTAAATTTACAAATTAAAAATTATTTAAATTTTGATTTGCTGTGTTTTCCCCCTAAAGTCTTACCTTCCTGTTTTCTTAAGCAAAGTCTGCTTAATTTAATTATTCATTCCTGGTTATTCAGGATCATCATTTTATGCTTCACTGATCGTAATGTGCTGAAATAAAGGCATGTCTTCATTAATGATGGGAGGTGTAAGGCTGTCTTCTTTCCCTTCTACCAAAGATCCCAGAGTCTTTTCTATTTTAGTTTTAGTTCTTATTTTTGTTGCTTGCAAGTTTTTCAGTCTCCTTCGCTGTGTTTACTTATGAAACAACTATAGTTCCTCCTCCCATTCTAGACTCAACTTTATAACTGACTGAACCTAAAAGTTTTATAACCAATTTTTGTTAGACTGCTCTGTCCAAGGAAAATCATCCAGAGGCTTCAGAATAAATGCATAATCTTTGTGGTAACTCTTTTACTAATTTAGGGTTTGCTGCATTTTGAGAAGTGCACAGTTACATGACCACCAATAAATAAAGACTTCAAACATTTCCATCACCCAGAAATTTCCCTGTGCCTCTTTGTAGTCAGTCCCTTCTGTTACCTCCAGCCTGTTGCAATCATTAATCTGTCTTGCCATTTTCAGAGTCATAAAAATGGACTCAAATGCTTTTGAGTTTGCCCTTTTTTCCCTAAGCATGGTGTGTGTGAAATTCCTTCATGCTGTTGCTTATATCAGTAGTTGATTTCTGAGTAATACTAGACTCACACACAGCAGTTTATCCATTCACAAGCTGAACAATTTCCTGGCTTTTGGATGAAAATATTGTCCTTAAAAAAAATTATTCTTCCCCCTTGCGTTCTCTTCCTAATGACTTACCAGCTTTAACAGCAGAGAGCAGAACCTGAGACAGGGGCTTGGCAGCAGGTGGTTTATTCTGGAAAGTGATCCGAGGGAACAGGAGTGGGAGATCAGAGAGCTGACCCAGGAAGGGTTAGAGCCTTTAGTCGCTTTACTCTTGTTGGGTCCTGGTTGCTGCGGTTGCCCGTTTATGGTTATCACTGGCCATGGAAGCACCAAGAAATGCTTGATTAGTCCTGGATTATGAACATAGTTCTTTCAACCCCAGTGTATGTTGGAAACCCTGGATGGAGAGTTACCTCTGTCCACATAGCAATTTCTTTCTTTCTGTGCATGCTGGTTCTTTGACTGGTGCGGGGTGGGGCATACTGTAAAATGACCCAGTGGAACCCGATTCCCATTCCCCGGGGGAACTGCAGCTGCCTACCTGAGAACTGGGACTTCAGTTCAACTGAATTTAGGTTTGAGGTGGATGGAAAGTACAGACTCCATAACTGAGCCCTTTGGAGAGGGGCCAGTCTGCCCCTCTCCCATGTACCCATGTATTCTAGCAGCTGGAGACTTGGCTGGAACCTATGGCCCAAGTGACAGGGCGGCTTACACCTCAGCCTGGCCCTGCTGCACGGCCCGCTCCACGCTGGCAGCATTCTGATAAGTGGATCTGAGCAGCAGTCACAAGCATGGCATGGACAGCTGCCACAATCCCAAAGGTCCAGCTAGTGCTGTGCCTCTTTCTTGGCAGTAGAAGTGCAATATTGAACAACTTGATCTTTACCTCATAGAAGTGCTGGCATGCCCCGGACCATTGGTCCCTGAGAAACTTAACTGATGCTGGGGCTCCTGAATTCTCATTCTTTGGCATGTCTTACTAGGCATTCGGTTCATCATTTCAGTTAGCATGTTGTCATAAATGTAGTTGAGCTGTGTGATATTCAGTGATGTCAAGACTGCAAGATGCCTGATTCTGTCTGAGCATACAGCAGGAATGCTAACAATGCTGGAACAATGTGATAAATGTTTGCTTCAGCAGAAGAGAGGGCTCAAGGATTTGAGGAGGGAGTAAGAGGGATCTGGTTTTCTGTGTCTTTGTTTGAGTTTCAGGGCTGGTAGAACTCCAGTTTCTAGAGATATGATTTATTAGGTTATGTATTTCTGAATTCTACATTTAGCTGTGGTAGAGAAATACATGAGCAGTCCAGTCATTTGGGCAGCATTCCCGTTGGTTTAGGTGAGTGACAGGTAATGAGGACCCATTTAACTTACTTTTCTGAGTATATAGGGATTGGATGTGAAGGAAAAGAGAGAGTTATAGAAAAGTTATCCAGTACATGCCCAGCTTCTTCTACATCATGGATGCAGTTTGGTGGAGCTCATCCAAGGAATTGCTTAGTAAAGCAACTGATCCTGAAAGGAAAAAGAAATTATGAAAATATTCAATAGCATTTCCTTCAGCTCATAACAGCAACACTTCTTTTTAACCACACATCTACCTGATCAATAGCTGGAAACTAAGGGATTAGAATCCTGGAGGGATAATCCCAGCTATAGGAAGACAGATATTACTTTGAACTGGAATTTGGCATTGGGAATCCTCTGACAAGCCAGTCTTTAAAAATTATGATTCCTGAGTCCTGGAGTGGTAAGAATATATTTTACTTATTTCAGTTCCTTTTTTTTTGCTTATTAAATTAGATTGAACGAGAAGTAATTATCCTAGATAATCTTCAAGAAGAAGTTCCTGAAATTTCCAAAGCAAAAGAGGCAGCCTCCACAGAGGAACTCTCGGGGCTGTTGGACTGTTTAAGCCAATACGAGGAGAATGTGGAGCGGCAGCAGCTGTTACTGACCCTTCTTCTGCAGCGCATAAAAAATATCCAGAACACTCCTGAAGGCCTGGGGGTTGTGGAAAGTGTTCCTGCATCTCAAGAGATTATGTCTATGCAAGAACGATGCCACAAGTAAGATTTATGAAAAACTACTAAGGAAATGGGCTTGACAACTCAGGCTAAAAACTGAGAAAATATTGAATTTCTAGAATATAAAAATATTACAGAACAATGATAGATGGTATGACAGAATTGAGTTGCATCAACACTGATAGGTGTGAAAAGGATAGAAAAGATTAATATTAATGATAATTCAAAGAAGCACACCTTCTCCATCTTGGTGTTACTATGGGTGAATCTTTCAAAAAAAATTTTTTTTTTTTTCAAAAAATTTTTTTAATGTTTTCTGTTTTTCTAACTTAGTAATACATATTCATTAAAGGATGTTTAGAGAATGTGGATAATTATGAAGATTAATACAAAAATCACCTTTAATTTTACCATTCAGTGACAGTCACTACTGATTATTCAACTTTCTTACTATGGCTATTTTTTTTTTAAATTGTGATTATAGTACTATCCTGTTTTGTATTCCACTGAAACATCTATCAGCATGTTTTGTTCGTTTTCCTATGCTATTAAATGTTCTCTGAAATATAGCTGTATATCACCATGTGGATATGCTATAACGTATTTAGTAGTATTACTAGTAGTACTCACTTGTGTCCAACTCTTTGTGACCTCTTGGACTGTAGCCCACCAGGCTCCTCTCTCCATGGGATTTTCCAGGCGAGAATACTGGAGTGGGTTGCCATTTCCTACTCCAGGGGATCTTTTTGACCCAGGGATCCAACCCGTGTCTCTGGCGTCTCCTGCATTGACAGGTTGACTCTTTACCACTAGTGCTACCTGGGAAGCCCAAAAATGTATTTATGTGAGTGTGTGTGTTAGTTGCTCAGTCGTAACCAAGCCCCTAATACAGAACCTTAAAATTATATATAATGTATTTTACTTTTACAAAAACACTACAGTAAGTATGGTAGAAGGAGATGGCAACCCACTCCAATATTCTTGCCTAGAGAATTCCATGGACAGAGGAGCCTGGCAGGCTGTAGTCCATGGGATTGCAGAGTTGGACATGCCTGACTAAAGTTCATAGTGAGTATTATGCTAGGATTTCTGCATCTGTGATTAATTCATCAAGAAAGATGCCAAGAAGTAGAATCACTGGGTCAAAGGATATAATATGTTTATAGCTAGAAATACCAGATAGCCCTTAGGAAAGATTTTAACAACTTAAGTTCCTCGGAAAACATGATGACTGCATCCATAGCAAGTGGGGGCAGCTCAGATAGAAAGACCAGTGGGGTCATCTCTGACCCTATGAGCCCACTCATTCCTTCATTCACACCTCTAGTCATGTTCAGTTGAACTCAGGGATTATGTGGAAAAAAAAAAGGATAGAGCTGGCAGTTGGAATGTAAACTGTGAAAAGAAGATATTCTGAGATGAAAGTTTTAGAGAGGTTTTTGACTTGATATGTTTGTGTATAGCATTCCCTGGTAGCTCAGATGGTAAAGAACCTGCCTGCAATGCAGAAGACCCAGGTTTGATCCTTGGGTCAGAAAGATCCCCTAGAGAAGGGAATGGCCACCCACTCCAGCATTCTTGCCTAGAGAATTCCATGGACAGACGAGTCTGGCGGGCTACAGTCCATGGATTCGCAAAGAGTCAGACATGACTGAGTGACTAACACTTTTACTTTTCATATAGTATATAAATCTTGAAAACTGGTAATTTTCTCTCAGGAGAAAAAAGGTCTTTTGTCAACTATGTAGACATCTTGTTAATTGTTGAAATAAAATATTGCCTAGAGAAAAACAGAATAAAGGAATAATCTTATTTTGATGCTCTACTGTAGGCTTTTCCAGAAAGCCCAAAAAAATAAGGAATTGATGCAGAATGAAATCCAAGAAAGACATTCTTTTACAAAGGAAATAACTACTTTGAAGAATTTATTTCAACAGACCACAACCTCTTTCCAAAATATGGAATTACAAGACTGTCCAGAAAAGGCAGAACAGCTTGAGGTAAGTGAGGAATGAACTAGTTAATGTGGCTGATACAGGTCTGAAATCTTGAATCCAAAGTTATTAGAGTACAGGTAATACCATGGCTAGTGTAGAGGGAACCTAGAAGAGGAAAATACATGCAGAGGCTCTGTGGCATGGTGTGGGCAGATCCGCAGGAGATCCACGTGGTTGGAATACAGAAAGCAGAGTTGGGACCAGGTTGAGAAAAGGCCAGTGTGGACCAAGCAGCCCCTTTTCAACTACATTTCAAGTGTGTATGGTGAACTTGACTTGAAGAGTATGTGACTACTCTTGAATAGTAATGTTAAGCTGCTAGCTTTAGTAGGCTGTAATACCTTATCTCTGATGAGGTGGAACTGTTTTTGCTCAAAGCATTCTGCCACCAAATGTGTGGGGCTTCCCCCCCACCCCTGCCCCCGCCACTAACCTGTTCTCCAACCCTCTAGGCACCAAATGGGACACCAGTTCCATCCTAACACTAACTGCAAGGAGTTAGTACTGACCACCAGCTTTGGGGCTCAGTCCCATAAGACTCCCCCACTTCACATGCCACTGGTAAATTCTGAATGACAGGCTATAAAGCCAGGACTTCCATGACTCCTTCCTTAAGTTTGTTAATTTGCTAGAATGGCTCAAAGAGCTCACGGAGGCACTTTATTTGCTATTCCTGGTTTATTGTAAAAGATACAACTCAGAAACAGCCAACCAGTAGAAGTGTGTGGGGAAAGCGGCAGGAAACCTTCATGCCCTCTCTGGGTGCACCGCTCTCCCAGCACCTTGATGTGTCCATCAGTCCAGAGCGACCCCAAGCCATGTTTGAGGTGATTGCAGCCACGAAATTAAAAAACGCTTGCTTCTTGGAAGAAAAGTAGGACAAATCGAGACAGCATACTAAAAAGTAGAGACATTTGGAAAAAATAAAATAAAGACCCCCCCCCCAAAAAAAATAAAAGAGCTACTGCGTAGCATGAAAGAAAAGATGGTGACAAAGTGAAAAGAAGCTGATAAAAATAAATAAATAAATAAAAAATAAAAAGCAGAGACATTACTTTGCTGACGAAGGTCCGTATAGTCAAAGCTATGGTTTTCCCAGTAGTCATGTATGGATGTGAGAGTTGGACCATAAAGAAGGCTGAATGCTGAAGAATTGATGCTTTTGAATTGTGGTGTTGGAGAAGACTCTTGAGAGTCCCTTGGACTGCAAGGAGATCCAGCCAGTTAATCCTAAAGGAAATAAATCCTGAATATTCATTAGAAGGACTGATGCTGAAGCTGAAACTCCACTACTTTGGCCACCTGATGCGAAGAACCAACTCATCGGAAAAGACCCTGATGCTGGAAAAGATTGAAGGCAGGAGAAGAAAGGGATGACAGAGGATAAGATGGCTGGATGGCATCACCGACTTGATGGACTTAAGTTTCCGCAAGCTCACGGAGATGGTAAAGGACAGGGAAGCCTGGTGTGCTGCAGTCCATGGGGTTGCAAAGAATCCGACACAACTGAGCGACTGAACAACAATAGCAAATGGAGGCTGCGTTATATAGGCATGATTGATTAAATCACTGACAGTTGGTGATTAACACAATCTACAGCCCTTCTCCCGTCTAGAGGTGTGGAAGTTCCAACCCTCTAATCATATGGCTGGTTCCTGTGGCAACCAACCCCCTTCCTTCATCCCCTACACACCCCCACCCTTCACCCACTCACCACCAAGAGTCTTCTCATTACCATAAACTCCCTTAGGGTTGGAAAAGGCTTGTTATAAATAACAAAAGACACTCACCCCAATCCAGGAAATTCCAAAGGTTTTAGAAGCTGTGCCAGGAACTAGGAATGAAGACTATGTTTATTTAGGAGAAATTGGGAGATTGGGATTGATACTCTATATAAAATAACTAATGAGAATATACTGTATAGCACAGGGAACTCTGCTTAACACACTGTCGTGACCTGAATAGGAAGGAAGTCCAAAAGGGAGAGGATATATGGATATGTATGACTGATTTATTTTGCTATATAATAGGAACCTACACAACATTGTAAAACAACTATCCTCCAATAAAAATTAGTTTTTAAAAACTCTAAATATATTTATTATATCACACTATCTATATTTAAGTGTCTCCCAGGTGGTGCAGTGCAAAGAATCCACCTGCCAATGGAGGAGGCTAGGTTCTCTCTCTCTGGGTCAAGAAGGTTCCCTGGAGAAGGAAATGGCAACCCACTCCAGGATTCTTGCCTGGAGAATCCCATGGGCAGAGGAGCCTGGTGGGCTGCAGTCGATGGGGTTTGAAAGAGTCGGACACAGCTTAGCGACTAGGCTAAGGGTCATTTTCAGAACCATCTCTTTTCATTCCATTCAGTGGTAACAAGCAAAAGGGCTGAAGATTTGTTCAAAAGTTGCAGAGCTTTTGGTTGTCAATGGAAAAGGAAGCTTGCTCTGTGTCACAGAAGCATTCTTCACCGGGAAGCCATCTCGGGGTAGCTCTGAATGAAGACCCGTACTCCCGGCGAGGTCTAGATAAACCAGGAGCACACTGTATCTGAAACCCCACATTTGTCAGAATGGTGGTGTTCTCTAACTTTTCCTCTCTAGATTTGTTCTCTACTGAGGGTTAAGAAAATGAAAGCAGTGACACATTGTAGAGTCGTTCAAAATTGTAATCATTCTTCAGTGTGGTGGCCCAACCATTGACACAAATAATGCTACTAAACAGCTACTGTAAAAACGAAAGAAACCCCAAAAGCCACAGGAAAGTCAAGAAGTATTTTTCCACTTTATCTTTGGGAAACTTTCCCAAACAAATGAGTTTCTCCTTTATAATTAGTGCAGGAGAACGCAGATCAGATTCTGTTTCTAGGCCACAACCAATAGACTATTTGTTCAGGTTTCTTTTATCTCCTGAAAACTCACATTCTTTACAGGGAACTGGAACCCTCCCTTTTGAAAGAGGTTGAGCTCCACCGGGCTGTCTAATTACTTGAAAACAGACACTTCTGCTTCAAACACAGGGCTTTTAGTGGCCTTGAATCATTGTGATGTTAATGTAGGAAGAAGCAGAAATGGCAACAACTTAATAAAAAAAAAAAAATCTTTGAAACTTTTTGCTACTAGCAGCTTTTTAGATCAAGACTGCTACTGAGATATACTTAAATCCTAGAGGTACTTTAGAGGCAGTAGATGTTGTAATGTCTTCTCAGGACAATGGTTTGACACTATGAAGAGATATCAAGTTTAATTCTTTACAATTTAGAAAGCATCATCTAACCGAACTGAGGATCTCTCAGGCTTAATCAGCTTGTATCAATAGTGAAGTTTTGTCATGCAAAGTTTGCTCATTTAAATCATAAGGATGTGCTGGAAAGCGGCTTTCATTTTTAAAGTTAAACTTTCTCTGTCCTGGGAGCATTTGAAACTCTCTTGATTTTTTTAGGAGCTTCAAAGCACTCTCAAGAAAGGGAAGCTAACTTTTGAGAATATTATGGAAAAACTGCGAATCAAGTATTCTGAAATGTACACCATAGTCCCTGCAGAGATTGAATCCCAGGTGGAAGAATGCAGAAAAGCTTTAGAAGACATAGATGAGAAGGTAATAATAATGTTTGTATTTGTGTTATTATTTATGGAGGGGAATGAATATAAAGAAAAAAATATCATTTAATATCACATTTTCATTTGTCCTGATTCCATCTATGTCTGTTTATAGAGTTTAGTTGAGTGATAATTTTTTGTGTATTCAGTACTGCTCTAAATAAGTGACACAGGTAACGGAATTAGTCTATTTATTTTTAGTTGTCAATATACTTAGTTTTTCTTCTTTTGCATTTAAAAATAGATTTATATATTGTCTTTTACTTGCCTTTCCTTTTTCTGGGAAGTCACTGTAAAATTTTGGACATTGATAATACTTTGCCTTTAACATTTTGAAATTGCAACCAAGAGCAATAAGAATACACAGTTCATAACTCACTAGGAATAGCACTTAACACACAGTATCTTTCTGATGATGATGGTAACATAATTCTCACACAGCATTCGCAGACAAATCTTTTATACCTGAAAGTCCAGGTTGAAAGAAAGAATAGGAAATGTTTCCCAGTACTTGGAGACATAGGAGATTAACAAGACAATTTTATTGTGTTATTTAAAGGCTGCCCCAATCAAACAGAGCAGCATTCAGTTTGGTCCAGAAGAATACAGAAAGATTTTTGTATTGCCTTTTGAAGCCTAAAATACCTATAATTGAATAAATAAGGTAGATATTAATTGCACACACAAAAAAACAGATTTCAAACTTATGGCAGATTTCTTTGGAAAATCTAACCCACATAGAAAACATGTAAACTCCTAATAAATATTATAGTAAATCTTGTTTATTTGACTTGGGAGATATTCTATTGTGAGGAACTTCCCCAAGAATCATGTATTGTTAGAAAATATTAAATGTTTTTGAGAGAAACTAAATTGGTTTTCCTGACTACTTCATTTGAAAATCCTTAACAGAATGAGTTAATCATCAAAATTTACCTTTTAAATTTAGGGTTGAAAGTTTCATCTGTAATTTTTATATCTGTGTATGTCTGTAAACTGATTTTTATTGCATGGTATGTTTATAGGACCCACACAGTAGACACAGTACCATTCTGTGTGATTCAGATGGTTGCATATGTCACCTAATTCATGATCTCCTAGTGTATGAAAATGATAAGCATTTCTGCCTGGAGAATAACTACTTAAAATGTCAGAAAGCTTCATTTTGTGGTAATTTGTTATATAGCAATAAAAAGCTAATACAGGATTAATTTTTTCTATAAATCTTGACTGTGATATGGTCTGTGGGATAAAATCATTATATAAATGATCACTTATTATATAAACTATAGCAAACTTATGTTGAGAAAAGAGCATAAGGCCTTGGTGTCTGATGGCTCAGGCTTCTTGTGATGAGTTCACCTTGATGTGTGACTTTAAGCAAGTCATTTAGCCTGAGTTTCAACTTCTGTATCTGTATAGTATCTGCACTGGAAGGTTCAGCCTCAATGGTTGTACAAATATAGTGGTTTTAAAAAGTGAGTTAAAAGGATTATACAAAACTATTAAGTATTATCCGGTTCAATTCCTGGATCGGGAAGGTCCACTGGAGAAGGGATGGTAATGAATCTGCCCGCAATGCAGGAGACCTGGATTCGATCCCTGGGTTAGGAAGATCCCCTGGAGAAGGGAACGACTACTAACTCCAGTATTCTTGCCTGGAGCATCCCCATGGACACAGGAGCCTGATGGGCTACATACAGTCCATGGGGTCACAACTGAGCAACTTTCACTTCACTGTTTGGTTATTCAGTGGCTGCTTGGAGAAAGCTTTATCAACATAGCTTAAGGGGGAAAAAACAAACAAACCAAGAACACAAAGTATCAGGCATTTGAAAAATGATACATTCAACATTTGTTATCTTTCTGAGCACAAGTTATTTTCTTAGGTAAATCATTCCAATAAAAAAAAATTACACTGTTTAGCAGCTAGATTTCTAATTCCTAGGAAAACATATACTGGAAACATTCACATAGAAAAACTAAGCTTTTTTTGCTGCAAGAAACAGCTAACTTTAGAAGATTTTTTCACCCAAATGAATATTAAGGTGAGGATTACATTTTTTACATGAGATTAAGAATGTTTGCTTTTACTGAAAACAGATCAGTGCAGATGGTTCTTTCACAAAACGGAGAGACTGTATGATAAATAATTTTTCTCCTAGGAATCTTTCCTATCATTTGCTCCCTTGGAGTATATTTCTAACAGTCCTCTCAGTAGTTTTGCCCAGTACAGCACACAGCTGTCATACATACTGTGGATTACATTGAGCAAAATGTTGTTGGTCAGTTTTCTTTTTTTTAGGTTGGCTTTAAAAGTTCAGATCAGCCCAGCTGCCATTTCCTAGTCCACTAATCTACACTCTCATTTTGGCAGTAGTCAGCATGGTTCGGAATTTTTCCCAGACCTTAAGAAATGCGTACAAGTAAAATTTCAAACTAATGTGACTGCCCCTTTTAGTATTTTTGAGCCTCCGAATAGAGTGTGGAAAACATCTCCATTGTGTCTTTCTCAATTGTTAACAGATTAGCAACGAAGTCCTGAGAAGCTCACCATCATATACAATGAGTAGAAAAATAGATGAAATTAATAATGGGCTCTGTAATGTCGAAAAGATGCTACAGCAGAAAAGCAAAAACATTGAGACAGCTCAAGAAATTCAAAAGGTAACTTCCTCCTTTAACTTCCTGTAGCATTTGGTATATTCCCTGTTCATTCATCATCATAGGGATCCTATCCCAGATTTAAGGGGCCTCCTCACTGACAGTGTCACCTGCAAAGCCTTGATGGAGAAGGTTGCATTTAAGAACTGTGATGTTTCTTCCATGGTGGGAATAGACCCATACTGCTGAGAGCTTGTGATTGTGAATCAGCCTTTTCACAAGGGAAGAAAAGTAAGGATCCTATCTTGGGAAAACTGACAAATAAAAATATTTCAATAGGATATGAATAGTATTAACAGCTTGTCTTTAGACTGCCAAAGGAAAACAAAAAAATAAAAATTTCAAATTTATTTCCCATGCAAAATGTCTTAGGTTTTAGAATGGTATATAAACATAATATTCTGCCTCTTCTAAGTAAACTCCTGAGTGTGGAAACATTCTATTTTACATTTTAAGGAAATATACTACTATGAATGGAAACTTTTAAAAATAGGGCTAAGAGAGACTTCCAGTTGTCCGGTGGCTAAGACTTTGTGTCCCCAATGCAGGGGCCTGGGTTCAATCCCTGGTCAGGGGACTAGATCCCACATGCTGCAACTAAAAGTTCACATGTTGCAACTAAGCAACTGAAGATCCTGGATGCCACAACTAAGACCCAGCACAGCCAGATAAATATTAAAAATAGTTAAGAGAATCCATCTTAAAAGTCCTTATCACAGGGGGAAAAAATTTTTGTAACTATGTATAATGATGGATTTTTTTTCTTTTTTTTTTTTTTTGGTTCCAAAACTCAGGATTATGGATTTTAATTAGACTTATTGTGGCAATCATTTTGCAGTAGATGGAAATAGTGAACCATTGTGTTGTACACCTAAAACGCATAAAATGTTATCCGTTCTACCTCAATTTTTTAAAAAGTTATCCTCGGAGAAGTCTCACTTCTTATCACTCCCCTTCCATCTATTCCCTCCCTGCCGTTAAGCCTCTCCTTTGGTTTCTAATTTAACCTGATTGTGTTTCTTTTGGTAAAAAGAAGCAAATAACTATAAATATTGAAAGAAATAATTGTACTTGTATGTGTTCTTCTTTCTTATAAGAAGACATTAGAGTGTATATTCTTTTAAAATAAGGTAAACAAGATTTGCTCACAAACAACCATACCTGCCTTTGCTTTGTAGCTCCCTCTAAACCAAATAAATGTGATGTCAAAGGATGAAAAATTAAATTAAAAATAAAAATAGGTCAGAATATGGCTTGCCATTGGACAAAATCCTTTGCTCTTAATAAGCAACTTAACCAGATTTTTCCATTTCTAGAATTATGTTCTTACGCAGATATTACGTGATAATTGAATGTTGCCTTTGAAATTTCCTCACCCCAGACAAGTCCACATTTGAATCCAGTCTATTGGTTTCTTGAGCCAAAAGCAGTTGCTACTAATGCATGTGGCTAGAGTTTCCTGCCTCTGCATTACTCTGAGTCAGAGCAGATATTTTCTTTTATCATTTTTTTTAACATTTAAAAGAATTCCCTTCTAGATTAAGTACATATATATCCTGGTCTAAGATAGGTATTTACCCAAGCCCTTTTAAATATAATGTTACCTCATCACTCTGGAAAGATTAGGTTAGGGTTATGTTGACCTTGTTTGGTATCATTCATCTCTGAAAATGCCCAGGACTTTATGCCCCCTTACAGCTAATTTGTACTGAAATGAGTACAGTTAGAGTTAAGAGCTGGAGAAGGAAATGGCAGCCCACTCCAGTATTCTTGCCTGGAGAATCCTGTGGATGGAGGAGCCTAGTGGGCTGTTGTCCGTAGGGTCGCACAGAGTCAGACATGACTGAGGCGACCTAGCATGCATGCATGCATTGGAGAAGGAAATGGCAACCCACTCCAGTGTTCTTGCCTGGAGAATCCCAGGGACGGAGGAACCTGGTGGGCTGCCATCTATGGGGTCACATGGAGTCGGACACGACTGAAGTGACTTAGCAGCAGCAGCAGCAGAGTTAAGAGACTTCAGAAAAAGTGTTTTCCAGTTCAGGTCACATGCTGTTACTGGGTTAAAGTGAAAACCTTTGACTGCAGTGTTGTCTCTGTCATGTTGTTTGGGTAGTGTTTACAAGTACAGACACTGTGTGAAAACTTCGAAATTAACATAATCTTCATCCGAACTGACTTATGCTTTTCTTCTCCAGAAAATGTGGGATGAGCTTGATCTCTGGCATTCCAAGCTAAATGAGCTGGATTCTGAAGTCCAGGACATCGTTGAACAGGACCCAGGACAAGCTCAGGAATGGATGGATAAATTGATGATCCCTTTCCAGCAGTATCAGCAAGTATCACAGAGGGCAGAATCTAGAACCTCACAGCTAAACAAGGTATGGCTGTAACAACACATGATAGCTTACACAGAGCCGGTGGTAGTACTGAAATGGGTTTAAAACAGAAATATGTGTTCAGAGGCAGCTGGTTTCCCTTGAATTTCCAGTTTTAGGACCTGAGGCTAGAGCCATACCATGGGTTCAAGTGGTCCTTGAGGGGACAGATTTCACAGCTGGCAAAACTGGTGTCTCAGTCCTACAACTAAATTCTACCAACAATGAGAATGAACTTGAAAGAGAAATCTAAGCTCAAGATGGGACTTTGATTGCAGTCTTGTGGCGTCCTGAGCTGAGGACCCACCTAAGCCACACCTGCACTCATGAGCCATGGAAACTGAGAGATAATAAGCAAGAATCCAAAAGTCAGACCACATAGGATTTCCCAGGCAGTCCAGTGGTCAAGACTTTGCCTTCCAGTGCAAGGGGTGTGGGTTCGATCCCTGCTCAGGGAGCAGAGATCCCGCATACCTTGTGACCAAGAACCAAAATATAAAACAGAAGCAATATTGTAACAAATTCAATAGGGACTTTAAAATTGGTCCACATCAAAAAAAAAAAAAAGCTTTAAAAATAAGCAGTGCATACAAGGATTCCGGGTGAGAATTGGACTTCTCAAAAGGTAAGAGAGGCAGGCAATCTTAAGTGTCCCTGGAGAGAACCAGAAAGAGAACGTCATTCGGAAACAAGACACCCCGCCCTCCCTCCAAGTAAATGTCATGGTAGGTGAGTTGTGCACGTGATCTAGCAAGAGCGAGGCAGGCCCCTACTCTCAGAAGGACTGGGATGCTGCAGGACAAGGCCCTGTACAGGAAAGCAAAGTGGAAACCCACTTTTCAGAATGGAGCATAAAATGGGAACCAGACCAGTTGCAAAGCTAACTTGGAACCCTTGCTGAGGCCTGTAGTGTTGGGATAGAACTTCTTCAATCCTTCTCACTTGTGGCCAGGATTCAGTTTATAGATTGAAGAATTGAAAGCTGGAGTGGGTGGGCAAGTGGTCCAGCGGTGGGGCATGGAGCCCTGTGAGGCCTGACACCACTGACTCACAGCAACCAATTCTTTATTCAAGAATCATTTGACTCAAGGAGGAGGCATCAGACTGAGTTTGGTTCTGCCTCTCTTTCCCAGGCCACAATTAAGATGGAAGAATATCATGATCTTTTGAAGAGTACTGAGGCTTGGATAGAAAACACCAGTTGTTTGCTGGCTGATCCCACAGACTATGACTCTTCAAAGGCACTGAGTCACCATGCTAGCGCCCTTCAGGTGAGTGTTCTTTCACTGTCTCCTGGGGGTCGTAGAATCCGACCCCCAGGAGTGTATAGTGATTAGTGATTTAGCTGACTACCATGATGCTTTCCTCCCCGCTTCTTTCCTAAAAAAGACAACCTTATCCTGAAGCTTGCCAAATGGCAGAAGGAAGTTTGGAAGAGTGGCAGGCTCCAGACAGGGATTTTGGAGACCAGGATCTAGTAGTTCTTTCTGTCCTCATAAGCATGTCATGATTTTTTGAATAATTCGCTGTGTCCTCCATGGGCCACGGTTTTCCCCATTTATGAAGTAAGAATGTGGCACTGAACGGTGGTGATGGTTTTGATCATAGAATTCCAAGATGGCTCCCAATAGTCCTGTTCCCTGGTATATGTGACCTGTTTAATCTCCCTCTCTTGAGTGTGGGCAGGAGTATGAGTATGTGATGGAAGAGTCACTCTGTTGATTATGTTACAGCATATAGATAAGTATATGGGATAGTCACTCCCATGAATACATGACTGATCATGGATATATGATTTTAAAACTCCCTGGTAACAGACTAGAGTAAGATTCTCCTGCTAGATTGAATAAGTAAGCTGTCATACTATGAGAGGTCTTCCCAGGTGGCTCTAGTGGTAAAGAACCCATCTGCCAATGCAGGAGACTTAAGAGACAAGTGTTTAATCCCTGGGTCAGGAAGATCCCCTGGAGAAGGAAATGGCAACCTGTCCCAGTATTCTTGCTTGAAAAATTCCATGAACAGAGGAGACTTGTGGGCTACAGTCCATGGGATCGCAAAGAGCTGGACACAACTGAGCATGCATGCATGGCATAGCATACTCTGAAAGGACCCCGAGGCCAAGACCCTTGGGTAGCCTCCAAAAGTCAACAGCCCACAAGAAAACTAGAGTCTCAGTCCTACAGCTAAATTCTACTAACAACCAGAATGAACCTGGCAGAGAAACTCACACTCTGCTGGCACCTTGAGTGCAGCCTTGTGGAATCCTGAGCTGAGGACCTTAAGCCTGGACTCATAAGCCTTGGAAACTATGAGACAATAATTTTGTTTTATTTTAAGCTGCTAAATTTGTGGTAATTACTTATATTGCATTAGAAAACTAATCTGTCGTTCCTTCCAGTACTAGCACGCCATTATTCCAAATTTCACATCTCCTTCCTGGTGCTCCCCAGATACCCTGTGTTTCCATTCTAGCCTGCAAAGACAAAACAAATAAAAGTCTTTTCCAACAGAATTTTGGACTCTGTGGGAGAAGACAAGGGTGGGATGTTTTGAGAGAACAGCATCAAAACATGTATATTATCTAGGGTGAAACAGATCACCAGCCCAGGCTGGATGCATGAGACAAGTGCTCAGGCCTGGTGCACTGGGAAGACCCAGAGGGATCGGGTGGAGAGGGAGGTGGGAGGGGGGATCGGGAAGGGGAACACATGTGAATCCATGGCTGATTCATGTCAATATATGACAAAAACCACTACAATATAAAAATAAATTTAAAAAAATAAAATAAAAGTCTTTTCCTACTCAGGGCCATGACTGCTAGAAATCTTCTGAATGCCAAGTGTTGGCTTAAACTTTATTGTGAAGGGGTATTTCCCTTTTCTCATGTTATTCAGCCATGGGAAAGAATCTCTTAGGAGAAGGTTTATCCTATAACAGCTTTTAGAGTAATCAGACCTCAAAGCTGATCTAGCTCCTTTTTTATATCTTTTAAGTAGCGCAGTGTGTCCCTGAGTAACAGCTGACTTCATACCTCCGGGTGTTTGAGATTTGTTGGCACACTTTTTCCCCTATGGTAACAATTGTAAAGATATTTCATTTTTACCTACTTGTTTCTTTTTACCCTTGCCTGTAATTGCTGCCCCCCACCTCTTGGGTTGATGTTCCACATATCCAAAGCATGCCATCTTTTTATTTTATTTCAAATCATTTATTTATTTATTTATTTTTGGCTGCACCGTGAGTGGCATGTGGGATCTTAGTTCCCCAACCAAGGAATGAACCCATGTCCTCGACCCTGGAAACTCACTGGACCTCTGGGGAAGTCCTTCATCTTTTTGTTCTAAATCACCTGTATTTTTATCCTTTTCAAGAATTTTGCAAAGGCAGAGAGAGGAACGATAATTGTTTTTTCTCAAATGCTTCTTAGGAGTTTTTGGTTTTAAACTGTACAAGAATGAACTCACACAAAAACAGCTGAACTATTAATGCCTTCTTCTGACACAGTGTAAAAGTGTGGAAGTGTCTCTCAAACTGTTCAGGGAACCCTTCTCTTCTGGCCTTTGTTTAGGAGCTGGAACTGAGTAGAATTTGGGTTATTTGGTGGAGAAGTAGGGACAAGGGAACATGCAGGCTGATATCCACAGAATGTGACCTAGCAGATCCCCAAATGGGAGATAAGTCATAAACAACTAGTTACATGTGAATACTTCACTTAGTTTCTGTTTTGAAAATAGTTATCCTACGTTAGAATGTTGTTATTTAGTCACTAAGTCACGTCCAACTCATGCAACCCCATGGACTGTAGTTGGCCAGGCTCCTCTGTCCATGGTATTTTCCAAGCAAGAATACTGGAGTGGGTTGCCATTTCCTTCTCCAGGGGGTCTTTGCAACCCAGGGATTGAACCTGGATCTCCTGCAATAGCAAGTGGATTCTTTACCACTGAGCCACCAGGGAAGCCCTGTACTTCCCTTAGTAGCCTGCGGCAAAAGTAGGATTTGGAAAAGATTGGATGAGAGCCCTGAGTAGGAGAGTTGGACATTTCAAGTTTGGGGCTACGTATATATACTGCTGTATAACTCATCACTCCTAAAGTTAGCCGCTTAAAACAAGAAACATTTCATATCTTACAGTTCATGTGGGTCAGAAATTCAGGCATGGCTTTACCTGAGTGCTTCTGGCTCAAAGTCTCTTAAGAGAACGCAGTCAAGGTGTCAGCCAAGGGTGTGGTCTCATTTGAAGGCTCAATGTGGGTGAAGAAAGAGAGAGGATGCACTTCCAAGAGCATTCACGTGGTTGTTGGCAGGCCTCAGAAGATCCACTTGCATTCGCAGACAGATGAACCTCTCTGCAAGATTGCCTCACGGCATGGCAGCTGGCTTCCTTCACCATGAACAGTCTAAAACATATCGAAGAGCTCCCAAGACAGAAACGGTCTCTTACAATCTAATCTTGCAAGTGACAGCTCATCATTTCCACCATATCTTATTAGAATTGTATCAGTAAGCTCAGCCTACATTCAAGGGAATTGATTATAAGGACATGAGTTCCAGGAGGTGGGGATTGCATGTGTGTGTGTGAATTGCTCAGCTGTGTCCAACTCTTTGTGACCCTGTGAACTGTAGCCCGCCAGGCTCCTCTGTCCATGGGATTTTCCAAACAGGAACACTGGAGTGGTTAGCCATTCCTTTCTCCAGGGGATCTTCCCAATCCAGGGATCAAACCCAGGTCTCCTGCATTGCAGGCAGATTCTTTGCCACTTGAACCACCAGGGAATCCCTGTAAGCAAAGCTACTGAAAGCATTGATTTACAAATCTTTGTGTGGGCCTATGTTTTCACAGATTGCTGGCTCTTACAGTCTTTAGCTAGCTCAGAAATTGCCAAATTATTTTCCAAAATGGCTGTACCATTTTTCATTCCCACTAATAATGTGAGTTCTAATTAATTATCCTGTATTTTTGCCAGCACTTGTTGCTATCTTTTACATTTTAGAGACATGTAGTGATATCTCATTGTGATTTAAATGGCATTTCTTTAATGACTGATGATTAATTTGTTTGAGCATTTATTTGTATACTTACTTGTCATTTGTACACTTCCTTTGTGAAGTCTGTTCAGTTTTTCTCTTTTGCCCAATTTTAAATTGGGTTGTCTGTCTTTCTATTATTGAATTGTAAGAGTGATTTATACAGTATTCTAAAATTCAGTCCTTTATTAGGAATGTAATTTACAAATATTTTTTCCCAGTTTGTGGCTTGTCTTTTCGTTCTCTCAATATTATATTTCAGAGATCAAATGTTATTACTTTGATGGGGTCTAATTTATAAATATTTTTTCTTTTATGTATTATTATTTTGTGTTGTACCTAAGAAATCTTCTAACCCAAGGTCACTAGGATTTCCTCGTATCTTTTCTTCCAGAAATTTTATAGATTTAACTCTTAGTATGTTATGAAGTGAAAATTAAGTTTCACTTTTTTTCTCTGGGGATTGCCAATTGTTCTAGCACCACATTTTGAAAGGACTCACCCTTGAATTACTTCAGTGCTTTGTTGAAAATCAATGACCTCTCATATATGTGAGTCTGTTTCTGGACTGTCTTATTCTATTGATCTATGTGTCTGTTCTTTTACCAATATGATACAATTTTGATTACTACAGCTTTATAGTAAGTCTTGAAATCAGGGAGCATAAATTCTTCAATTTAGTCCTTCTTTTTCAAATTTGTTTTGGCTAATCTGAGTGTTTTGCATTTCCATGCAAGTTATGTAAGTTTTAGAATCAGCTTGTCAATATCTATGCAAAGGTCTGTTGGAATTTTGAGTGGGATTGAATTAAATCTAGATCAGTTTGGTGAGAGTTACATCTTAGCCATATTTACTGTTTCTATCTAAGAATATGATGTTTCTCTATTTATTCTGGTCTTCTTTAATTTCTCTTTTAATGTACATTGTTAAATTTATACCTATGTATTTTTTGATGCTATTGCAAATAGTTTTATTAGAAAAAGCGTTGGTTTTAGTTTTGTTTTCCTTAAAGTTTTCTTTTGCTGGGATTTTGAATGAAGTCAGTAACCTGATTAATTTAAGACTTATGACTAGGTTTCTAGTTGCATGGTTTTTTCTCATGTCAGTTATTTTTTATGAAATTATCTGAAGGCCACATCATTGGGTTGAACATTTCCAACAGGTGGCTGAGATATTTTGATATCTTAAGTTTGAAAGTTAATGATTATAATTATTAAAAGGAAAAAAAGAAAAATTATAAGGAAGAATGTCTGAAAGACTTTGAAAATGAATGTTTTCCACTTTTATTTGGTTTTATCAGCTAGAACTCTTTGGTATCAAGTTATTCAAGTCACCTCAAGCTATAGGGTTGTCTCACAGAAGTCAGTGACCCCATGTGGTCTGGCCAAGGAGGGAGACGGACTGGCAAGCCACAGGACTCTCTCTTCATTTCTCATCCCCTCTTCATTTATATATTTCTCCCAAGCCCATGTTCCCAAAACTACAAATCAGCCAACTGAATGGCTCTCTTGGCCCTAATTCCAAATTTCTAGAGGGATGGACTTACAGGTCAGGTGTTTCTGATTCTGTTAATGATGGTGGAGGAGCAGGACTATGTGCTATATATAAGATAGCTGCTGCAAGCCCACCGAAATGGGGTAGACAGTCTGTAGTCACTACTGCCACTGAGAAGAATGTTCAGTGTTCCACTGTTGTTGTTTAGTCACTCAGCTGTGTCCGACTCTGTGACACATGAACTGTCCTGCTAGGCTTCCCTGTCCTTCACTATCTCCTGGAGTTTGCTTAAGCACATGTCCATTGAGTCAGTGATGCCATCCAACTATCTCATCCTCTGTCACCCGCTTCTCCTCCCACCCTCAATCTTTCCCAGCATCAAAGTCTTTTCCAGTGTTTCATCACGAAAGTAGAAACGAACAGGAGTCTGAACTGTTGAGACAAATTCAGATTTTCTCTGATTTAATTCTTTTAATTAAGGTCAGTTCAGTTCAGTCGCTCAGTCGTGTCCGACTCTTCGTGACCCCATGAATCGCAGCACGCCAGGCCTCCCTGTCCATCACAAACTCCTGGAGTTTACTCAAACTCATGCCCATCCAGTCAGTGATGCCATCTAGCCATCTCATCCTCTGTCATCCCCTTCTCCTCCTGCCCCCAATCCCTCCCAGCATCAGGGTCTTTTCCAGTGAATCAACTCTTCACATGAGGTGGCCAAAGTACTGGAGTTTCAGCTTCAGCGTCAGTCCTTCCAATGAACGCCCAGGACTGATCTCCTTTAGGATGGACTGGTTGGATCTCCTTGCAGTCCAAGGGACTTTCAAGAGTCTTCTCCAACACCACAGTTCAAAAGCATCAATTTTTCGGCACTCAGCTTTCCTCATAGTCCAACTCTCACATTCATACATGACCACTGGAAAAACTATAGCCTTGACCAGATGGACCTTTGTTGGCAAAGTAATGTCTCTGCTTTTTAATATGCTATCTAGGTTGTTCATAACTTTCCTTCCAAGGAGTAAGCGTCTTTTAATTTCATGGCTGCAGTCACCATCTGCAGTGATTTTGGAGCCCCAAAAAATAAAGTCAGCCTCTGTTTCCACTGTTTCCCCATCTGTTCCCCATGAAGTGATGGGACCAGATGCCGTGATCTTAGTTTTCTGAATGTTGAGCTTTAAACCAGCTTTTTCACTCTGCTCTTTCACTTTCATCAAGAGGCTCTTTAGTTCCTCTTCACTTTCTGCCATAAGAGTGGTGTCATCTGCATATCTGAGGTTATTGATATTTCTCCTGGCAATCTTGATTCCAGCTTGTGCTTCCTCCAGCCCAGCGTTTCTCATGATGTACTCTGCATAGAAGTTAAATAAGCAGGGTGACAATATACAGCCTTGACGTACTCCTTTTCCTATTTGGAACCAGTCTGTTGTTCCATGTCCAGTTCTAACTGTTGCTTGCTGACCTGCATACAGGTTTCTCAAGAGTCAGGTCAGGTGGTCTGGTATTCCCATCTCTTTCAGAATTTTCCACAGTTTTTTGTGATCCACACATCATATAATACACATAAAACATTTATTAGTTTCAGGTGTCCAATAGAATGATTGAATATTTGTGTGTATTGCAAAATCATCACTCACATTAAGTCTAGTTGACATCCATCACCGTACATAGTTACAGAATTTTCTCTATTTTAAATTTTGATTACCTTGTTCCAGTATCTTGATGTTTCTCTCATTTTTCATGTTTTCCATTATCTAGATGGCTTTGGAAGATTCAGAACAGAAGCACGCTCTTTTACATTCAGTTTTCACGGATCTCGAAGACTTGTCAGCAATTTTTGAGACAGATGATTTAGCACAGTCCATACAAAAGTTAAGTCATCAAATAGCAGCTTTACAACAAAGAATCATAGAAAGTCTTCCACAGATTCAGCGAATGGCTGATGTGAGTTGGCACTATAAAGATGTAACTTCTTATTTTAAGTTTATATTTCGTTTAGTAAATTAGAGTTATGCTGCCAATCAGTTCCTACAAAGACACATTGATCTGGTATATATATATATTTTTTTATGTTATTTTTTAAATGATACTTTTCTTTGTGCCCTGTAGTCCAACTACAATAAAAAATCATATCCCCATTCTCAGTTCAGAAGTGGTCTTTTAAAAGGGAGGAGCCTTGGTCAAATATGCTCAGTATTTTCTCCTTGTCAGAGAGGAGATATTATTGATTTTAAAGCACAGATTAGCAGAGGGAATTAGACAACTTCCCAAGACTTCCATGACCTATAGCAAATATTTATTGAGGGGATGCTGTTTATGAGCCACTGAACTTTTAAATAATTTTATTTATTTTAGCTTGAAGCTTGTGAGCATTTATCTAAGAATGGCGTCACACAGCAAAGGCAGATGCAGTTAGTCTTAATAATCTACCTTTTACTTCTCAGTTACATTCCCTGCAGTACACTTAAGTAACTTCAGAGAATCATACTTGTTAAACATTCTTATTCCAAAATTGTTCAATGCATCTACAACTTTTCACAGAAATTACCATAAAATGCATTATATACTTTTATATACTTTCTTAAATGTAAGGTGCAGAAAATAATTTCAGTATGATTGAACTTCTCATAATATGAAGATATCACTATAAATTACTATAATTACTGCTTCATTTGCTTGTAGAGTTATGTTTGTCCTGTATTGAATGGCTCTAGATTGCTATAATTTGAAACCTTTTATCGATTTCTAGGTAGTTTTTTCTATTTCCTTCATTATTAGGCATACCTTATTTTTGCTGCAGTTTATTTGCTATAAGCTCTAAAGATCTGAAGGCTCTCTTACAGTGTGAGGGGACTTTAAAATGTAGGTTTTATAGCATGTATTCCTAAATATGTGGGTTTGATAGCAAAAATTGCAGCATTTTTACTTTAATGTTTTGGCCATGTTCTAGAGGTTGACATTGACGGGAGAAGAGCCACTGGACAAATGATCTATTGTTTAAGTTAACCTGAGTAGGTTATAAGGTAATTTAATGATGCTGCACATGACAACAGTTTGTTAGGGAATTGGCAAGAAAATCTGTCAATTTTCTAGCTCCCTCTGTGTGTGTGTTTCCCAAGGGTGACTGTATCTTTCTACTTAGAGTAGAAAGAATTTTTTTTCAACATTAGACCCACTTATGTTCAAGTGTTCGAGCACATTCCAAAGATAAATCTAAAGAGTTTGCACATAATTGACAATTTACTTAAAATTAGTTCAGATGCATTCTGCTTTTGTTCTCATAGCGTAAATAATTAAATATTGGCCTCTCGAGGATCTTGAACCCAGCAGCTATATGCAGTGCTTTGTAGTGTTATATGCCGTTACTAACAGAACAGCGTTTTTATTGAAAACAATCTACATTATCTGTGAAGCACTTGGTTAGTTTTTTAAGAGATACAAGTGGCAAACATGTTTTGGTTAAACGTGAAAATAAATGGCAATAAATTGTGTTTTATAAAGATGATTAACATATAATATACTGCATGAGCGTGTTATTTTGTTTCTGAAATTCTAGGATGTGGTTGCCATTGAAACAGAAGTAAAATCAATGGAGAAGAGAGTTTCAAAAATCAAAGCTATCCTGTTATCCAAAGAAATATTTGATTTTTCACCTGAAGAACATCTTAAGCATGGAGAAGTAAGCATGGATCCATTTAAAAATCTTTTCTCTTAATACTTATTATGGTTATTTTAAAATATGTAATAATATGTGATTAAAAGTGTTTAGTCTTGCTAAAGTAAGAGCAAGATCAAGTGGGAATGACTATAAATATCATGTTTTAAATCCTATTCATAGTGGTCTCTGTACAAAGATCATTTTCCTATAAGTTATTTTTTCAATGAATTTCTTCCTAAAACTTCAAGGTTTGGCAGTTTTTCCTTCAAGTCAGTCCTAAGTGTTTAATAGTCTACGAGCGTGTGCTTCTGAGTCAGGAGAACTGGGTTCCAGCCTCAGCTGCTCTGCCTGTGTGCCTGAACACAATTGGTTAATATTTCTTGGATTTGCTTTCGTGTCTATGCAGTGGGAATGCAGTGATCATGTTGGACAATTATAAGCTGTGCAGAGCCCCTAGCACAGAAGCTGGGACATACTAAACAGCAGACAGATGTTGGTTCCCCCTCAGTCTATCAGTTAAGAGTGTGGACTCTGGGCTCAAGCAGCCCTGGGTTCTAATCCCAACCCTGCCTCTTTGCGGTGCGCCCCCATGTGGGCCTTCTAACTTCTGTGAACCCAGTTTCCTTACCTGTTTTGATCTCTGCCTCCTAGGACAGTTATGAAGATTAGACGAAATGATGTATATGAAATGCTTAGTAAAGTGAATACTCTCTTGTAATTTATTCACTATGTAAATCCAGATTTCTATGGACAGGATGTCATTAAAGTGAAATAGAAGTATATTTTTGAGACTTAAGAAATTTGACAGGATAGTTATCCCTGCAGTGCAGTAAGCATTTTTTGAGGGTCTATGAGTGGGAAGCCCTGTGCTGGGTGCAGTTGCTGTGACAGTTACTAAGGGGGCAGTACCTAGCTTGCCTGACTCACTGCCTGGAGACAACACAGAAAGCAAAACAATGGTTCTGCAGACAGAGGTGGGAGGGGAGAAAGAAGCAAAGGCTGTCCCAATGCATCATGTTGTCCTGGAGGGTACTTTTGCCCCAGGCATTCTTTCCTGAGACCCCCTAACTACCAGATCACAAGTAATATTAGTTCTTTTCAACCTGAGCTAAGAAACTGTTTCAAAACTATAAAGACAAAAGTGTAATTTTTAATCAATTTAAGAGTAGCCTTTTTTGTCCCCCACTTGTGTACCATGTTTATCTAAGGTGATACTGGAAAATATACGTCCCATGAAGAAAACCATTGCTGAAATCGTGTCTTACCAAGTGGAACTGAGGTTACCCCAGACAGGAATGAAGCCTCTGCCTGTGTTTCAGCGGACAAATCGGCTTTTACAAGATATAAAACTGTTGGAAAACATGACTCAGGAACAAAATGAGTTGTTAAAGGTGAGTGGCTTGTGATGACAGCCAGCCCGTTGGATGAAAATGTTCAGCAAAAGCTGATTTTGTTTTCAGTTTTAAAGGTTGGATAGATCAAATTCCCATGACGGTAAGACACTGCCTGTGTTGATTCTTTTTGGTCTCTTCCAGTATTATTATCCAGGAGCCAGCGCTGATATAAGAGAGTATTTTATTGCTCAAATGGAGCTAACATGATTTTTTTTCTTAGCTCTTACCTTTGTTCTGGTTGAAGACATTGAAGCATAGTTATCGTTTGTTTCATTCCATTCTTTAATAATTGAAGATTTACATGGGTAAAATGCTATGGGAAAAGATTCTCCCTGCATAGTTCATTTGCAGTGACATGAGGCCGACAAACCCAACAATAATCTCTTTATACATCTCAGTTGCTTTCCTTTTAATCATTTCATTTTATTACCAACATGATGTAGGTCAAGTAGGCACTTTGCCATTTTATTTTTACATGTTAGGAGACTAGTGTCCAAAGGTTAGGTGGTTTGATAAAATACCAGAGTTAACATTTGTTAGGATTAATTTCTGTACGAATAAGACAAAAATTTGGGTTTCTAGCCTCCTAGTATTATTCTTCATATTAGAGTCTCTTCTTTCTAACTGATAGCATCTTCAAGCCTCTCCCTGAGGGCTTTCTTTTTATTCTTACATTTTGATTGGTCTCAAACCAAAGAATAGATAGAAATTGCATTTTACTTTGGTTTGTGTTCCTAAATCAACAACCACTCCTATAGGAAAAGAAAGTTCTTGAAAGAACCATGGACTTTTCGACCCTCTTGGTAGACATTTAGCCTACTGTTCTTGATTAGGGGGTCAGAGTAGGAGAAAAAGTTATTTTTCCTCCTTCCCACTCATCCCCTGGTTATAGGAAGAAAACTGCTGTATCTTTCTGTCTCTTCAGTTTCATTCACATTTGGTGGTCACTCTGTTCTCCTAAGACTTGAGGATATTGTATCTCTGGCTTGAGTCTTAGCTCACAGTCTCTCTGGCCTAGCTACTGATCTGCTGACGTTATTTCCTAACACCCACAGGGAGAAGAAAGATCTGGCACTCAATGTACTATTTTTTTTTTAATAATATAAAGAGAAAACAAAAAGCAGCGATAGAAAGTTTGATCTATTTTTCATCTTTTTGTGTTTTACTGGTCTCTTGGTTAGAAAAAGAAAATAACAGTTCTGACTATGCTTTAAAATGACTCTCTCACAAGATGAAAGGGGGGAAATAGAAGAGGAAATTAGGTTTTGTACCAAGTTAGATATCAAGCTGTGCTGTTAAAATTTTCCATCTTATTGTGTTAGTGGAAATCAGATATCATCTCAGGTATTTCAAAGCTAAGTAAGCTGATAGTAATGAAAATCATAGAAAATGGTGCATTTCTTTTAATTTCTAGTTAGATATTGTAAGTGCTCTCATTGTAGAAAATAAGACAAATTACTTTTGGGGGGAGTAATGGGACATAGCTCATTACTGAGGGCTGGGGAACAGGTGTGTGCAGTGAGCATAGTTATTCATTTCCAGCCTGTAGATAAAATTATAGTTAAATATTAAAGAAAATATAAGGAAGAATTCTGTGTTGACCACAAACTTTGTAGTTTCAAAAGGCATTTAGTTTCATTGTGAAGCATACCAAGGAAACATCCAGATTTTCTTTTGAGGTCCATTTTTTTGACTTTCATCACACTTTGATTGTATCATTTAGCACACTGGTAGCTTCAAGCTCTTAACACCAGATTCCAGATATTGCTCTGGTCTACCTTATTCTTCAAACTCTCAAGCCTCAACCTCTTACCATAAAACATACATCACAGATCCCAAGGAGTAGCAGGTGAGGATGTGTCTGTACCAGGAAAATCTATCATTTCTCAAATCACTCGCCCTTTCCACTTTAAGTTAGGATTGCCACCTCTCTGTGTAGAAATGTGACAAGGAATATGTATTAAATGTCTTATGTGACTATCAGTAATTTCATAAAACTTAGCCACTTTGTTTACATGCTATAAAATGCTTCCCAGAATAAGCCCATTAGACTGGGAAAACTTAAGAGCAAAATGTATATCTAATTTAACTCCCAGCACTGCCCAAGGTGTTCTGGCGTCTAGTAGAGCAAGTCGGTCAGGTGCCAGCTTTGCACATGTTGTTCTCTATGTTGAGACTACCATTCCCTATTAAAAACTGTGTAGTTATGTGTTTGATAGAATTAATTGGAGTTTGGAACAGGGATAGACATCGAAAGGAACCCATTGGTCTAGTTGTTGGATTGTAACAGATTCTTCTTGGGGGGGTTTATTTTATAGATAGTCATAAAACAGACAAATGAATGCAATGAAGAAATAGAAAAATTGAAGCAGATCTTAAATAATTATCCAGCTGAATTCTCCCATGAGCATATGTCAACAGACGAAGCTGCCAACCTGTCACAAGCACAGGTATGTTTCTTTCATTTCATTTGTCTCATTCGTTTGTCCAGCAGTTCTTTCACTTTCTAAGCTGTTGGTATCTAGAAACCTTTTTGATGATAGTGTAGTTCCTACTTCTCTCTTTCAATAGAAGGTATTTTATGTATATGAATACTTTCTATGCCTATTTCATTAAATAGGTTATTATATAATTATCATAATGGAAGTCTCTTCAAGTGTCTTTAGCCTCAACTTGGTGCATTTTGACTGGTACCAAAGAAGGTGATGTAACACACGGTATTTGGATAACCTGACATCCCAGCTAGCGTTCTGACATAGGGGTCATGCTGGCTGGGCTTTAGAGGGAAAGACTGAATGCTGTTGTAATAAAGAGTTCCCTATACTAAGCAGTCTCACCATATGCCACAATTAACAATGTCCTACGGGCCCAGTTACAATGGTTTGCATGTTAACTCTATTGCCATCAGGTTGGTGTAGGCAAGCAGTTGCTGTGGTATTCAAAACCAGGTTACGCCACTTTCTTTCTGTAAGTCATAGGGCAAATTCTTTAATGTCTAAAGTGAAGTACAGGGAAGTCTAACATGACACAAGCTAGTAAGTGGTGGACTCAATAAGGCAGACCCAATGTGTTAGTGATTCAATATTATGAAAGTGTCAAATTTCCCTTTACATTAAAAATTCAAGAACGCCAAAGAGCTTTTGTGTATATTAAAGTTCAGAAATGTAAATATATCTGTTATTTTTAAATAGTGATAGTAAACCCATTAAATATTAATGGAAATTATATTTTACAGGAAAAAAATACAGTGAGAAGAGTGACATTGTTTTGCATTTTTGCAAATCTCATGAGGATCTGGCTTTCTAGGAGACAGCTAGATTCTCACCTGGTTCTGCATTCAGTCTTTTGGGGTATATAGTTTTGTGTGAAGCATATAAAGATGATCCAACCTCTCAAAGACACACACATGGAAGAGAAATATTTTTAAAATGCTTTTGAATAATTTTGGACATCCTTTGAAATGACACTAAACTCTGACAAGTAGAATTACTCACAGGTTCATTGTTAAATGGAATTCGGAGCCATGTCAGTGAACTTTCATACGCTTACATTAAAATTCATCAGTCTGTCTTATACTTGGAATAGATCTCCAACCATGCATGATTTTATAGCATAATGCTTGATCATTTGGAAAACACATATTTGACTTGTTATGTCGATCCTCCAAATGAGGACACATCTCAGTAGCCAATATTAAAGAATTCACATTTATTAACATCTACAGATGTTACCTCTTCAGAAAAATCTTTATATGTGTTACATATATATGTATGTATAGTTTAACAACTGTCTTTTTTTTCAAGTAAAAATAGTATTCTTTGAAAAAAAATGGATAGATCAGCTTGAAACTCAATCACATGAGTGCTTTTCCTCAACCATTAAACTTTGGTATACAGCAGAAGTGCTTCATGCAGTCTTCCCCCTTTGTCAAACAGAATATTAAAAATACATGTTCTTTATCAAGGATTTTCTTAACTGAAGTTGGCTTTTTTTTACAGTTAAATTCATGATACTAAATACTAAATTTAGTATGATGCTAAATTACTAGATGTGAAGCATCTAGTAATGCTAATACAGTTGATGTTTCTGCCTTGGTGTCAGTAGTTTTACCCACCATTGCTTTTACTACTTCACACAGTGAAAAATGTCAACACAGTGAGAAAGGCCAGTAACATTTTGGTATTGTTATGAAAATGATCTTGACCTCATGGAGTGCAGACCTCCTGGGGTTTGCAGCTGCCACTTTGAGAATGGCAGCTTCGAGCCCTTCTCTGCCTCCATAATGCTAGTGGCTCTGGGGACTGGTCTGTTTCTCTAAGTGCTGTTCTAATGGCTATAGTGTTATGTCTGTTGGGAGGCACTGTACCTCTGAAGTTTAGTGCTTTTTGAAAAGGGACACACACCACAGCTAACTCAGATTTAATTATCATTTCCCAAAGCAATCACAAGAAGTTTCACTTCAGACAGAACAGGGGTATGGGGTCAGAATGCGTGCGGTAGCACTGGAGTCATGGGGCTGGGTGTCAGAAGTCCAGGTCTGTGCGCTGTCGCTGGCTGCAGCTCTGAAAGAATCACCTTGTTTCTCTGGACTTCAGAACTTTCACTCATAGGCGGAGTTTCTCTGTCTCTGAAAAAAAAAAATGATGATTCTATCAATGTCTCTAAGATCGATGGATGGAAAAAGAAATAAGGAAAAAAGGAATGAATGAACATAGGGTTTATAGAACATGTTAGGGACAAGATTTCAGGACATGAAGTTCTGCTAAAAATGAGCAGGTTTGTCTTCTGATACAGCTCAGGCTTTGAATGATGCCTTTCAGAGTGCTGGAGAAGAGGATGTCAAACAAAACAACACCTGACATTTCCTCCAAATCCAGGATTCTATGACTCTGTAATCCTCTTAGACAGAGAGTGGGCGTCTGCACTTCTACTCCCCATGTATGACATTTTATTCCCACGAGAGGGGGACGACAGAGGATGAGATGGCTGGATAGCATCACCGACTCGATGGGCATGAGTTTGAGTAAACTCTGGGAGCTGGTGATGGACAGGGAGGCCTGGCGTCCCTGGGGTCATGGGGCGTCATGGGGTCACGAAGAGTCGGACACGACTGAGCGACTGAACTGAACTGAACTGATCAGTCACACAAATTTTTTAACCTTATAAAGCTTGGAATCATCTCTTCATCATTCCCATAATAAATTACACTTCACAGCACTTTTATTTGTTTATTTATTCCAATATGGTAGGAAGCTTTGGCTGTGAGAAAAAAAGTAAATGAATTTAGTAAAACTAAAGAAGGCTTCAAAAGTGACAATAGAAGTGTGAGATTTCTAGCCTTGTATTCTCTCAGTGGTTCCCAAATGTTAGTCCGCATACAAATCTTCTGGAAGTTTGTTAAAGTGTGGTTCCTGACCCCTGTGGGTTCTGGCCAATCAGTCCTATGGCCACTGAGGTGAGGCAACCCTGGCTATACTCCACGGTCACGCACGGGGCTTGTTACAGATTTCTGAGCCACCACTTGACCCCCAGCGATTGATTGATAGGGTGTCAGATGAGGCTAAGGCATCCTATAAGGGAGATCATTAAACCCTCCCTGGATCATTTAGAAGCTCAACCAGAGGGGAAAGGAGCTATGCTGTACCAGGGACTAGTTCCTGGCTGTGCAAGCCAGCAGCATAGAAAAAACTTCAGCCCTTGCACCAAATGCAGCAGGCTTCTATGGCAAAGGCATCAGACGTCCCAAACCAATGCAAATGTTCTTTCTGCACAGGGAGAAATCGAAAGTATGGAAAAGCAGATTCTGAGCTTGAACCAGAAGAAAGAAGACCTGTTGGCGGACTTGAAGGCTGCCATACTAAACCTTCACCAGCATTTACAGCAAAAACAGCAAGAATTAGAACAAGAAGTGCTGTCAGTAGGGGCATCCGAGGAGAATGCAGGGGCTGAGAAGGATGCTTCTGAGTGGAAGGTGGGTATGGCTGTAGTTAACACTGGTCCCATGTTCCACAAGAGTTTTAAATTGGTAGTGTTTTTCATCTGGAAAACCTGTGGCCTCTATATTTATGGCCCACAGAAAAGGAATTTCTTCAAGTAGAAATACTCTGCCTGAGATTATTCATGAGTGAATATTAATTCTCAGGGTGTGTCTGTGCTGGACTCAATCCAGAATTCTTATGCTCAAGTTACCTAAGAAGGTGTTTATGAAATCCCATGGGTAGGTGGGTGGCAGCCACCCTTTGAAATGCCTTCCTACCAAACTGTGAGCCCACTGCAAACTCAGAAACAGGCCCAGCACTTCTCAAAGCCCACTCTGAATCTACATCAGTAATGGCATTCTTGAATTGTTTGATGAGGGGTCACAAAGGGCAATGCAAATGAAAGGGATCTAAGATTTGACCGAGTCATGATATTTGGCTGGATGAGTTGAGAGTTGCTAAACCCAGAGGCTACTTGTGTGGGTGGGCATCCTGGATAAAGTGAGTAAAAAATTAGCTACATAAAAAAGCAGCCAGGCCGGGATTCTGATGACGTTGAATGGCAATCCAGCTGCAACTCTTTGTGCTGTGCCTTTCAGCTGAACAGAACGGGTTCCATGTCTTTCCTGCCAGCACTCGAGGAAGAGGCAGAAGAGAGCTCCCTGAAAAGTGAAGTAAGGAAAATGATTTTCTCGTTCAAGTTTGTTAGAAGTGTAATCTCTAAAAGGTCAATGAGAAGATCTTAAAAAGAATGGAAACATAAGGATTTTTTAAATTCAATGCCAGTATTTTGTAAGGGTGACTGAAGTAGTTATCTTATGTTATTAATGTTTAAGTGCATCTAAACCTCCTCCAGGCCGGAGTGGGATAAATGTAATTCAGACACCCTTGTTGGCAGAAGGGAGAAGATGAAGTTCTTTGTCATATCTTGAGTTCTGAGTACTTTTTCTGAAGTTTTGAGAGTTTGCTGTTTGGCTGGCAGTCCTGGTGGCTTTATCTTTCCATATTTGAATTACTTTTGTTGTCAGACAGCACCGCCAAGGACATGAAGAATGGTGTTAGCAACTAACCCTCCTATGTTACTACTCCTATCAGAACTGGTTGAAGGAGACCTTTACAAGCTTTCTCATTATATCAGTTTCCATTTCATACTTTAAGAACTAAAGCAGTAATGGGTCTGAGCCAAAGGGAAGAAAATTGCAGCAAGTGATGGTTTTTAATGCCTCCTACGTAACGAGCAGGCATTCTTCCTGCTCGTTTTATAGATTGCTCAGTAGCTCCATGATCACTCAGGATAGCCTGTAGTCCTTCACTATATCACTGGACACGTGGGGCTGAGTGGTCAGATGAGGAGTGAGGCTTATATACTCTGACCGTCAGACAGCTTTGCGATCTGACTCTACCTCTTCATAGCAGAGAAAATTTTGAAAATGAAGGAGGTGCTGGAGCCAAAGTAAGAGTGCAGTTCAGTATGATGCTAATTTGAGACCTGTATTTGCCTCTGAGCTGATATGTTTATAATCATTGTTTGTCTTTGACATCAATAAAAAAAATCCATGTTGTTAAAGAGCCTTTGAGGTTACATTTACCAAAGCAGATGAAATTCCTAAAGTGCTGTTTTAAAGGTCCCCTTTGTAGGACATGAACTGACTCCCAACTTTAAGAATATTTTTTCGGCTTTAGGAAGAACAACCACATTTGGACTCCTGTGATATAGTTAGCCAAAGAAATCGTTGATAAATAGCGGGGGAAGGGGAGGAGGGGGTGGAATTGAGGTCTGCAATTATACTGCCTGGTAAGCTGAGTGTTACATAAAAGAGATAAGAAGGATGCTGTTATGATGGTAGGAAATCACCTCCCTCTACTAATCAATTGATTGCTGTGTTAGAGCGGAGATAAGAAAGCAGAGCCGTCTTCCGGGTTCCCGTCTTTACTCTGGAAACATGACAAGGACGTGGAGGAGGACAGGGCATCCTCGTCTTCTGGAACAATCGTTCAGGTAATCCTGTGCGGGTCACATTTCTTGGAGGTGGGGATAGGCAGGGATAGCAAGTCAAAGCAAAGAGTTTCTTGTTTGAAAGAATGTTTCAGGAGGGAATCTATATGGGTTGAAATTTTTTTAAACTTCTTACCGCTACCTCTGCACAAGGCAAAGACTGCTGAGTATTAGTTATATTTCTTTTGCACACTCAGTGATAATATTGTTGCTGAGGCCCTAAGTCATGTTCGATTCTTGTGACCCTCTGGACTGTAGCCCACTAGGCTCCTCTTCATGGGATTTTCCAGGCAAGAATACTGGAGTAGGTTGCCATTTCTTTCTCCAGGGAGTCTTCAGATCCAGGGATCAAACCCACATCTCCTGTATTGGTAGGTGGGTTCTTTACCACTGAGCCACCAGGGAAGCCTGTAAGTATTTACCTGAGGAAAACTCCTTAAGTGAAAATCTAAACTGAAAAAAACCAAAACAGTTAAAGGAGCAGCTAAAAGGTTGACCAATGTAGTTAAAGCATTTAACATGCCTCTTTCTTGGGGAGCAGTTGGGGTTGAGAGTTCTCTTTTTGAACAATGTAGTGTGGAAGATAAATTAATGAAATAAGTCTTTTTGCTCCTGCTTCTGCTTCATTGACTACGCTAAAGGCTTTGATTGTGTGGATCACAACAAACTGTGGAAAATTCTTAAAGAGATGCAAGTACCAGACCTTAGCTGTCTCCTAAGAAATCTGTATGCAGGTCAAGTAGCGACAGTTAAAACTGGACATGGAACAATGGACTGGTTTTAAAAAAAACTGGGAAAAGAGTATGTCAAGGCTGTATATTGTCATCCTGCTTATTTAGCTTATATGCAATGTGCATCATGTGAGATGCTCGAATCACAAGATGGAATCAAGATTGCTGGGAGAAATACCAACAACCTCATATATGCAGATGATACCACCCTAATGACAGAAAGTGAAGAGGAACTAAAGTGCCTCTTGTTAAGGATGAAAGAGGAGAGAGAAAAAGCTGGCTTGAAACTTAGGATGTGAAAAATTAAGATCTTGGCATTGATCCCATCAATTCATGGCAAATAGAAGAGGGTAAAGTGGAAGCAGTGACAGATTTTTATTTTTTTGGGTTCCAAAATCACTGCAGATGGTGACTGCAATCATGAAATTCAAATGTGCTTGCTCTTTGGAAGGAAGCTTTGACAAACCTAGACAGCATATTTAAAAGCAGAGACATCACTTTGCTGACAAAATGTTCTTATAGTCGCAAAGCTATAGTTTTTCCAGTTGTCATATATAGATATGAGAGTTGGACTGTAAAGGCTGAACATCAAAGAACTGATGCTTTCTAATCATGGGGCTGGAGAAGACTCTTGAAGAGAGTCCTTTGGACAGCAAGGAGATCAAATCAATCAGTGCTAAAGGAAATCAACCCTGAATATTTATTGGAAAGACTGCAGCTAAAGCTGAATACTTTGACCATACAAAGAGCCGACTCATTGGAAAAGACCCTGATGCTGGGAAAGATTAAAGGCAAAAAGAGAAGGGAGCTGCAGAGGGTGAGATAGTTAGATAGCATCACCAACTCAATGGACATGAATTTGAGCAAACTGGGAAATATTGGAGGACAGAGAAGTCTGGTATGCTGCAGTCCATGGGGTCACCAAGAGTCAGACATGACTTAGCGAATGAATAACAGCTTTTTGCTCCTTGGTAACTTATAAACTTCTTCAGTCTCTCAAAATAGAGGGCAAATGCCGTCACATTAGAAAATCATTTCATGCCTATGTGAAGACGATGTTTTTCCCTTGCTTCTAAAGGATCTTTGCATCATTATGATCCATGCTTCCCCCCCCACCTGCCTTCTGACTAGGGCTGACCCTACCCAGCTCCCAGGCCCATCCTTTCTTTGATAGTTGGCATGGGGACACTTATGCCAACGTCTCCATTCTCTGCCTCTTGGTTGTGTCCTTTCCTCTCTACCTCAAAAGTGTTCAGGTTTCCCTTCCCCCCAGGTTCCTTCCCCCATTTCTCTATCCCTCCCAAAGCCCAGACCATCTCTTTAGAAACTGCTCTGCCTCCATAGGTACCCTCCTCCCCATATCTGCCTATGGACTTCCTTCCTACTCATCCATAAAGGCCCTTTTCAACTCCCACCACCTCCAAAACCCCCTCTGTTCTTTCCGTTTGTTTTCCCATAGCATTCTGAACCTCAGTTATTATGATTTATCACAGTTTTATGCATCGATCTGACACAGTTTCATGAGAAGCAGGAACTTTATCTTCTACATTTTGATGTCCTGTACTGGGCTCATTATACTACTTTGTAATTTATGTGTTTGTTTTTGGCTGTGCTAGGTCTTCTTGCTACCCAGGCTTTTCTGGAGTTGTCCTGAGCGGGGGCCACTCTCTATTAGTGGTGCCCTGGCTTGTCTTGTTGCAGAGCAAAGGCTCTGGGCGCGGGTCAGTAGTTGCAGCTCGCAGGCTCTGGAGCACAGGCTCAATAATTGTGGCGTATGGGCTTAGTTGCTCCGTAGCTTGTGGGATCTTCCTGGACTGGGGATCAAACCTGTGTCTCCTACATTGGCAGGTTGATTCTTTACCACTAAGCCACCCAGAAAGCCCTCAATATGCTACTTTAATGTGTTGAATTTCTTGATCCTGCTTTCCAGATCAATTTCACAGTGGGCATGAAATGAAGTCTCTTTCATTTATGGCTAAATGTCTTTAGCTGGTGCTTCTCTTTCTTGGCTCCATTTGTAATCGAGATTTTGCCCCTTGCTATATTTATACTGCCGTTGACTTCTGGATATTAATTTTCAGTTCAATTCAGTTGCTCATTTGTGTCCAACTCTGTGCGACCCCATGGACCACAGCATGCCAGGCTTTCCTGTTCTTACCAACTCCTGGAGCTTGCTCAAACTCATGTCCTTCGAGTCGGTGTTGGCATCCAGCCATCTCATCTTCAGTTGTCCCCTTCTACTCCTGCCTTCAGTCTTTCCCAGCATCAGGGTCTTTTCCAATGAGTCAGTTCTTTGCATCTGGTGGCCAGAGTATTGAAGTTTCAGCTTCAGCATCAGTCCTTCCAATGAGTCTTAAAGAATTGATTTCCTTTAAGATTAACTGGTTTGATCTCCTTGGTGTCCAGGGAACTCGCAAGAGTCTTCTCCAACACCACAGTTCAAAAGCATCAGTTCTTCAGCACTCAACTTTCTTTATGGTCCAACTTTCACATCCATACATGACTACTTGAGAAACCATAGCTTTGACTAGATGGACCTTTGTTGGCAAAGTAATGTCTCTGCTTTTTAATATGCTGTCTAGGTTGGTTTTAGCTTTTCTTCCAAGGAGCAAGCGTCTTTTAATCTCATGGCTGCAGTCACCATCTGCAGTGATTGAGCCCAAGAAAATAAAGTCTATCACTGTTTCCATTGTTTTCCCATCTATTTGCCATGAAGTGATGGAACCAGATGCCATGATCTTTGTTTTTTGCATGTTGAAGTGCCCTTTTATTAGTCCTGATCCTTCTCGACCTCTAGCAGTAGCAATCTCTTCCTTTTTGAAATGCGGTGTTCCTTTGGCTTTATTAATTCTATACTTCCTGGTCTCATCTGTCTGTAGCCCCTCTTCCAGCTTTACCCATCTCTATCATAGTGGGCATTTCCCCCAGTGGTTTACCATCTTCTTTCTTCTCTGTTTTGTCTCATGGCAGTTTCTCCTCTCATAAGTTTTGTAGTCACCTCTATGCCACAGATTCCCAAATTAAATCTCTGGTCTTGATTTTTCCTGTAAATCTGTTCTACATTTCTACCATCCAAATACATTTCTCTTTTTGAATGTGTTTTCTTCATATCAATCCCATTTACCAGCGTTTCTTCAAAGCTTACCCTTCCTCGTAATCTCTCAATGTCTGTTAGTGGCACGACTATCTTATCAATGTCTGAGACAGACTTCAGAGTCATCTCAGGCCGTTTGTCTGGCCTTTTATAGCTACTGCTCAAGTGATGTCCATTCAGTCTTTACATCCTTCTTCTCCCATTATTTTTGTCATCATCCTATTCCAGGCAATTGTTAACTTCCTCCCTACTCTAATCATTTATACATCTTATACTTAACTGATGGATCTTCCTAAAGCAGTTCATGTTAAATTCCAGTCTTTCCTAGATTCTGATTATCTACTGAATAAAATGCAGTGTTCTTAGCCTGGCGTTCCAGACTTTTCATGATCCCAACTTACCTTTCCAGTTTTTTGTTTTTTTTTAACCTTTCCAGTTTTATCTAAGTTTTACGTTTAGTTCTTGGTTCATACCTTTCTAATAACAGTTTCTGTTTTCAGTACATGGAGCTCTTAGGAATTACTAAGTGCTTTATATAAGTCATCTTGTTTACTAATCACAGGAATGAGTGAGCTGAGTTGTGTTGCCACTTTAGAGATGAAGCAAGTGAGGATCAGAGAGTCCAGGTTAATTTGTCCAATATCACACAACTTGTAAGTAGAGCAGTCAAGATTGGTTGATTACAATATGCATACTTTTCCCACCACACTGGTCTTTTGTATAAGTTTCATTTTCCCATTGATTAACCTTGATTAACCTAATAAGTGGATCAAAGTGTACATACATTTAAAATGTGGTACACATTGTTAAACTGTCCTCTAGAAAGACAACAATTTTGTTTCTACTAGAATGCATGGAAATGCCTCTTTTCTGACCCCAAGCTGATATTGGATATTTTCAACCTTAGTTAAACATATCCAGTGGATTAAATTGCGTATATTCTAAGAATGTTGACTATCACTTGAGGTATGAATTGACTTTCATGTTCTTTTTTTATGAAACATGCATCCATGCCACTTGTCATTTTCTACATAGAAGTTGATGTGTTCCTTATTTATTTCTAAAAGTATTTAATACATTAAGGATATTAGCAGTTTTGCGAGATGTTATCTCAATCTGTCATTTCTCCTTTAACTTAGATTATGATGTCTTTTTGCGGCACATGTTATTTATGTTGTTAATACTAACATTTTTTCCCTTTATGGTCAAGCTTTAAAAGTCCCTTCCCACTCTTAGAATGGAAATAGATTCACTCATATTTTCTTCAAGAATTTTTATGGTGTATCTTTTACATTTAAATATTAGATACAAATATTAGATACAATTGGAATTCATTGTTAGCAGTGAGACAGAGATTTGGTTATGTTTTTCATGAAGTGCCTAGATAAGATAGTTGTTCCCACATTTTAAAGTTTCATCTTTCTTCAGTTATTGGAAATAGGACTTTTATCACATAATCTTATTTAAGTTTAATTCTCATAATAATTCATTTAAATATCTAATTCTCTGGATTTCTTATGTGTTCCTCATTAACCACAGAGCTTTGGAGATTCAAGTCTTCAAATAAAGATAAGCTTAAAGAAGTTGATTTTTTTCCCCTAATGAGCAGATTTTTTTCCCCTCAATGTACCTGACTAGTCTAGACATTTTTGTAAGCAGGTGATTTGTAAAATGAGCAGGTGCAGGAAGGACTTGTATGGCTTCAGGGCAGGAATTTTTCTGAACTTCTGATTCTTTTCTTTACAGGAGGCAACTGGGAAAATAAGCACATGTGATAGTTCCATGGCACAGGTTTTTGAACCAGACCTGCTGAATACTGAGCAAGGCCCAAAATTTTCCCTGAGCCCCAACCAAACACCAGAGGTAGGTCCCTGTTGCTGATGAGCCATCTGCCCAAATACCTGGACTAGCACCCAGAGGTGACAGGCTCTCTGCATTTTGCAGTATTTTGTATTACCAAGCAAGAGGTCTTTGTGAACTTTAACACCTTCGTGTGTGCTGCCACGCTGGAGAACTGGAAGATTTGCCATCAGCTATTGACATGGAGACTGAGCGTGGTACAGAGCAATTAAAGACTTTTTACTCACCACTTGTCAGGGTGAACCAGCCTTTCCATTAGTATCCCCTTCTTTTTTCTGTAGCTACAACTTATGAGGGTGACAGAAGTGGAGGAGAGCAAATGTTAATTAACTACCTATTACATTAAAGGCATTTGTGTTTGCTCTCTAATCCTCAGATTAAATAAGGCAGGTTAACATGTACCATTCATTTACAAAAGAAAAATCAAAATTCAGGGTGTCAAAGTACAGTTAGTAAATGGAGGAGTAAGGAGGCAGACTCCAAATATTCCAGACTGCCTTCCTAATTTGAATATTTAGTATTTAAAGATGTAAAACCGAGGCAGATTTAGCCTCACCAAATAAGCTGCCACCACATCATCCCAGCAGCATATTTAGTATTTGTGCAAATGCATTTAGGTCAGGCACTTTACCTAAATCTTCCCTCTTGGCACAGTAGGCAGGACCTGAAGGCCCTGAGTTCGAGCCTCAGAGTACGGCAGATCCTTCACTTTTGGGGCTTCCCAGGTGGCACTAGGGGTAAAGAACCCGCCTGCCAATTCTGGAGACGTAAGAGATGTGGGTTTGATTCTTGGGTCCAGAAGATCCTCTGGAGGAGGAAATGACAGCCCACTGCAGTGTTCTTGCCTGAAAAATTCTATGGACAGAAGAGCCTGGTGGGCTACAGTCCATGGGATCGCAAAGAGTCAGACACAACTGAAGCGACTTAGCATGCTAGGCACTTTAGCCAGGCAGTTTTGCATTTTATAATAGGGGGTGGTGTGTGCAGATAATTGTAGAGTTGATGGTAAAGTATTTAACGGTTTGGTATTTTGGCATGAAATATTGCTATAGCCAAAAAATTTGTTTGCATTTTAACTAGATCTTGGTACTCAGATCAGCAATGTGTTGTTTAGAAATCAAGCACTGTCATATTCATTGACTGAGAGGCTAACTTGAATGCCAGAAGGTTGACAGAATTATGTCAAAAATGTGGACTTGTAGACCCCAAGGCATAACGAAATCAGAGATTGAATCCTGGGTCTAGGATTGAATCCAGTGACTGTAGGCAGTTTGAATAACTTCTCTAAGCCTCAGTTTCCTCATCTATACACTGGGAATAATGGGCTTGTGGCATAAAATATGAGATAGTCTTAGCACAGTAGCTTAGCTCTAGAACTCAGTAAAAGATTGGGTATTATCAATTTATATTAATGCTTTAGAGATGACATAATTCTCTAACAAGACATATTTGTGGTCATGCTTTTTTAGCCCTCCAAAATGTACAGTTATAAAACTTTGATTAAAATAGTGTCTACTTTTTAAATTTGGGGTTATCATTTGAAGAAGATACTCAACAGGCGGACTACTGTGGGGAAAAATGTAGACTCAGAATTAAAAGATCTTGGAACTATGTGACCTTGGGCAAGTAATTTATGTCTGGGCTTGAGTTTCTCAGAAGCAATGTGGTGGGATGGGAGGGGTGTGAACTGATTAAACATTAAACACACTTGGATTTCTTTGGCTATAAAAAAGGTGTGAACTGATTCCTGGCACGTTTCCCAGACCACCTTCAACTATTGAAGTTCTACTGTTACAGATAATCTTTTTGTCTTCTATTATGTGTGGATTCTTTCCAGGTGCAAATAACTAGCAAATAAAACCAAGATTAGTACTCCAGCTTCCATATTTCCTCATTAATTCAGTGAGTTAGAGAAAGCAAAGAAACTCAATTTTGTCAATTTTCTTAACATCTGTGGCAGTTGTAGGTGCTCAAATAATGTTTTTGAATAAACAGGGAAGGCAGATAGTAAATCTCTTATGGCAGATTAATTAATCAATCAATCACTATTAATAGATTGTTATCTCAGGTGACAAAAAGGAGGATTGCAAAATCTTTGCCACTGAGATATAACAATATCTGAAAAATCTGAAAACTAGGAAGCAATTAGACGACTAGAAATTGATGTCTGACAGTAAAATCACATATGAGTTGCTTTTTTAAAGATCGGAATTAAAAAGGAAAATTGAAATGGGTGAATCTAAATATAGATCCGACTGTGTATGAACTATAGAGAAAACATGGTACTGGGAACACTTCCTTAGGAAGGTGATTCTTAAAGAAAACCCTGATTAAAGCAGGGGAGAAATAGCATTTTGGCAGAAAAGTCAGGCATCTGTGAAGTAAAGAGATGGTCAAGGGGAATGAGTACAACTCAGAGGACCCTTCTGTTGAACTAGCTCTTATAATCCTCATCAGAGTGTGCGTGAAAATGAGTGGTATTTTCATATCCTGCATATTTTTGTTACCACTTACCAATTTTGTCTGCTTCTATCATACTGAAAGTTCTGTATTTAAACAAAATTCTGTAAATATTAGGAAATAGGCACTTGAGTTGAGATAGGGTATATATTTGTGAGCAACTCCCGTTTCTCAGTTGGCCAAAATTATGCCTTGTTAGATGCTGAGATGTAGTTAACAAAGCCTTATATAGAAAACATTTTCATTTCCTCATAATCAGAATGAATAAAATGTTTATGTTGTTTAGTCGCTCAGTCATGTCCGACTCTTTTGCGACCCCATGGACTGTAGATCGCCAGTATCCTCTGTCCACACTGAGCCACTTGGGAAGCCCTGAATGGATATCACTAATTTGGTAGAGCAAAACACAAATCCTTATTCCTAAAAAAATTCCTCTAGAAAGGTCAATAATACTATTTCAGTATTTTGGAAAAAGATGTGGGAAGCAAATATCTGTATCAGTTCATCTTTTGCCTCCAAATTGGAAGTATCTGTCATATAATTACCAGAATACTTTTACTTGGTACCTGGGAGAAATTTTTCTGTGGGATTGATAAACAACCTAGTCGTTTGAATATAAAAAGAACCCATCACACACATCCTGCTTTCTTTATACTACACCTTAAGCATCCATTCCTTAAACGCAGTAATATTTGAGTATCTAGAAGCTGAAAAGTAACTTTAGAAAATGAAGAATATGAGATAAGTTTGCAAATTACCCCAATGAAGCTTATCACTTGACCGAAGCTATTTTTAATAGAAAAAGGTAAGTAATAGCAGGGGGGAGGGAAAGCTAAAATAGTTTGTAATCTTAACCACTTAAGAGGTTAAGTTGAAAGCGTGAGGTATTAGTATATTTTCTCTGTGTCCCTGCCAGTGTGTAAAGACCTTTCTTTTCTGTTTGAACAGAGGGCATAGCAATGTAAGCATTGCTTAATCATGTGTCACGCAACTTTAAACCCTGGCCAATTCGCTGCAGTGTTTCAGACACACACACCCACATGCACACCCTCTCGCGCACACTCACCTGTCTCCTGGGACCCACGTTTAATGAGCCGCCAGCCTCTTTGCGTCCTCCGTGCCTGGGAACTCTGCGTCTGTGTTCATGCGGGTTGGCTGCTTGGAAACCTGGGGCGCCAGGTCACGTGATTGTTGCTATGCCTGTGGAGGTGGCTTCTTCGTTTCTTTTTGTTTTTACTTCTTCTGCCCTTATATATTTGTTTTTCTTTTAACTAGGGGAAATGCTATCAGTTTACAGGTCTTTACAAGTCCGAATCTGAATATTTTGGACTCCTAGTTTTTCACTGCTGGATTATCTTTGGATTTCTCATAGGGTGCCACACCTCCCATCAAGGCTGCAGCTACTGGCCTTTCGGACGAGCAAGGAGCTTTTGAAGCCACGGTGGAGAAGGTGAGGCCCGAGCCTGCGGAAGTCCTCCATGTCTGCAAGAATCAGGTGGCCGAGCTGGAGCTGTGGCTACAGCAAGCCAACGTGGCATTTGAGCCGGAAACATTAGACGCGGACATGCAACAGGTGGTGGAACAGCAGTTGGTAGGGTGCCAGGTAAGGCTGCTGGGTCTGAGTTCGTGGCCTGTCTCTTCGCCAATCACCTACACAAGTAGGTGAATTTCTCTGAAAGCAACAATGTGATTCTTCCTGTTGCTCCGACCCCTATGTTTATTTTGGCCTCAAGTTTTGGTTTTCAGGATAATTCTTTGAAATAATTTACGTAAGCAGAGTATTTGGGAAGATAGTGGAGAAGATCTCAGAATCTAGAGTTTAAATCTGGTCACATTAACTGTGAACTGGAGGGAGTTACCTCTCACTTCATTTTCCTCAAGTAGGTCATCTCCTAAGACTTTGTCAGGATTAAATGAGATAAAGTATCTAAATCAGTGTCTGGAGTATAAAGTATATATAAAATGCTCAGCAAATACTTGTTTTATTCATAATATTCAGTTTTTTAAAGTTTCATTCATCAGAAATGAAACTGAATATCCTGATTTGCAGGGTTACAGATAACAGCAGAAAAGGGCTTTGCTGTCATTTTACTATGAATGCTCGCCATTGCAGGAGATGCAGGAGTTGTAGGTTCGATCCCTGGGTTGGGACGATCCTCTAGAGGCAGAAATGGCAACCCACTCCAGTATTCTTGCCTGGAAAATTCCACGGACAGAGGAGCCTGGTTGGCTACAGGCCACGGTGTCAACAGAGAGTCAGACATGACTGAGCGACTGAACGCATGCACCCTTCACTGGGGAGGGGCTGGAATGTAAACTTCCTTGCCTGGAGTCATTTTGAGGAAGCTTTGCTGGCACAGCCCAAAGGTTGGGAGCTCTGGATCCCTCCAGGGAGGGACGAGACTGACAAAGCTGGAGCAGAACTGAGTGTCCTCAAGAGCTCAGCCCAGGCACCTCCCTCAAAGGCACTTACACCCCCTTGGCCTGACATCTCCACCCGATTGGCTCATTCACAGTTGGTGTCCAGGGACAAGGACTTCCTCTCAGAGTGCCTCAACCCACTGGCCCGTCCACGGGGAGCTCCACCCACTCAGGGGGCTGGGCATATGACCCGCCTTGGCCCGAGCCCGGCGCTCCTCCCGTTTCCATTCAGACCCACAGTCTTACTACCTCAGGAGTCCGTCTAGTAGGACCCAGCCAGGCAAGCTGACCCCCTTCCTTGGGCAACTCAGCACCTCTCACCCCAAAAGTCAGCTCCTGAGGGTTGGATTCACTCAGATACAGGCCCTACCACGCGGCCTGACTGGTAAGGCGCGCAGGAGAATCTGGAGAAGACAGTGTAAGTCGGCACAGAGCAAGCAGTGCTCCTCTGACCTGAACCTTCGGTGTTCCAGATGTTGAGCCCTGGCCACTTAGGGCCTTTCAGGTGCTATCTGCCAACTGATGGTCCTGCTGACTGGGTAGACCCCATAGCCAAGTCCCTGATCATTCCTGGAATCTGGTCCTTGGGCCTCTTGTGTATTTAAAAATGTGGGGGCTGCTCGAGGAAAAGACACGACCACAAGGTGGCAGTCGCGTGCAGTGAGCGTTCCTTGGGCAGCGTTTCCGAGAGGCCTGGAGGGACTGGGAAGTCTCATGCCAGACTTCCAGAGGCTTTGGCAAGGAGCAGGGCTGGGGCCACCACCCAGAAGCGGAGGGGACCAGGGAACTCCTAGGAGTTAGAGAATCCAGGCCGGCTGTGTGTCTAGATGATGTCAGAGAATCTGAAGGAAGCAGAGGCTGGAGTCTTTAGAGCTCCAGAGTTTGTCTTAACCATGACTAGATGTGGGGGGTCCAGTTTTGAGCCTGGCACTGGTGAAATATGAATTAATATTTATGCTGAAGAAATAAACAACATACAGATCCATATACAGGGGCCAACTCTGGCTCATTTATATAACACCATGGCATATAGACTTTAACATTGAAACATAAAAGGCCTTACAGTGCTCTATAAAAACATTAAGTTCCCAGAGAGGAAATATCCAAGGATAGGAGCAAACAGATCAGTCAGGAAAAAATTATATTCCATAACTTAATATTGAGAAGAAATGTTCAACCTTGATTGTTAAAGACACATGAGTCAAAACAGCTGTTGTTTTGTTCCTACATTACCTTGAAAAAAATTATATCATCTGGAAAAACTCTGGAGAAATAGATCGACTAATGTCTGCCTGATTGGTTCAGCATTTGGGGAAGTCAGCTGTTAGCAGATAAAATGTCCATCTTCTTTGACCTATTAATCCCATTACTTTAAATTTATCTTCTGAAAGTAACCCTAAAAGGAGAAGAATATTTATGGCTGCGTTGATTACAAAAATGAAGCACCAGAAGCAGTTTAAAAGCTTAACAATAAGGAGATGAAGAGAATCATGGGGTACTAATATGCAGCTATTAAAAAAGATACCATGAAGCATATATATGTAGACACATGAAAATGTACACATAAAAATAGCTAAGTGGACAAAAAGCACAAAATTATAGTACACTTTGTTTTCAGCCACTTTAAAATCTATAAGTACAAGTTGTTTAAGCTTAAAAGAGTCTGTATTCAGAGGATACAAGTAGTTTACTTGGATGAGAAATTATAACTATGTTATTGAAAATTTGTTTTAAGTTTTTCCTTAAGTTTCTCTCAAAGAATTGAACTTGTTCTTAGCCCACACGATTTTAGCACAAGCAGTCGCAGAGTTAGAATGTGTCTGATTCTACATTCTGCTGCTGCTTCACTCGTGTGCCCAGCCAATTGGCATGACTTTTGTGGCTCCATAGCTCAAGGAGAGAGCAAACTTGATCTCTTGAGGAGGAAAACAATGATGATGACTTACTGGGAAACTTACTTCATCCTCCCGATTTATTTTTAGACACGGGTGTAAGTTGACCAGTGGTATCAATGACTAAGTGTTTTAGGTTCCAAGTTATGTCTTCCTGTAATCGTCTTCTGATATTTGGGGAGCTTATTTGGCTTGAGAAAGACAAGAAAAGAGCGAAGGAAGGAATTTTCCAAGGGTTCTGTGGAAGTATTTTTTTTTAATTACTACTCAACACTTGGATTACAACAGAAAAAGTTTAGGAATAAGGTGGGAAGTAATAATAGTAGGCACAGACTACATATCAAGCACTGGCTAAAGTATATGGATTTAACTCTAGCTTCTCAAACTGACCCCGGAGGTAAGTTCCGTTATTATCCCCATTTTACAGATAACTAGAGGTACACCCATGCAACGTAAAGTGCCCAAATTTTCCCAGCTATGAAGTTCTAGTGTCTGTGGTCCTAACCACTATGCTGTCTGGATGTGTTCAGCTCTGTTTTCTAAAGGGAATATAGCATCACCTATTTAAGATTGTGATACAACCAATTTAGTTTATTTATTCACACCCAGTTTGGAGTTGGTTTGGCTCAACCCCTACTGAAAAACATACGAATTATGTGGAAGTTGTTTTTTTTCTCCCCCCGCAAGGTCCCTATCAACCTATGTTTCTGGAACTTCTTATATACACTTAGGTGTAGAGACAGTGAATCTAACTTATTTTGGAGTGTAACGCTTGTTTGAGACCAAAACTATGATTAATGAAATGATTTTCTTCCTAGGCTATGCTAACAGAGATTGAGCACAAGGTGGCCTCTCTGTTAGAGAACTGCAAAGATCAGGGCCTGGGAGACAGTGGAGCCACTCAACAGGAGGCTGAAGCTCTTTCCCTGAAACTGAAAACTGTGAAGTGCAATTTGGAAAAAGTCCAAATGATGCTTCAGGAGAAATACAGTGAGGACCAGGTAAGATATGACTGTGCATAGACATGTATGTAAATACAGGCATATCTATCAGGAAGGAACTCTGGGTGCAGGTAAGGAAACAACTACAGAGGAATTATAGTAAGTGAAAAAGAATTGTGCCTCTTAACACTTTAAGGGATGGGTACCCTAGCTTTTGTCATTGGTTTCATTTTGCTGTGTAGTTTTCCCATCTAGGTTGTTAGTGATCGTGTTGCTTTGATTAGGGTTGGTTTGACTGGGTTGGTTGTTGTTCTTGCTGATAATGAGATCTATGCAACCTTTCATCATAAATTTTAAAGGAGCTTCGTATTTGAAAGGAACTGTGTAATCATGGTTGACTAGAAAAATGAAGCCTTTATAGACATGCTTAAAAATTTAACATCAGAAACACAAAAACCTGTTTCACAGGTATTTTGTTTTCCATTTACAAATATTTATATATACTGATCAAAGCATCATATAGTTAAAGTATTCTTATGACTTTTAAAAGCATTCTGTGTATATAAATGCAAATGTGCATCCTATGAGTAGAATCTTACTATGTAAAATTCACAGCCATTCTTTTTTTTTTTTTTTTTTAATTAGTTGGAGGCTAATTACTTCACAACATTTCAGTGGGTTTTGTCATACATTGACATGAATCAGCCATAGAGTTACACGTATTCCCCATCCCGATCCCCCCTCCCACCTCCCTCTCCACCCGACTCCTCTGGGTCCTCCCAGTGCACCAGGCCCGAGCACTTGTCTCATGCATCCCACCTGGGCTGGTGATCTGTTTCACCCTAGATAATATACATGCTGTTCTTTCAAAACATCCCACCCTCACCTTCTGCCACAGAGCTCAAAAGTCTGTTCTGTACTTCTGTCTCTTTTTCTGTTTTGCATATAGGGTTATCGTTACCATCTTTCTAAATTCCATATATATGTGTTAGTATGCTGTAATGTTCTTTATCTTTCTGGCTTACTTCACTCTGTATAATGGGCTCCAGTTTCCTCCATCTCATTAGAACTGATTCAAATGAATTCTTTTTAACGGCTGAGTAATATTCCATGGTGTATATGTACCACAGCTTCCTTATCCATTCATCTGCTGATGGGCATCTAGGTTGCTTCCATGTCCTGGCTATTATAAACAGTGCTGCGATGAACATTGGGGTGCACGTGTCTCTTTCAGATCTGGTTTCCTCAGTGTGTATGCCCAGAAGTGGTATTGCTGGGTCATATGGCAGTTCTATTTCCAGTTTTTTGAGAAATCTCCACGCAGTTTTCCATAGTGGCTGTACTAGTTTGCATTCCCACCAACAGTGTAAGAGGGTTCCCTTTTCTCCACACCCTCTCCAGCATTTATTGTTTGTAGACTTTTGGATAGCAGCCATCCTGACTGGCGTGTAATGGTACCTCATTGTGGTTTTGATTTGCATTTCTCTGATAATGAGTGGTGTGGAGCATCTTTTCATGTGTTTGTTAGCCATCTGTATGTCTTCTTTGGAGAAATGTCTGTTTAGTTCTTTGGCCCATTTTTTGATTGGGTCATTTATTTTTCTGGAATTGAGCTTCAGGAGTTGCTTGTATATTTTTGAGATTAATCCTTTGTCTGTTGCTTCATTTGCTATTATTTTCTCCCAATCTGAGGGCTGTCTTTTCACCTTACTTATAGTTTCCTTTGTAGTGCAGAAGCTTTTAAGTTTCATTAGGTCCCATTTGTTTAGTTTTGCTTTTATTTCCAATATTCTGGGAGGTGGGTCATAGAGGATCTTGCTGAGATTTATGTCGGAGAGTGTTTTGCCTATGTTCTCTAAGAGTTTTATAGTTTCTGGTCTTACATTTAGATCTTTAATCCATTTTGAGTTTATTTTTGTGTATGGTGTTAGAAAGTGTTCTAGTTTCATTCTTTTACAAGTGGTTGACCAGTTTTCCCAGCACCACTTGTTAAAGAGATTGTCTTTTTTCCATTGTATATCCTTGCCTCCTTTGTCAAAGATGAGGTGTCCATAGGTTCGTGGATTCACCTCTGGGCTTTCTATTCTGTTCCATTGATCTATATTTCTGTCTTTGTGCCAGTACCATACTGTCTTGATGACTGTGGCTTTTTTTTTTTTTTTTTTTAATATTATTTTATTAGTTGGAGGCCAATCACTTCACAACATTTCAGTGGGTTTTGTCATACATTGACATGAATCAGCCATATAGTTACACGTATTCCCCATCCCATTCCCCCCTCCCACCTCCCTCTCCACCCGACTCCTCAGGGTCCTCCCAGTGCACCAGGCCCGAGCACTTGACTCATGCATCCCACCTGGGCTGGTGGTCTGTTTCACCATAGATAATATACATAGTAGAGTCTGAAGTCAGGCAGGTTGATTCCTCCAGTTCCATTCTTCTTTCTTAAGATTACTTTGGCTCTTCGAGGTTTTTTGTATTTCCATACAAATTTTCACAGCCATTCTTCATGAGATGGTGGTTTCTACTTAAAGAACTTCTATTTTCAGAAATAAGATTGCCTGCAGATATATAGGCTATATGGAACCCTTTTTATCCTAATATGTTCTCTCTCTTTTTTTTTTTTTTTTTGTTGTTGTTGTAAGTAGACTAGTATATTCCCATTTGATGGACACTAAAATTTCAGAGACATGTTTCCACAGAAAAAAATTTCTGTTCAACAACACACTTGAAAAAATCACACACTTCAGGTAATACGTCATGAACATCTTTCAAGGGGAAAGTGCCAATTTCTGATAAAACTTTAACAATAATGCATCAATCTCTACTAAATAGAATTGCTAACACCTCTAAAATCCAGAGTAATATAAACTCAGAAAAAAAATATGAAACGCTTCACGAATTTGTGTGTCATCCTTGCGCAGGGGCCATGCTAATCTTCTCTGTATCGTTCCAATTTTTAGTATATGTGCTGCCGAAGCGAGCACTATGTTCTCTCTTTTAAAAAAAATCTACTTATGTTTCAGACATAGGAGAAATTTGAGTTCATAAGCTTAATACTATGTCTGACCTTATCTTTGACAAAGGAGGCAAGGATATACAATGGAAAAAAGACAATCTCTTTAACAAGTGGTGCTGGGAAAACTGGTCAACCACTTGTAAAAGAATGAAACTAGAACACTTTCTAACACCATACACAAAAATAAACTCAAAATGGATTAAAGATCTAAATGTAAGACCAGAAACTATAAAACTCTTAGAGAACATAGGCAAAACACTCTCCGACATAAATCTCAGCAAGATCCTCTATGACCCACCTCCCAGAATATTGGAAATAAAAGCAAAACTAAACAAATGGGACCTAATGAAACTTAAAAGCTTCTGCACTACAAAGGAAACTATAAGTAAGGTGAAAAGACAGCCCTCAGATTGGGAGAAAATAATAGCAAATGAAGTAACAGACAAAGGATTAATCTCAAAAATATACAAGCAACTCCTGAAGCTCAATTCCAGAAAAATAAATGACCCAATCAAAAAATGGGCCAAAGAACTAAACAGACATTTCTCCAAAGAAGACATACAGATGGCTAACAAACACATGAAAAGATGCTCCACATCACTCATTATCAGAGAAATGCAAATCAAAACCACAATGAGGTACCATTACACGCCAGTCAGGATGGCTGCTATCCAAAAGTCTACAAGCAATAAATGCTGGAGAGGGTGTGGAGAAAAGGGAACCCTCTTACACTGTTGGTGGGAATGCAAACTAGTACAGCCACTATGGAAAACAGTGTGGAGATTTCTCAAAAAACTGGAAATAGAACTGCCATATGACCCAGCAATACCACTTCTGGGTATACACACTGAGGAAACCAGATCTGAAAGAGACACGTGCACCCCAATGTTCATCGCAGCACTGTTTATAATAGCCAGGACATGGAAGCAACCTAGATGCCCATCAGCAGATGAATGGATAAGGAAGCTGTGGTACATATACACCATGGAATATTACTCAGCCGTTAAAAAGAATTCATTTGAATCAGTTCTAATGAGATGGATGAAACTGGAGCCCATTATACAGAGTGAAGTAAGCCAGAAAGATAAAGAACATTACAGCATACTAACACATATATATGGAATTTAGAAAGATGGTAACGATAACCCTATATGCAAAACAGAAAAAGAGACAGAAGTACAGAGCAGACTTTTGAACTGTGTGGGAGAAGTTAAGGGTGGGATGTTTCAAAAGAACAGCAGGTATATTATCTATGGTGAAACAGATCACCAGCCCAGGTGGGATGCATGAGACAAGTGCTCGGGCCTGGTGCACTGGGAGGACCCAGAGGAGTCGGGTGGAGAGGGAGGTGGGAGGGGGGATCGGGATGGGGAATACGTGTAACTCTATGGCTGATTCATGTCAATGTATGACAAAACCCACTGAAATGTTGTGAAGTAATTGGCCTCCAACTAATTAAAAAAAAAAAATACTATGTCTGTTCTTTATATTTATTTCACTTTGTTCTCAAGAAAAAAGGGCAATAGATTTTCTGGCTTTTAGTAATTCATTGGATGAATTAAATTGAGGAAATGATAAAATGACCACTTCATTAAATATAGTGGTTTTTGAAGTTGTTATGAAATAAGTACATTAATTTATAGTATATCATTATTATAATTAACAAAATATAGTCATTTGCTTCAAATAAAACTTTTCCATTGTGTTGTCACATTATTAGAATTGAAATGGATCACCATTTTAAATAGTCTGCCATCATAAAATGTTTTGCAGCATTCTACCACACTAAAGAAATCTTCAGAGCATCAGAAAGTTCTCCAACCGGATAACCTTTCTGAATTTGAATCTGTTGTTACCGAAAGGCCACAATTCAGTAGACAAAAGGATTTCCAGCAGCAACAGGTATTTTCAGCCCCCAATAGTTATAAGGACAATAATAAAGTTTTCTATGTGGGATTTCCCACTGAGCTCTAATAAATACTGGAAGGTCACTGGAGTGTTTTCTTACGTGACTGAATAGAAAGTGTGATGTGCAGGTGTTCCTGTGTGTGCAGCAGGTCTGAGTTTTGAGCATTTGCTGCAGTATCTACTTTGCTTTCATCTGCTACCACTGGGGACACTTGAACTTGGCTACTTAACATGCATCTTAAACCAAGCAGGTATATATCTCTGCAACTGCAGCACTTTGTTCCCTATTTCAAAATGTGCTTGTATTTTTGGGGTGATTTTCCTTGTGTGTAGTATTATGTTAAAAAAAATGCTTGGTCATTGTCTAAATATTTTAAATAAGTTTTTGAAAAATAAATGTGAACATGAACAAGAGATAGTAAATAATGATTTAGGAAGTGGTTTCAAATCTGATGATCTCAACAGAAGAAACCCTTGTGTACTAAATGAAAACCTTGATTGATTGGACCATTTGAATCTTATTCAATTATAGGTTTTGGAGTTAAAACCAATGGAACAAAAAGATTTAATCAAATTCATAGAATTTAATGCCAACAAAACATGGCCCCAGTATTGCGAGCATGATAAAGATACAACTCAGACATCATCTGCGAGGTAAAATATTTTTAAAGAATCGGACATTCAGTAGTTTTGTAGTTGGGAGAATTAAGAGTGTTTCTTTTAATATCACTTATAAACACTGTCTGGATGTAATATAATTTTTGTACATTGATTATTCTTTTTACCTTTTGTTTTCCTTAAAAGCAGTAAGACATCTAGCCCCAAAAATGATGCTCCAGACTTGATCTTGTCAAGCCAGGGCCAAAGTGGAGATAAGTGGCAATATTTACACCATGAACTCTCATCAAAAATACGGCTCCCTCCCTCTCAGCTTGTACAACCCCAGGTCAGTGTATGTACATACAGTGTAAATAAATGTGAAAAGCCAACAAGCATTCATTAAACACTCATGTGTGTTCTGCATTATTTCCAGAAAGCAATTTATTTATCTTTAGAAAGCAAAAATGCCAGATGGATTTTCATACACTTCATCTTCCTGGAAATCTGCACTTCCCTTTTTGCTTCTGTAGCACCGTGGACTTCCCCGCTCATACCTCTTACTAAACTATACACCCGCTTATTTGTCTGTATTCCCCATTAGACAGCATGAGAAGAAAGATCGTGTCTGCCTGGTTCACATTTGAGTGCCTGGGGCAGAAACTGGAACATCATAAAATCTTGGTTACTATATGTTGAATGAATAAGGGAATGAATCATATATGTTTTAAAGAAAACACTTTAAAATGATTTAGTGCTATATGAGTGTCATTCATTCATAAAAAGATTATTTGAAATCTGCCATGTGCTGATCCCTATGCTGATGGTACCCGTCTATAGGTATTCTCATCAACACACCTTATCATACCTGATCTTTGCCAATATGATCTTTGTCATACTGTGCCAGCTACTGATGGGTGTCTCTCTAACAGGGCGCCCATGAGCAGAATGGCACCGCTGCTCCCAGCAGTCAAGCTTGTGTCTTCAGTTTTGCACTCAGACTACCCGGGCAATGGTTACCAGTGGTCTCCCAGTTCCCCAGTCTGGTGGGAGCTTTTTCAATTCTCTTCTCTTCTGTGAAGAACCTTATTTGACCAATTAAAGTTGAATTGAATTCATTGGGAGGACTTTAGTCGTGGTTTCTCCTTGTCGTACACGCTATAACGTGTATGTTGTTCTTTTACCAGGAATAGAGTACCATGCCTCTTTCTCTACCCTCCCACCCCAGCAGAGTCCATCTACCACCCCCTCCTGTTTCTTTATATGTTAGTTTTCCAATTTGGCAAAGAAATTAACTCTGAGTCATTCCCCCTTCTGAAATCACAGCTCATTTTCAGTACTAATTTGGCTTCTCAATAACAAATCAAGACGCAGATCTGCCCCCGGAGGTTACTGTATACTATTTAAGAGTTGGCTGTGTGCCAGGAGTATGCCAGTAAACAGGGAAAGAAAGAGCTAACCATGGAAGTCCAGTAGCATGGCTCCAGATGGAAAGATTAGTGGTTTTACTCTATTTTTCAATTATAGTTTCTTTTTTCCCTTGTTTTTTATTTTTTTAATCTAAATGGACCCTCAAGTGTCTAGTAAAGCCTGTCATGACTTTTCAAAGCTGTCTAAAATATTTAAATTTTAATTAAATCATTTTTTTCTTTTAAATGACAAGATAGAAAAAAATGCTTACCAAGAAGATAAACTCAGAAGATAGCATGTTAAGGCATTTTTGATGTTTTACATTAACAGGATCTCTAACTCTTCATAATAGTATTTCCCTTTTTCAAATATAGGTTACCACAAATATGAGTGTCCTACCCAGTGTGAGCATGTATAACTTTAGATACCCAGCAACCGAAGAACTGAAAACTTACACCACCCAGCTTGAAGACCTGCGTCAAGAAGCAAATAATCTTCAGGCACAGGTAGCAGCTGCCTATTATATATTTTCCTCATTGCAATAACAAAAATGAAGGGAAATGTGATATTGTAAATTAGTCATAATTTTCTTTGGTGGATTCTTCAACTTACCCTCAGAGCCAGCTTACCCTTACACCTCCAGGGAGTGTGCATAGTCACTAGATTGTGTCTAACTCTTTTGCAACCTCATGGACTGTAGCCCATCAGGCTCCCCTGTTCATGGGATTTCTCACACAAGAATACTGGAGTGGGCTGCCATTTCCTCTTCCAGGGAATCTTCCCAACCTAGAGATCGAACCTGCATCTCCAGCATTGGCGGGCAAATTCTTTACCACTGAGTCAGCTGGGAAGCCCATAATTTTCCTTACTGAACAAATAATAGGATGTACAATTGAAGGAGTCCTAGAATTGCAAATAGAATTTATCTCTGTTACTGACTCTGGTAAATTTGGTAGTGGCTACATAGAATACACAGGCTTCCAAACCTGAGTCTGGGATTGGCAGGAACAAGGATCATAATCTATTAATACTGTCTGCAGTGGGGCTCTGGGATTGCAAGGCTGAGAAGAGATGGAGGGAGGGAGTAGCAGCAGGCTTTCCAACCTTAAGTTGGCTTAACACTGAGGTGGTGTGCTGGATAGCTTAGGTATCCAGCAAAGAAGACAGTAGGAAACAGTCCTCATTGGGTGATTAATAGGTTTGGCAGGCTCCTAATTTAATTATAATCACCATGCTGTACTATCCCTATCTTTAAGATACTGTTCCTCTTTCTAATGAACCCTTCAAGTTTCTTGACTTCCTTCTTCAGGCCATCCTTGGTGTCATTAACCCACTTTCTCCTACATTAAAATATGGGAGACAGAACAGTGGGAAGAGGGTAGGTGGCTCTGACAGTGAAGAATCTGCCTGCAATGCAGGAGACCCTGGTTCGATTCCTGGGTCAGGAAGATCCCCTGGAGAAGGAAATGGCAACCCACTCCAGTGTTCTTGCCTGGAGAATTCCATGAACAGAGGAGCCTGGTGGGCTACAGTCCATGGATCACAAAGAGTTGGACACGACTGAGTGACTAACACTTTCACTTTCACACTTCCAGCTGGACGGCCCCACTAAAGAAGTCCATCTTTTGATTTACCTTTTAATTTTATTCAGTAGTCAACTCAATACCTAATACTGAGTTTCTTAAACTTGTTTCTGTCAGAGTTAATGTCTTAATTTTATTTATTTATTCTGCTACCTAGTTCACAAAGTATTTGAAATGACTAATTATTAGGAAAAAAAAAAAACATGAATGGCAAACTATAATGGAAACCAGGGAAAATATAGGCTTAGGAAGGTAAGGAATCTTAGTGATTTCTGTGTTTCCTTTTCTTCTCTTGATTCAGGAAAACGTGTCAGAAGAAACGTACACGAATCTGGATAAGAAATTATTTGAACTGTTTCAGACCCTCATTCAATGCCTGGGCAGCGTGGAGGAGATGCTGCAGACACCTGGACTCTTCAGAGGGGATGTTGCTACCCAGCAGGTGCACTACGAGGTAAGGAGCATCCGTCGAGCACGTGTGTTGGCTGTTCCTACAGGCGCTGGTTAGCCAGAACTGAAACCTCTCTTAAGGTCAGAACTTGTTCACGGTGTCTTTCTTCCTCTCCACTTTGCAGACACTGGCTCTTGAGTTGAAAAAACTTTACTTAGCTATGAGTGACAAGAAGAATGATCTTTCAAAAGCCATGACTTGGCCTGGCAAGAACGCCATCCAGTTCCTTGACTGTTTTGAGAACCTCCAAGTCTACCTGGAGCACACCCAGGCTACAGCTGCCTCTAGAAGCAAGGCTCTGAAAGCTGGCCTTGACTATACCCGCAGTTATCAGGTACAATTCTGGGCACCGGGCTGCTTTGGCACAGTGTTAGGTGATAGCACAGACCTCTGATCTTCGTTCGTTCCTCTACCCAGAGGCATTCACGAGTGGGGATTGCTAAGGAAAGCAGTGAGGCTCTTTCTATGAAGGTCTTTCAGTTAGTTCAGCTGCTCATGGCTGGAGACCATTTGAAAGCGAGGTCCTTTCCAAAATCTCAGGTATGAATTTGTTAGGTCGTGCTAAAGTAATGCTTCTTTCCTGTATGACATTCAACCACTAAAAGTGTCACCTGGGAGGATTCCTAGGTAAGGAGGAGCTATTAAAGTTTTCGAACAAAGGTTTTGCAGTTTGTGTACGTATCTGGTAGATCCAGCTGGCAGTTGTCTAATGAGAACTGGAGCAGAGACTTGAGGCAGGTGGACTAGTTAGGAAGCTGCTAGAAATTGTCTAATGAGAAGGAAATGAAACACACCACCACTTAGGAAGAGGTCTTCCCTGTAAAATCAAACCTGAATTTGATCAAGTCTCTAGAATCCAAGTCATCTAGACACAAGGGAAGAAAATGGTAAGTGGTGCTAAGGGAGTGCGGTCAGCTGTATACAGACAGTGGCAAGCTGTACAGAATAGGTAGCCCTTTTTTTCCTACTACTGCCTCCCTTCCTCCCCACCCCCATACAAAAAAATCCCGGAAACAAAAAAAGAGAGATGGGCAAGGAGCCAGCAGATTATGAGGGATTTAAGACACATGAACCCACTGCACCTATTGGCCTTCATTTAGATCCCAATTCAAGCAAACCAAAAGGAGAAAATATAGGCAATTAGGGAAATGTGAACCTTGCCTGGGTAGTTAATAATGCTAAGGAATTATTATTGATTTGTGATATTTTTAAAGGGAGGAATCTTTGTCATTTAGAGATACATGCTGAAATATATACTAATAAAATAATATGATATCTTGAACTTGCTTCAAAATAATCTGAGGGAAGGGAAGTCAGGTGCAGCCAAGAAAACTCGGGGGAGGGAGCAGAAGAGAGACGACCAGCCACAGTCATCAGTAATTGTTAAGGCTGATGGATGATGGTAACGCAGGGGTTCCCCTATTTTGACATATGTTTGAAATTTCTGATAGCTCAGAAATTAAAGGACAGCTAAATTTTTTTAAAGGTTCCAAAGCTCTAAATGAGATTCTCATTGTTTCCAACATTTATCTTTTTATACAGAATGAAATAAAGCGATTATATGATCAACTTGTTAAGAATAAGACATCTCTACAACAGTCTTTGAATGAAATTAGTGGCCAGACTATTGATGAACAGCTTCAGGTAATCAAGTGAAAATAATTCAAACTGACTTAACCTTGACCCAGAGAGTCTCCTGCATAAAAGACTCCATAAGTCTGCACAAGCACCATAAGACTCCTGTGCTTGTGAATCCCTCCCTAAAATACAAGTCTGTGCAGTGTTGGGAAGGTTGTTGAGAAATGAGACTCTCACCCTCTTGGGTGGGGGTGCTGACTGCTCCAGCATCTAGAGACCATTTGGCTGCATATCAAAATTGTAAATCTAAATGCTCTTCATCCAGCAGCTCCATTCCCTTATACAGCAAGTGTCAATTGACCTAGTGTGTTCAGGCTGCGGCTCTACATTCTGGGTTTGTACTTATCCTAAAGAAATAAGACAAGAGCATAAAGATAAATATGTGTATGAATATTGAAGGAGGGACCTGGCAGCACTGCTTGAACTAAAAGGCTCTAAATAGCCTGAAAGTCCATTTAGAACCGACCGTTGCTAAAGCAGTGAGCAGCCTTACTGTGTCTGCTTAAAAGGCTCTAGATTAGTTTGTACTGTGACTAGGTGCTGAGGAGCTGATAAGGAAGGCATGCAAACTGTAGAATCCAACGACATGTGCAGTCCTGTGCATTTCAGGATATGCGTGTATACCTCTTCTCAGTACGTGCTTTGAGTACATTAGAAATAGACCGTCAGCTGTGGATCTTTGGGGAGAACTGGAGAGGATGGAGGAGAAGTTGCACTTTCGTTTTTCCCTTAGTTCTTTTCTATATTGTTTAGTTCTTTTTCAGTGACGATGTGTACTCCTGACTTATTAAAGGGTTTTATTTTCTCGTGTTGTCTCTCTCTTTAGAAAGTGGATGTATACACAGTGGAGCTGCAGAACTCTGAGAGCCGAGTGGCAAAACTAAGAGATGAAGGAGAGAGGCTTCATTTACCTTATGTTCTACTCCAGGAGGTCTACAAATTAGAGGTGTGTCTGGGCAGAAAATATTCAATCCATAAATCACTGTGATTGTAAAGAGTTAGGCATTTTTCTTCTACCAAGTAAATTTGTGCACTGTGTGCTCATTCAGTCTTGTCCAACTCCTTGTGCCCCCACTGACTGTGGCCCGCCAGTCTCCTCTGTCCAAGGGATTTCCCAGGCAAGAATGTGAGTGGGTTGCCATTCCCTTCTCCAGGGGATCTTCCTGACACAGGGCCCACATCTCCTGCATCTCCAGCATTGGCAAGTGGATTCTTTACCACTGAGCCACCTGGGAAGCTCTCCATGGAAATTTAGATATATATGCTTTACTTGGGTTATTTTCATGGTTGGGTGGAAATGTTTGTGCACACCTGTTCTTTTCAGGATGTCCTTGACAGTACGTGGGGAATCCTGAGAGCCAGGTACACCGAACTCAGCAGCCCTTTCATCACTGAGAGCCAGCAAGATGCTTTGTTGCAAGGCATGGTGGAACTGGTGAATATCGGAAAGGAAAAGCTTGCTCATGACCATTTACAACAAACCAAAAGTAAAGTTGCCCTACAGGCTCAAATACAAAATCACAAGGTAAGACACATGGGTCAGATCACCTTTTCATAGACTGTAAGTTATTCTGAGTGTGAACAGAGAGCATACATGTCCTTCCTTGGTGAAATATACATCATTCCTTCATTCTTTAAACAAACATCTATTACACCATGTACCAGGAACTCTGCTAAACTCTAAGAATATAATTGTGAGTGAAAATAGACAATTCCTAACATTTATGGAGCTTTTAGTTGATTGAGAAGACATTTTTTGTCAAGGAGAGATTCAAACAAATTTAAATTTGAAATTGGGTTAACTACTTTAAGAGCATTTAATAGAGGGAGTTGAATTCAGGAGGTTAGGAAAGGCCTTACTGAGAACTGAAATCAAAAGAAATAAATAAATTACAAATGTATATGTAGTATAATGCTACAGCAAATCCTTTTGCTTTCCATTCATTTCATTAAACAAAACCTCATGATAACCAACAAGAGATATGTAGTAATTCAAGTGCTGATAATAAAGGTGTAAGATACAGTTCCTGCTTTCAACAAGCTGAAGTCCAGGTTTTTGATAAGGAGACTTTAGGAAAAATTCAAAGGTAAATATTGTATAAGGAATGGAGGGGAAGAGGAGAAAATATATGAGCTGATATATGCAATGTCTCAAACCTTATGGTAGACCCTTTTATGTATCCCTTTCAGGGAATAAGAAAAGGGATTCACCTAATAAGAGGCCCCCAAAATAACTAGAGGGGGCAGCTGACTATAAATAGTGAACCAGGTGAAGGAAAGCCTTTCTCTTTAAAGGTTTTAAAGTGCTATTCTAGGAGCTTTGACCAACCAGAATCCCAATAGACCCCCATCAAGAAATTTCCTTTATTTAACCATTGTATTGAGTAGAAGTTAGAACCAAAGTTTAGAAACCCCTGGCTATTGAATATGTGATGTGAATTTCTTGGGCTCACACGTCTATCCATCCAATTTATTGTCTTGAAACCAATCAACCAAATCAACATCTACTTTTTGGTAAAAAATTAAAAAAAAAAAAAGTTTCTTAAAACTTGGAATTTCTGATATAGGAAAATCTCACTGGAAATTTTAGTTGCCTAATTAATAATATTTGCCCTTTAATATTGATAGTTTTGGGGGAAATATTATCAAGAATAATTTTTCATTGTGATTTGTTAAAATTCCATTAGTATTTGATGACCGTGGATACATAGGCAATTTTTGGTTTGTTTTCTCATGAATTGACTCTACATGGCTGTCCTGGAATTTTGGATTAGAAAATAAATATGACAGTATAACATGTTGAAAAAACTTGAATTTTAAGGCTTTTCACAGTGTAAAAATAAATAAATGTCAACATCTCATTTCACAGCTTTTTTTCCAGAAGCTTGTTGCTGACATGCTCTTGATCCAAACATATTCCAACAAAATGCTTCCTTCTTTAATGCAAAAGAAAGAAACATTTGGGGCAGAACTTGTTAAAGAAGTTAAATTGCTAGAAGAAAAGTCACACCAATATGGAATAAAGCTACAGAGTTTACTACAGGTATGTGGCTTTCATAAATTTTGCACTTAAGCCAGAAATTCTGGATTTTCAACCACCACCTCTAGGTTCGAAAACAAGTATCTGGTTATTATTAAGCAGTAGTTAAGTGAGAACCAGCAATGAGGAATGTGGAATCCTGTTCCAGTGCCTACTGCTGCTCCCCCAGTGAAATATTAGCTGAGATTTCCTATACATCAGTTAGGGATTGCACAGCATCTTTCTGCCTTCAAGGACTGTACAAATAAACAAAATGGGAAGCACTTTGAGGTCTTGAATGAGATCATTTCATGAAACATCAGTGGTTCTGAAACTGTGCATCCCAAAGAGGACAAGCCCAGATGTTCTGCTGCTGAAGTATAGATCTATGCCAGTCCTGTCCTGATTCAAAGAAAAAAGTTCAGCTTACATAAAGCTCTTTCTCAGTTTTAAGAAATAGAAATAGTTTTAAGAAATAGTTTTCAGAAAGCTCTTTCTCAGTTTTTTTAAGAAATTTTCACTTCTTAAACATGGTGGATATTAGTACATAAAATAAAGAAATACTCAACTTTTTAATGTGATAATAAGATATGGTATTATTTTATGCTAATAAAATTAATTTTCTAATAGTATGTCAAGTTGGTACTTATAGTAATAGTTCATGGTGTTTAAAAAAAGAAAGACTCCATGAGTGACTTGCCTCGTGATCCAGTGGTTAAGACTCTGGGCTTCCAAGGTAGGGGGTACAGGCTTGATCCTTAGTCAGGAAACTAAGATCCTACATGCCATGCAGCACAGCCAAATAAATTATAAGTTAAGTTTAAAGAAAAGAAAAAAGACTCCATGAGTCCAGTGAGTATCCCTGACTTTCAGGTGACCCACTGTTTCACTTGGTATAAGAATTAATGAGGTGGTTCGTTTTCCAGCAGGTAGTATTTTGTGTCCATAAATCAGCTCTGTTGAGGGTTAAGGCCCCAGAGGTGGGCTTCTCTGGAAACAGAGTGCTAGGACCAGGCAGACTCTGGCGAAGGCAGTAGTACTCCCCTGCTGAAGTGTGAGCTCACAGCCTCTCAAATCACTCCTTTGAGCGGCATGCGAGGGTAATGGGTTGGGTCATGTTCAGTGGGCTGGGAGTTGGAGCAGGGAGTGCTGGGAACAGCCTAACATGAGCTTCTGTTGAAAAACTTTAAAAGTTAGCACTTAATAAAAGTGCTTAATGAAAGGACTTAATAAAAGTCCTCTGAGATCTCCACAGAGGCGTATGTTGAGAGTATCATTTTAACTTAATCCTATTATTCCCTACTCAATTTGATGAGATGCACATAAAGCCCTAGTACCACCTGGATTTTTTAAAACCTTTTCCACACAGCAGTGAACGTGGAATTGGTTTCCACCAGACGCTGAGCTCTTATTCAGTTCAGTTCAGTCGCTCAGTCGCCCCATGAATCGCAGCACGCCAGGCCTCCCTGTCCATCACAAACTCCCGGAGTTTACTCAAACCCATGTCCATAGAGTCGGTGATGCCATCCAGCCATCTCATCCTCTGTCATCCCCTTCTCCTCCTGCCCCCAATCCATCCCAGCATCAGGGTCTTTTCCAATAAGTCAACTCTTCACATGAGGTAGCCAAAGTACTGGAGTTTCAGCTTCAGCATCAGTCCTTCCAATGAGCTCTTATTAGGGTGGGTTATATCTCTGAAACCCCTGGAATCTGTGCTTTAATTGTGTATGGTCTCAGAGTTCATTTTTGTTTGGGAGATTAATTTCATCCCTTTCTGGAACTAAGCCCCCTGGTGATCATGTGTTTTTGATTCTCTAGAAATGGGAAGAATTTGATGAAAACTATGCATCTCTTGAAAAGGACCTGGAAATTCTTATGTCTACATTGCCCTCTGTGAGTTTGGTAGAAGAGACGGAGGAAAGATTAGTGGAAAGGATTTCATATTACCAGGTATTTTGCTTCCACTTAAACCATCAAAGTCATGATCTGAAGCACTTTGTGTTTTTATTGTGTTTTGACTAAAGTACTTGATTTTGAAGATGAATGATTTGGATTGAAATGAAATGTTGCTCAAACAACTCACAGTGAGACGTCTTTGGGAGAACTGCAGATTTGCTTGTGGGCTTCTCTGTGTAACCATGTGCCTGACGTGGGGTCGGGACCTTGGTTTGAGTCCTGACTGTCATGGAGCACTCTGTCAGCTTTCTGTCCCTAAGGTTCAGTGTCTTTGTCTATAGAATGGAGGTAATCAAGCTTGTTCTACCTGTCTCTGGAGGTGGATGTCAGCAGGTGTGGACATGAGCTAAAGTATGAGAAGAACTTTGCCAACTATGCGCCTCTGAACATATTTTTAGTCTTATGACAAGTGAAGCCCTGATTGGACAGGGCCTATGAGGAAAACAACAATCTGTTACCTGCCCCCAGCATTATAAAGAGACTTCAGACTTGTGTCTTTCAGACACAATTTTTTCTTGTGTAACGTTTGGTATTGTTATGATCGAAGTCTCTGTGTCTCAGATTTCAATGCCATAGAAAAGATACAACCTTAGCATGATTTTCGAGTGCCATTGAGAATGTGACCTACAAGGTAAGAACAGGTTCTAAATATTTTAGACAGAAACTTGAAATGCTTAGTTTTTACTTTAGAATGTATGTGGTCAGAATCTGGTTGTGTGATTAGTTGTGTGTGTGTGTGCTATCAATTATCCACTTTAAAACTTCACAAGCAGGTTTGTTGCCTGACCAGACTGGATGAAAAATGAAAACGTGAATTACTTGGCAGTGTGCCAGCATTCCTTGGAGGCACTTAAGCTCCTACAAGGAGCATTTTCCAGAGGCTGGAATGCTGTAGTTATGCTCTCTAGGTGTCTTGAAAGTTTCAATTGATCTCTTCACCATCTTCACATATTGAGCCAAACTCCAACATAAATCTGAGTCTTCTGGGATAAGAAGCTGCTCTTTAATTCTTTGTTAGCCTAGGGGTGCAGAAGGTACCATCTGAACAGCTGAGAGAATGCAGTGGAAAATAAAGCTCTTAAACCTCGTGGGATTAAGAAACAGTTCACATTAGCCAACCTGATAGAAGCCTGATTATTTCTCCAAGAGTAGCTGTATACCTTAAACCAGTGGTCCCCACCATTTTTGGCACCAGAGACCAGTTTCATGGGTGAGGAGATGGTTTCAAGATGATTCAAGCGCATTATATTTACTGTGCACTTTATTTCTATTATTATTACATCAGCTCCACCTCAGATCCTCAGCCTTTACAACCAGGAGGTTAGGGACCCTTGCCTTAAACTATAACCTGTGTTTCTGTTAAGCTTGAAATCTTTTTAAAAATGATAGAATTGTTCTAAGACTTTTAAATACATCTGCCAGACTAAAAGAAGACAGAATATCTAGTGAAGCCCATCTTGCTGACAGCAGTCCTAAGGTTGTTATCCGTCTCCTGTGTCATGGGGAAGTTTGTATATATCTTGTCTGGGGGACATCTGTGGGCTGGGAATATAGGCTCAGTCAGTTGTGTGACCTCTGGAGTTGAACAGACCGTGTTCAATGCTGGCTGTCACCTCATGGGCCAAGTGACTAGTGCAGCCTGACTCTCGGGGACAAAATGAGGAAATTAAAACTTCTCAGAGCTACTCTAAAGATGAAGTGTCTTGCACTAAAGGCTTAGAAAATTAGAACCATTTATTTTTTTAAACTAACATTGAACAGTTTATTCTAGCCTGCAGACTCTAGCAGGAAGAGGGATTTGCAACTAGAGTGTTAGAAAGGGATTGGAGGTAGAATTTTTAATAATTTTTTAAAGGCGTAAGTTAGTTGGAAAATAGCAAATGTTCTGTTTGGCCATAATTTAGTTTTTAGGATTAAATTTAAGTAACTGTCAGGATATGTCATTAAGCTGAACCCAACTGCAGGAGATAATTGCTTTTAAAGAGTTCTCCTCAGGGGATCATTGTATTTGCAGTTTTGAAGAATTTTATTTTTCTTTTCATGGAATTGAATTAGCAGTGTACTGTTTTAATTTATTCTTCTGAAGTCCTCTTTTTTCTCCCTCCTGAGTCCTTATATTCAGAAGAATCTCCAAGTGAACTTTTCCCCCTACTATTTGGGTCTAAAGAATAACCCCTACCTACCTGGCTAGGTAAAATGCTTCCAGGGACCCAGACAAGAGAACAGAAACAAGGGCAGCTGAGTGGATGAATATTTGAGGGCTGGTGGGGACAGCAGTGGAGGAGAACCCAGGAGAACAGCCTCTTCTAAAGGAGCTTGCTATAATAGATCTTCCTGTTTTCCCAGAGTCACAGGAAATCCTGATTTCTATGTAAAATTTCTTGATTTACAGAGTAATCCTTAGGTCACACAAACACTATGTGCAAGTTCACTGTGCCCTGAAGACTGTCACCGTTTTAGTTTCTAGGTGAAAGAATTAAATGATCAGTTCTAAATCTGTGAATTTTCATTTTCTATTGTATGTTTAAGTCTATGCAGGAGAAATGCACTAGATAGTCTCATCATGAAAGATAATAATCCGTTAATTATGCTCAGACAGACTGCAAGAGGCTTGAGGATTAGGAAAGTATTATTGTTTCTTTTTTTTAATTGAAGTATAGTTGATTTACAATGTTGTGCCAATCTCTGCTGTATAGCAAAGTGTTACATACATATATACATTCTTTTTTAATATATATATTTTTTCCATTATGGTGTATCACAGGATATTGAATATAGTTCCCTGTGCTATACATTAGGACCTTGTCTATCCATTCTAAATATGATAGTTTGCATCCGCCAGTCCCAAACTCCCAATCCATGTTTCTCTTTCCACCCTGTCCCCCTTGTCAACCACAGGTCTATTCTCTATGTCTGTGAGTCTGTTTCTGTTTTGTATATGGGTTCGTTTGTGCTATAGTTTAGATTCCGCATATAAGTGATACATGGTACTTGTCTTTCTCTTTCTTACTTCACTTAGTATGATATCTCTAGTTGCAGCTGTGTTGCTGCAGTTGGCATTATTTCATTCTTTTTCATGGCTGAGTAATATCCCATTGTATATATGCACCACATCTTCTTTATCCTTTTGTCTGTCGATGGACATTTAGGGTGTTTCCATGTTTTGGCTGTTGTGAACAATGCTACTATGAACATGAGAGAAACATATCTTCCCCCCATTATTGTTCTGTCCAGGGATATGCCCAGAAGTATAGTTTTGTCCAGGGATTTGCCCAGAAGTATAATTTTGTCCAGGGATGATATGCTCAGGAGTGGAATTGCTGGATCATTCTATCTTGAGTTTTCTGAGGAACCTCCAAACTGTTTTCCATATTGACTGTGTGTTATTATTTCTTCAGTAGCCTCAACTGTAGGTTTTTCATGAGATATTTGAGTTGACTGGCTGATTTAATTTTAAGTAATTCAATCTATGACTTTATTTTTATTAGCAAATAAAAAGGAACATGGATGAGAAGCATGCCCGGCTTTACCAGACTCTGAATGAAGGTAAACAGCTGGTTGCATCTGTGAACTGTCCTGAACTAGAGGGCCAGATTGCAAAACTGGAAGAGCAGTGGTTGTCCCTAAACAAAAAAATTGATCATGAGCTACACAGACTACAAACGCTTCTCAAGCATCTGCTTAGGTATGTTTTCTTAAGGATTGATTAGTGTCAGGTTTTGCTGTGGAATAAGACCTCAGAAGGGTTCTGCAGTCAGCCACATTTCACATGTCATCCCCCTGTGGTACAATTTTTGATCATCTAAAGCAGTTGGGTCCCTCTTCCAGGCTAAATGGGATCTAGAGTCTCTGATGTTGGTTCATAGGACTCAGGATAATGTGTAATCAGTTTTCTATGAAAACTAGGAGTTATGTTATAAAATTATATACATGTTACCTTTGTGTCATAATGTTGCTCTTTCCTACATTCTTCCAAAATTTTTTTAGATCTTAAAAATAATTTTAGCTAATGGAATAGTTTGGAAAAAGTCTTTGGAGTTCTTCAAAGAATTTTTTTTTTTTTTGCTTTAACAGCTCAAACCTTTTATAAAATTTTTTTTTATGAAGTATACTTGATTTACAATGTTGTCTTAATTTATGGTGTATAGCAAAGTGATTCAGTAATATATGTATGTGTTCTTTTTCATATTCTTTTCCATTATGGTTTACTATAGAATAATGAATATAGTTTCCTGTCCTATACAGTAGGATCTTATTGTTTATTTATTTTATATATATTAATAGTCCTGTGTTTATGTTGATCTCAAACTCCTAATTTATTCTTTCCCCTTTGGTAATCACAAGTTGTTTCCTCTGTCTCTGAGTCTGTTTCTATTTTGTGAATAAGTTCATTTTTATCGTATTTTAGAATCTTCATGTAAATGATTATCATGTGCTCTTTGGCTTTCTCTGACTTATTTCACTCTTGAACCCCTTGAGGAAGGTAGAAAACACAGAATGTTTAACCTGATTCTCTTCCCTGCCTCTTAGGGGGCTGTCTTAACCTAAAGAAGTTTAGAAGTTTACCAGAAGGAAAGCATTTTGCTTGGATATTTTCATTCTATCAGATATATTGGCATCCAGTGAACAGCAATTTGCTGTTATATAGCTTATAATAAATAATAACAGCTTATAGTAATACAGCTTATAATAAATAAATGTTGGTTATATTTTTATTGTACACAAATCTATAGAGAACATTTGATGAATAAAAATAATCTCTTTCCTTACCTGTGGGTTTATTTTGGTATAGCTATCAAAAGTTTTTTAAAGAATATTTTAGACTTTAAAATGCCTCTTTGTTCTTGATTAGTCATTATGGAATCATAGAAAATGATAGAAGCATCAGATTTGGGGTCTGGAATGAAACAGGGTATATAATCCTTAAAAAAAAATCATAATTCTTTTCTGAATACCAGGGTTGGTCAACACAAGAAATCATACAGTGAAACAGAAGAAAATATGCGGCTGTTGCATATTGTTTCTTATTTCCTTTCTCTCTCGCTTTGCTCCTGTTAGTTATAACAGAGATTCAGATCAGTTAACAAAGTGGTTGGAATCTTCTCAGCAAACTCTGAACTATTGGAAAGAGCAGTCCCTCAATGTGTCTCAGGACCTGGACACAATCAGAAGCAACATAAACAATTTTTTTGTAAGTTGTAATAGAATATGCTTGAATAATTATTGGTTGGCTGTAAATAGCAGGGGAAAATTATGAGAGTTGATGTGTTTCGTCTCCATAAGCTTTATGTGTGGATAAGGAGTAAGACTTGGGCTAATAGCAGCTGTATCCTTCAGACTTAGAACTATTTGTTTATATTATTGATTTTACATTTATAATACTGATAAGGTATTTTTTATTGGCCCTATAAAATATATATAAATTTAAAACTTACTCTGACATGGAACATGTTTCATAAGTGCAGAAAATATCTTTCCCACCAGTTCCGCCCCAAAACCTCACAAGATAATCAATTCATACATGCTAGTTAATAAATACATGGTTTTAAATTGTTCTTACAGAATTGATATTTCCACTTAAATGTTATTGTTCTGTTGTTTTAAGGTCTTCTTTTTTTTAAAGAAAGAGTAGTAACTTTTGTAATATAAATTATACTTCCGAGACCTGTTTGTCTTTTCTCTTAGTCTTTTCTCCACTTTTCATATTTTGTAGCCACACTCATTTTGATGTTAAAGTGAAAAGATTTCTTAAATATACTTGGAAAAAGCTTATAAGTACACAGGAATATTTTCAAATATTTTAGAAAATTGGTTGCATTTAATTCACTTAGTATGAACTTTGTGCTGTGTTCCATAGTTTGTTTTTAAAGTTGAAGTGATTTGGCTATTTTTAAAAACAATAATCCATTAGATTACAAGCCCCTCAAGGGGTAGGAATTTCATTTCATCTCTTTTGTTCCCCACCATATATCTAATGCCTGGAACAGTGCCTGACATTTAGGAAAAATGTGTGTGTGCATATATACATACACGCATATACATATAAATATTTACTATTTGAATTCAGTTATTTAGCTTTGAACTCTAATCAGCTATTCTGATTCTTAATTACTCCCTGCCATATTTATATATTAAAAGTTTCTCTTTTTTATTATTTTCATTTAATTTTGGCCGTGCTGGGTCTTCGTCACTGCACGTGGGCTTTCTCTAGTGTGGCAAGCAGGGTGTACTCTCTAGTTGTGGTGTGCGGGCTTCCCACTATGGTGGCGTCTCTTGTTGCAGAGCTTAAGCTCTAGGGTGCATGCGCTCAGTACTTGCAGCATGTGCAATCGTTCCAGACCAGGGATCAAACCCATGTCCCCTGCACTGGCAGGCAGATTCTGGACCATCAGGGAAGTCCTTAAATGTTTCTAAATTTTAAAACTGTTTGCTTTTAGGAGTTTTCAAAGGAAGTTGATGAAAAGTCCTCCTTGAAGACTGCAGTTCTAAGTACTGGGAACCAACTCCTTCACCTGAAGGAAGCTGATACGGCAACACTGAGAGCTTCTTTGGCACAATTTGAACAAAAATGGACAGTGCTCATAACTCAGCTTCCAGACATCCAAGAAAAACTTCACCAGGTAAGTATTCAAAGACCCAGCATTTGAATTAGCATCCATTTGTTAAGGCACAACTCTTTTAAAATCATTTCTCTGACTCAATAATTTTCATTGACACCACCTTTTTTTTCTCTGGCACCACTGAATATAGGTCTTAATTACTGGACTCTCCTCCAGTGGGATCTTTCTTAAGAGAGAAATCAGGCTTAATTACTTTATTTCCCAGTTTATCTGCACCACTGTGTTAGTTTATGTGAAGGTCATTGTCATTGTTTTGGGGTCACTTATTCTGAGCTTGAATGCTGGGTTTGTTTTCGTGAGTAACCTGCATAATTATGTGGTGTGACCTTTTATCAAACTAGATATCATCGTCAGTGACGCCCTGATTCATTTTGTTAACTGCAGGTAATTAAATGGAAATCATTTTGTTTTTGCAGCTTCAGATGGAGAAATTGCCGTCTCGTAAAGCAATCATGGAAATGATTGACTGTATGAACAATGTGGAACATCAAACTGAAGATGAAGACTCCGAGCATTCACTGAGTTCTGCATCTCAAGTTAAAAATCTTCTTCAGAAGTACAAGGTAATTATCCAAAAAAAGCCAGAAGCCATTTCATGAAATAAAGAAGGCAAGTCTGTCAGAAAAGAAATACTGAACAAAGAGACATGTAGAATATAATTTAGAAAAGCTGATTCTATTGGTGGGGAATGTGATGGTGGATGATTCTAAAGAGAGAAGTTAGTATACTTGCTCTTATCCTGCCCCAATTCTTTTGGTAGCTCCCATCACCACAGTACCGAATCCGAGATTTCAACTGGCTCTGGCCTCTCTTTTCCTCTCCAGCCTCATCTCTTCATTTTTCCATGTAAACCCTGAACTCCGCCTGAACCAAGTCCTTTGTGGTCCCTCCACTGCTCCTGGGGCTCTCCCACTCATGTTTTTGTATGTGCTGTACCTTTGGCCTAGGAATTCTGGTGTCCCACTTTTAGCCGTAGGAATCTTCTTAGTCATCCTTCCAGAGTCAGTTCAAGTGTCTCCTCATTTGGAAATCTGACTCTCCCCTGCCAGATCAGTTTACTTTCCAGGATTAGGTGTCTGCATGGTGCTATCAATAGTTACTATCACCCAGTATTATAATTATTGAGTTGGCCAAAAAGTTTGTTCCAGTTTTTCTATCACATCTTATGGAAAAACTGGGATGAACTTTTTGGCCAACCCAATGTTTCCTTACTTGCCCATCTCCTCACCTTGACTTCACTTCTTGAGAGCAGGGGCTTCTCCTTTACTTCCCCAAAACAGCACACCTAGCACAATACCTGGCATTCAATAGGTATTAAGTAAATGTTCCTTGGATAAGAAAATGCGTAAGGAAAACTTGATATCCTTCTACAAATAGATAGGAATGTGGACTTCTCCATGATATGCAATTTCGAGTAGATTTAACTAACATTTAACAAGCCACATGCAAATACTTATTGTGTGCCAGCAAGGTGTTTGCCACTAGGAACACAGAGATGAATGAAGGCTCTGGTCATTGCTTTCCAAGACCTCATAGGCTAATAGATCTAGCCTCTGGTCTGGTAAAGAACCTGCCTGCCAATGCAGGAGATATAGGAGATGTGGGTTAAATCCCTGGGTCAGGAAGATCCCCTGGAGGAGGAAATAGCAACCCACTCCATGTTCTTGCCTGAAGAATCTCAATGACAGAGGAACCTGGCAGGCTACAGTCCAAAGGGTTTTAAAGAGTCAGACACAACTGAAATGATTTAGGACAGGCAGAAAATGAATGGCTTAGCCACAAACCAAGATATTAGTAAGGATTTTCTTTTTACTTCTTATCCCATCCTAACTTCAGTGAGTAGTAGAATCTGTAGAGGGACTATGTGTATTTTTCTCACAGGCCCTAGCAACCTAGCACATAACTTGGTTTTCCCCCTAGATGTCTCCAAAGGAAGTACTCAAATTTGCCAGGATAAACCCAACAAATATTAGACTTGAAAGAAACAGGCTTGGCCCTAGGAGGGTTTAGGATTGATCTAGAACTTAAAGTCATCCAAACTCAGAGGCTCCCTAGACAGTCCCCAGGGGAACAGAGAAGCTGCCTAAACTGGCAGAGTTCCTTAAAGGTGTCCTGGGTTTTCTGAGAGTTTTAACTTCAGACTTCTCATCTGGTCATTTCCATGAGCCCACAGAATGACTCTGAATTCCAGTGTGGCTCTCAGGAAGCCTCTTATAGGAACCCCTTGTCAGATCTTGGGTCTTGATTTTGATTCCTATGATTCTACTACCATCCATGGTGCCATCTTTGATTTTTCCGCCTGTTTGAAAGCCATGAGTCTCTCTGTTCCAGAAATGTGTAATTCTCAATAAGACTCTCCACTCAAAGCAGACACCTGATGGGGTTGGGGAGGGGTAGACAGGTGCCCCTTGATGAGCCAGTGGCAGCCTGGGGCCTCCTGCAGCACAACAAAGGGGAGGTCCAGTTCCTCTAACCCACTTCAGTTCAGGCGTTGGTGGTTTAATTTTGCTTTCTTTGGTTTAGGAGTTTAGAATGGAAATGGACTATAAACAATGGATAGTTGACTTTGTAAACCAGTCATTACTGCAGTTAAGCACCTGTGACGTAGAGAGTAAGCGCTATGAGAGAACGGAGTTTGCAGAGCACCTGGGAGAGATGAATCGCCAGTGGCAACGGGTGCACGGAGCCCTGAATAGCAAGGTGAGCTCATGGTCACAGTTTGATATATGATTTGGCCTTCGCAAAATTCCACCTTCTGAAAAATTTAAAAAGACATTTTGAGTCTTCCCTAGTGGTCTGGATGGTTACGAGTCTCCTTCCACTGCAAGGAGTGCAGATCCAATCCCTTGTCAGGGAATTAAAATCTTGTGTGCTGCACAGAGTGGCCAAAAATAAATAAACTAAAAATAAATAAATAAATGGGCATTTGTGTGGTTAACTTACAGTCAAACCTAATAATCATCTAAATTCTAGCCCCTTTTAAATCCAGAGCTCCAGCATTCTCCATTGGTGCATTTAAGAGTGGGAAATAGTTTTTAATATTTCTTTGTGATATCTTGGTGGGAAATTGAATTAGGCAAGTAAAGAAGAGACATGTTATTTAAGAAGATGTCAAGTATTGCATGAGGCTACTAAATGGTCAGAGGTTTTGACATTTTCTTTGAAAGTAGATGTTCAAAAGCAGCAAAGCTATTTCAGCTTTAGAAGGACTATAAAAAGAAAGAAAAATGTATATGACTTCTTGTTAGATTTTTATTCCGTGACTGAAAAGACTAAGGAAACCTACTGTTAGGAAAATATTTAATATTCATATATAACAGTGAAATTGGTTGATTTCTATGTTGTGTACAAAATGCATACAAATAGATTTATATAATTAAGTACATGAATGAATAAAGAACATGAACAGATAATTTACAGAAGAGAAAATTATACTTAGCAAATAAACATGGAAAGGTTACAGCTTTGACAGCTGAAATAAACATTAACAACATTATATGCTTACTAAACTAGAACAAGTTAAAGATAAAAGCCCAAAGCTTTCACATTCATGCATTGCAGATAATGGCTTCAATACCCTTTGGAAAGCCTTCAGAAAATTTCAAGAACCATAATAATCATCTTACTTCTTAAAACAGCAATCTACTTCTTATACATTTATCTAAAGTAGATAGTCCTTTGAAAAGGAACAGATATGTGCACAAAGTGTTCAATTCAACATTACTTATTCTGGTGAAAAATGTAGACTCCTTGAATTTCCAACTTGAGAGAAATATTAATAATTAATCATATGGTGTCCATTTGATGAGATATTGGGCAGCCTTTTAAGTGAATGCAAGTCATGCCACAGCAAGTGCCTGTGGCATATGAAAAGGAGTATTAAACTTTATAGATACTGTGATTGTAACCTAATAAACTTTGTGAGCATTAGAAATGAGAACCAGACTGAAAAAATATTACTTTATTAAGTTGATGCATTATTTGTGATATTCTTTATACTGACAGTTTTTAAGTGAGTCTAATAAAGAGAGTCTGGAAAAAAGAACATTTTCTTAAGCTTTACATATATCAATAGATGATACAGTGAAAAAATATTGAGTGTTAGCAACATGAGTCTGTTTCCCAAAGATACTGTGGCCTTCCAGAACAGCCAGTATTCTTAGCAGGTTACTTTTCATTTCAAATGTCAGATTTTTTTTTAAAAAAGGAGATTGTAATTCTTATTTCCTGGTTTATGAATCTTTCTTCCAAAAATTATTGGGAAATCTTATGCAAAATGTTATAAATAGGAGAGGAAACAAAAGTATCCTCTTAAAAATATCATGACATTCACATTTTAAAGCATGTAGTTGAACATAAGAAAATTTTATTTTCTTATTCATAACTGGTAGATACAACATTTAGAACAACTTTTGGAAAGTATCACTGAGAATGAAAACAAAATACAGATTCTGAACAACTGGATGGAGGCCCAAGAGGAGAGACTGAAAACTTTACAAAAACCTGAAAATGTGATCTCGGTACAGAAGACGCTTCTGGATTGTCAGGTGAGAAGGTTCACAACTCGGGCTGTTAGCTACCCCTCCTCCCCCAGGGAGCAACTCAAGCTGCTGCAGTTTCTCAGGGTTCTCCTCCAACCCCAGGTCCTTACTTTCTTATATAAAATAGAGAAATGTCCATGTGGTTTTTTTTTTGTTTTTTTGTTTTTTTTTTTTTTGATGAGCAGAAAAAGGTATTTTCATGGTTATTGTGGTTCTTAAGAGACTTGAATGTTATTCTTAAGAAAAAAATGTTGGGAGTTCCCTCGCAGTCCAGTGGCTGGCATTTGCTGCTTTCTCTGCTGTGGCCCGGGTTGACTCCCTGGTAGGAAAACTGAGATCCCACAGGCCGCATGGTGTGGCCAAAATTTAAAAAAAAAGTTGCAAGGGAATTTTGATTTAGATGTTTTCCAATATTTGTGTTTTTATTAATTATCTACTGTTTACAAAGTTATTCTGGTCTCCATGATTTTCATTATTTCATTCTGTTTCTTCAGAGGACAGTGGTTTTCTTTCACCTACTGTGTAATGTGTTCTAAAAGGGGTGCTTTTTCCCTTGGAGACCCTGTCTAAATCCCGTTTGGACTGGAGCGTGTTGGCTGTGCCCTTTTATCATCCAGTCGTCGTTCTCCAGGTCACTCAGTCTATAAGGTCCCTCACCCTCCCTCCCCACTGCCCTGATTGTGTCACTCTTCTTGGGAGCCGTCCCCAGGCTCCTCGGCTTCTGCACCGCCTACATGAAGACGTGACACTCCTCACTGTTGGGTGGAAAGTCAGCTCAGACCCCAATTCTACTTAGAAGGTTGCAAAATGATACTCAATAGAATATGGGTGACAACACCATCACATGGTGTCGTTCATTTTCAGATGGTCATATCCCGTTTCTGACTACCCGCTAGCCATTTCCATTTTGTTGTTTGTTGTTGTTCAGTCACCGTGTCGTGTCGGACTCTTGGCGACCCCATGGACGGTAGCCTGCCAGGCTCCTCTGTCCATGAGATTTTCCAGTCAAGAATTCTGGAATGGGTTGCCATTTCCTCACATACAACTCCTGACTGGAAACTCAGTCCTACAGCACCCCCAACAGGCCACCCTGGGTTCACTGGAGTTCTAACTTATTCATGCCTGGGATGTCATCACCATTTTCCCGATGAGAAAACGCAGGTTGGGGGTTTGATGACTTTATGCTTGGTCCAACAGCCAGTACAGGGCAGATATGGAATGGAGACTCTATCTCCTAAACTCTTTCTACTATTCCATGATGATAAGGGCTTGCTACCTAGACTCTTCTAAAGAGTCTACTCTAGAGCCACATAATAACTGAAATATTTGTAAAAAATCATCCTGTAATTGTGTAAATTCATATTGTAAAATTTCATTGTAAAAATTGAACAGTGGCATATGATTAAAATGTCTTTTGTGTAATGTTATTTTATTATATATTCTAATGGCATTTTTACTTGAAAAGTGCATACTGCTATCTCTTACCCTTATTAATTATTTTATAATATTGCACATATGAAAACCTTTTTCCTCTGGCCTTACCAGGATATAGAAAATCAACTTGCAATTAAATCCAAAGCATTGGATGAGTTGAGACAAAATCACCCGACTTTGGAGAGTGGGACAGTGCCACTATTGGAAGACACAGCATCCAAAATTGATGAACTATTTCAAAAGAGAAACAATGTTATGAACCAGGTACTAGAATTCATTCAAAGTGTACCATTTCTTTTCAGATATTCTTCTTTTATCTTATTTGTTGTTTATTGGTAAATACTTGCTCTATACCAAAACCTGAAAAATTGCTGAGAAAAATACTGAAGTAAAGTAGAGAAACCTATTTCAAATCTCATGGGCTTTTTTTCCCCCTTCACTGGATAATTAGAGGCAAAATCACCAAATTCCCACATCCTTGGCAAGCTTGAAGTTCACTTGGTTATCTTTGTTTTGTCTAAAACACTCACATACTCAAGTGTCTCCAGCTATCCCCCAAACCCTACAGAGCAGCTAGCATTGTCTGCTGGTCAGATATACAGGAACAGCCATGAAGAAGCAGCTCAGATTGCCCACTCCAGCGAGATGCCCCGGGGCGGTGGCGGGGAGTGGTTCTGTCCCATGTAGCCTCTGTTAAGCTAGAAGCATGGTCAGCATAGGAAAAACTCCAGAGGTGGGGAGAGATGGCATGTGGTGAAGAGAGAGCATAGAGGAGTGTGGAAGACATCTGCTGATTGTGTCAAAGGCATGTCAAAGTCTGCATTTACCCCTTCCAGGAGAAGAGCACCAAGAGAAAAAGGACAGTCATCCTCAGACTCTTCAACTTTGACATCTCCCCACAATTGGAAGGAGAAACTGTCAATAGTACCCTATTATAAGTGTGTCCTTGTTTCCCAGAGAGTCCTCATTGTGGATTATTGTCATTTACTAAAATCTACTTTCAACCGTTTGTTTCAAGAGAGAATTGGGAGCAACCTCTATAAATGAAATCCATAGGTAACCTTCAGTCTCATTCCTCCCTGAGAACTCAGGCAGGAAACTAGGGATGAGCTTAACTTATCTTCTGTGAGTCATTTGTTAACGTATCTTTTGTGAGGCACTATGTGAGAGTTGGACTGTGAAGAAAGCTGAGTGCCGAAGAATTGATGCTTTTGAACTGTGGTGTTGGAAAAGACTCTTGAGAGTCCCTGGGACTGCAAGGAGATCAAACCAGTCCATCCTAAAGGAGATCAGTCCTGGGTGTTCATTGGAAGGACTGAGGCTGAAGCTGAAACTCCAATACTGTGGCCACCTCATGTGAAGAGCTGAGTCATTGGAAAAGACCCTGATGCTGGGAGGGATGGGGGTCAGGAGGAGAAGGGGACGACAGAGGATGAGATGGCTGGATGGCATCACTGACTCGATGGGCATGAGTTTGAGTAAACTCCGGGAGTTGGTGATGGACAGGGGGACCTAGCATGCTGCGGTTCATGGGGTCGCAAAGAGTTGGACACGACTGAGTGGCTGAACTGAACTGAACTGATGCTCATTGCCAAGGGTACAGTGATAAACAAGAAAATAAATTGTTCTTACCCTCAAATTACTTCAGCCTACACAAGGATACCTGTAATAAAAGGATGGAGCAACAAGTGTTGACAAGGAGATGAAGACACTGAAACCTCCTACACTACTGAGACTGTGTGTAGGTTTTTTCCACAAATGTATGCTTTCAGTTCTCTGGGGTATATACTTAAGAGTAGAATCAGTAGATCATATGGTAACTCTATGCAGCATTTAACTTTCTGAGGGAATGGCAAATGTTCCTATAGAGGCTGCACACCTTTATGTTTTCATTGCAATGTATGAGGGTTCCAGTTTTTCCCTGATCTCTCCAACATTCGTTTTTATCAAACTTTGAGGATAGCCATTCTAGTGGCTGTGAAGTGGTATCTTGTGGTTTTGATTTCTCTAATGACTGTGAATGTTGTGTGTCTTTTCATATGCTTGTTGGTCATTTGTATATATTCTTTAGAGAGATGTCTATTTAATCCCTTGTCTATTTTTTAGTTGGTTGTCTTTTTATTGTTGCGATATAAGTGTTCTTCTCTACATAATACATAAAAATTTTTGCACTTACATATTCTCAGTTGTATCAGGAATCATTTAAATGCTTCAAATTTCAACTTTTCCTAGTTATCAAAACACGTTGAAGGATAAAATACAGCCACCATTGCATTTCCTCTCACTTTGCACTTGCTCATCATTTTGGCCAAGCATGTTCCCCTTCAATTTATGCCTGCTCTGCAGGAGTAACCAGATTTAAGTGCCAGTTAACCCAGGTAACCCATTACATTTATAATGCTTTATAGTTTTCAGAGCATTTTCAGAAACACTACTTCTTTCTTTATGTTTTCTTTTATCTGTTCTGTGGATGAAAAAGCAGACTTAAGGATTAAATACCTTGCCCAAGGTCAGAAAGTGAATAGGGTGTCACTGAAATGTGAAATCTCAGATTCTGACTCCTCACTCAGTGTTTTTCCCCTGGTCTGCCCCTCTGTAGGCTGAAGGATCCATGCTGATCCTTCTGGTCTTAGGGCTTTTTTCCATTCACTTATTCTAAAACTTAACCTTCTTTGATATTTCTTATTCATTTGCCCACCTTCAGTGAATCATCAAAGCTCCACTCTGAAATTAAAATACCTAACTTGGATACAGTGGTAGAGTCCTTAGAAGAGAAAAAAAGAGATGAGCAAGCCTATCGTTGATGATTTCCTAAATATGTTTCTACTTTTTTGTATAGGTCAACGAGCTCAAGACCTCCACGCAGTCTGTTTTACAGGAGTGGAAAATTTATGATAAACTCTATGAGGAAGTGAATATGATGACAATCCGATTCTGGTACTGCATGGAACACAGCAAGCCTGTGGTTTTATCATTAGAGGCTTTAAGGTGCCAGGTGCAGAACCTTCAGGTAAATTAACCATGTCTTGGCACAGTGCGTTATTGGCAGAAAATCTCCAGTGGAAGAAAGCATAGATGTGGACACAATTGCTCTTATGTTTTCCACAGAGAAACGTGAAACAGTATTTTAAACAGCAGCATCAAAAGTATAACTTGAAATTTCAAAATGAATTACATGTACCCAATGAGTGAAACTTTGTAAATACATATTGTGAATTTTTCTTCATCTTTCATGTTCATATGATTTCACAATTTAAAGGTTTTGGTTTGGAGTGTTGGTTTTTGTTTTTTTTTAAGCATACAATCTTAAGTTCTAGCCTCAAATGAAAGAATGCCTTCTTGGTTTTCTTCTTCATATTTCTAATAATTTACGGCTGTCCTATAAAGGTTTGAGTGTTAATATTATTGTGATATAGTGGCAAGTGTCTCTGGATGAGGCCAGTTCGTTCTGAAGCTGACATACGTATTCTGTCCTCTTAGACTCTTCAAGATGAAGCTGAGAGCAGTGAAGGGAGTTGGAAGAAACTCCAGGAGGTGATTGGAAAACTCAAAGAGTACTGCCCCTCAGTTGCTGAAATAATTCAAGAGAAATGCCAAAATACTCACACAAGGTATGCTTCAAGAATGATAGAGCAGATTTTTTTAATCTTCTCAAAAAAGATAAATAAGGTTTTTTCATCTTATTAAGCCTTCTTAATCATCTGAGATAACTGGTTTCCTAATATTCTGGTCTCTCCTGCTTGGAAGGATCTAGTTCGTGTAAGATTTGGTGTTGTGAAGGCTATTGTACTTGCCTTGTACAAGTGTTTGATATAATCAATCTAGAAGTAAGTACAGCCCTAGTATAGCCACTTTCAGTGGATAGAGGCTAAATGCCCGATGTGATCCTCACAGGCACTAAAAAAGCAGGCAGAAACGGACTGAGGGGTGGCCAGAAGGGCAACCTGTCTTACTGGAAACATTATAAAGTGGAAGAAAGGGGATGTTAGAGTACCTCTCAGGAGATATTTGTGAGATTCGGAGGAATTCTTTGATGACCTGCTTATGATTGAAAGCTCCTTCTGAAGAGGGTGGCCCTGCTTAATTCTGAGGCCTTTGCTGTATGGGGTATGAAGATTGGCTCAAAGCTGATTTGCATCAGTGATGATGAGATTAAGCCACCCTCAGTGATCTTCTCCATCCTTTCTCCATGCACATTCAGCCTCTCCTGTGAACCAACTTGGAACAAGTGTTGAATAAGCGACACCACATTTATGCACCCTGCGGTGGTGTTCTGAGCTCGTGATCCAGTCTTTAGTGGAAGGAGGGGCAGAAGGGAGGGTAAAGAGGAACACAGACACATATCTGATTGCACATACAGTATTGAGACCACCCTCAAAACATTTGGTGGTGCTGCAGGTTGCTATTAAAGGGACTGGGTTGTCACCACTGCACAGACTCATTCAGTTGTTAATACAGGAATGTATCAGCTGTCGTATTGGAAAAGACTGAAGAAAATGCCACTAAAATGCCCATGGTAGTTACCTCTAGGTTACTGAGATATCAGGTGATTTTTTTTTTTTTTACTTCCTCTGTATAGATAGGTGGGTAGATAGGTAGATAATCTCAATATAGGTGTGCATAGACTTAAACATACATGTTTTGTGGAGGGTTATGAGCATATGTTGTATTTATAATTGGATGAAATCTTATTTTTAAAACAGATGGTTTTGAGACAATTTGTGACATACATAAAAATAAAGCAATTATGCCATTTTTTACCTTTTTCACCCATTTAGCGGGGTCACTGATATTGTGAAACAATCATTCTCACTTGCTTCAGGTGAGAATGTAAATATTGTAGTGTTTTCAGAAAGCAGTTTGAACATACACCTATAACCTTAAAAATATTTACATATTTATATTCTTTGACCCAATAATTCTCTTTAAAAAATCTAGTGTAAAACCAATATCTTTAAATACAGAAAAAAACCTTTGAATAAAGTTGTATCTGAGTGTTATATTTGGAAGCAAAAATTGAAAATTACTTCAATATTCATACTAAATTGGAAACTGGCAATTAAAAAACAGACCATTTATAGACCATTATGTACATCCATTTAAAATTAGGCTTATTTTTTATTAACATGACAAAATTTTTTTAAGTTAAGTGAGAAAGGAAGGCAGAATGTTATAGTCCATATTATGGATTAAAAACAAATTTTTAATTTCTACATTTTTTTTAACTTTTCAATTTAATAAAATGAAAAAAGTATTACAGAAAATGTTTTTCTTATTATGATTTTTAGTTTTTGTAGCAGTTTGACAGTACAACTCAGATCCAAAAAAATTCATACAACTAATGAATGTGCCAGCCCCACAAAATTAGCTAATTTTCATGGATACAAAAATACTTTTATTATTTGCCATTGTTTATAATCCAGAGAAGGAAATGGCAACCCACTCCTGCATTCTTGCCTAGAGAATCCCGTGGACAGAGGAGCCTGGTAGGCTGCTGTCCATAGATAGGGTCACACAGAGTCAGACATGACTGAAGCGACTTAGCATGCATGCATGCATTGGAGAAGGAAATGGCAATCCACTCCAGTGTTCTTGCCTGGAGAATCCCAGGGACAGAGGAGCCTGGTGGGCTGCTGTCTGTGGGATTGCACAGAGTTGGACACGACTGCAGTGACTTAGCAGCAGCAGCATAATTTGGTGGTATCTACTCCAAAAGTGAGATATCTAACTAGGCTTCATCAACAGCTCTAGTTATGTTCACCGGGAATCCAAAGGTGATTTTATGTTTTAGCCTGGTCCTCATGGAGACCAGCTATGTAAATCTGGGGCCTGAGTACCCCACTGCTGCCCGCCCTCATAGACAGTGTGCTAGCATCCTTTGAAGGGCACACCTGGGAACAATTTTCTCATATGATTAAGATCAGTCTGCACCAAGTAACTTTCTGCTGCAAATCAGCCTAAGTACTAAGAGAATACACAGGAAGTAACATTTCTCTAAAGAACAAAATATTATCAAGTACCAGGTAATATCTGCCATTTTTTTCCCCTCAATTCACAAAGAAATTAGTCCTATAACAAAACATATTTCTACAAAACAGTAAAACATTAAAAAATGTAGAACATAGTAGAAAATAAGTACCCTTTGCTGAGAAATAGGAAAGTATATTTTTTTAATTTCTACTTTTTTATAAGGAAACTGTTGCTTTTGTAATTAGAAAATAAATTTGACATAAATACATTTTAAATAAGGCCTATCTGAAGACCTGCTTTATGAAACAGGAACCCTTCCCATGTGGAGAAATTTTCATCAGGCAAACAGTTTGGTACTTTTCCTCACCTTTGCCTAAGAGATGTTCATAATACAATAGATATTTCCTGCCAGTCACAAATTTTGCAGATTTTGTTGAAAATTGTAAAGTCAATGAAATATCCTAACTTGGAATTCTGTTGGAATTCTGTTTATATACTGATGATAGCATTCATTTTGAAAAGGCATTCAACGGTGTCTTCTTAATTCATCTGCTGCTAGCTTAACGGATAGAGTATGCATTTGCTTTTGCTGCAAAGGAAGAGATGGATGGGGGTCCTGTTTCTTATTTTGCCCTGACAGGTGGACTCAGGTAAACCAAGACATTGCAGACCAGTTGCAGAGGGCCCAGAGCCTGCTGCAACTCTGGAAGGCATGTAACAGTGCTCACGCTGAAGCTGCAGCAAGGCTGGAGCAGCAGGAAAACAAGTACCAACAGCTCGCAAACATCAACACATCTGGGAACAACCTGGCGGAGATCCTGCCCCCGGCCCTGCAGGAGGCAAAGGTAGGCGTTATGCCCATTGGGAAAACCGAGGGCAAGACCGCCTGATGGGCAGGGCCGTGACCCAGGGAGTAGACAGGCCACAGGCAGGGAGCAGCGGGTCAGGAAAGGGGTGTGAGCGGTCCATGTGGGACACGGGCAGGACAGGGACGTGTGGGGTTGGGGCAGCCGGGCAGTGGAGCTCAGTGAGGGTCTGGCAGTGGGTAGCGGAGTCAAGGGCACCTGACCACCTCCCTCCAAGTCTCCTCTTTCACTCTAGCAGGTAAATCTCTAAGGCAGAGGCCTCGTACAAAGTCTGCAATTAAAGCAGAAGTGTACCAGCTGAATGTGGTTATCTGAGAAGCAGATGTTGAATCTCTTGATTTAGAAAGAATCATAGATTTGCCCCCATGTTAATAAGGCCTTTCTGTGGAAATAATGATTTTTAGACTAATATTTAAGAGTTATATACTTTTCTCTGTGGTTTTATTCTATTATGTTAATGAATAGCTATAGAGTAAATACTTTTTAATGTTAAATTAGGTGACCAGACACATTTTGTATCTTTTGATACTATAGGTCAAATAAATAAATATCAGCTAGAGACAAGAATTCAATAGATATGAGTCATATTTCTGATCAACTTCTATCTAATCTGTTGTTTAAAAAAAAAAGAAATTCACATAGATGCAATATTTCCAAAATCAGTTCTAAAATTGGCTTGTTCAGTGAGATTCCACACTCCCTGCATATGAATCCATTTATGTTACAAAGTCTCAGACAGAGAAAAGGGTTGGATTGATTCTTTAAATGCCTTAAAGCAGATCCCTAAAGTGTTCGATGATTAGAAATAGAACTCATAAGACTCTACCAAAGTCATCTCCAGTTTCTATGAACTAGAAGCCCCGGCTTTATTTATCCGTGGTCACTTTTAGCTCTGAACTGATACATTTCAAACTAGCACCAGTGATATGCATCACATAAAGAAGCATTAGCTTTTCTGGCTCTTTAAAATAAACAGTAGGGACTTCCCTGCTGGTCCACTGTATAAGACTGCACTCCCAATGCAGGGGTCCCAGTTTCGACCCCTCTTCAGGAAACTAGATCCCACATGCCATAACTAAAGATTCTACATGCCACAACTGAGGTCTGGTGTAGCCAAATAATAAACAAAATAGTAAAAAAAAAAAAAAAAAAAAAAGCCACACCCACAATTTCAGGGCAGAAATTCTTCTAGACGTTGGTGGAGTGGCATGAGGTGGGAATTTGTTTTGGGAAAAGAAGAGGAATGTTTTACAATCACTTTTTATCCTCCAGGAGCTGCAGTGTGATGTACAGAAGACAAAAGAGGCCTTTCTCCAAAATTCCACTCTCCTGGATCGACTCCCACAACCTGCAGAGTCCAACACCCATGTGCTCTTGTCTGGTCAAATGCATTCCCTCCAGAGAGCTTCCTACCTGGAAAAGATGCTGCTTGTGAAAACAAATGAATTTGAGGTTCTTATTTTTTCCATTCAAGTTATAGTCTTGGACACTTGCGCACTCCCCACAATTCCTAGTATCTTATGAAGTGACAGTTATTAGTGCTTTGTGGGCTGCATGTTAGGGAAACAATAGAATAAAGAAGCCCTAAACATATCTACCATTTGACACGATTCTGCAGTCATGTGATTCTTCAGTCACATTTCTTCTTTATTGAACATGTTAAAGGGATATATTTTATATACTGTTCAGATCACACAGTATTTGAATCTTCAGGTGGGGTAACTGAGTCACAGAATGGCTGCTTAAAGCATGGCCATTTGTGGCATAGTTTATTCTCTTTTTGAAAAGCCTTCAGTTCATGAACCCTCAAAAAGATGAACAGAAGGCCACGGAGCTCCAGTATCACACAGTGGGGAAAACACTTAACTAGCAGGACTCTTCTATATGCCCCTGTCAAGCAGGTGGTCTGTTCACCCCTGTGAAGGCTTAGTACTTTACCAAAGGCACAAAGCAAATATCAGAGATGTTCTGGATATTCAAGATAATGAGCTGATAATGAACTCCTTAGGGCTGGAAACAACTTGAACTTTTATCACAAGGCTCTGCTTGCTTCTGTTGTAGATGCACATGAAAATTGTTTCTGATGAAAACTTCTCTTTTTCTAGTTTGTTCTATCACAGTTCAAGGACTTTGGGGACCGGTTGGAATCTTTAAAAGGTCTCATTACACATGAAGAAGAGAATTTGGATAAACTCTACCAGCAAGAAAAAGAAGGAAATCCTGACTTATTCCTGGTATTGCCAATGTTGGTTATTTCTAAGGACTCAGGCTCACCATAGGATAAAAAAAGTGACTTACTGTCATGTTATAGAATCTATGTGCATCCTAACCCTTGAACAACAGTCACTGATGTGTCATTCATTCTTGTCCTATTTTCCCTAGTGTCTAGAAAAGTATGACAACATAGAGATCTATTCTATTTTTTTACACTTTAAATATATACAATTATTTGTCAATTATTTCCCTTTTTAATTTTTAAATTTATAATATAATTTTTAAAGATTACTTTCCATATACAGTTTTTACAAATATTGGCTATATTCCCCATGTTGCACAGTATATCCTAGAGTCTATTTTAAACCCAATAATTTATCCTCCCCCTCCTCTGCTCCTGTATTGCCCTTGGCCCTGCCACTGGTAACCTCTGGTTTGTTCTCTTTATCTGTGAGTCTGCTTCTTTTTTGTTATACTCACTAGTCTGTTGTGTTTTTTAGATTCCATGCATAAGTGATATCATACAGTATTTCTTTCTCTGACTTACTTGACTTAGCATAATGCCCTTCAAATTCATCCAAGTTGTTGCAAATGGCTAAAGTTTGTCCTTTTTAATGGCTAAGCAGTATTCCATTATATATGTACCATATCTTCTTTATACATTCATTTGTTGATGGACACTTAGGTTGCTTCTGTATCTTGGCAATTGTAAATAATGCTGCTATGAACATTGGGTTGCACGTATCTTTTTGAATTTGTGTTTTGGAGGGTTTTTTTTTTTTTTTTGGCTATACACCCAGGAATGGAAATACTGGGTCATGAGATTTATTTTAGTAATATGCCTCAATAATTTCAGTAAACTTTTAAATCTTAAAGTCTTTGCTAGTTAGTTTCTGTGAACTAGAATAATCTAGCAATTGGATGCTGTGATTAAATGAATTTTTCTGGTTAGTAGAAGATCAAAAAGTAAAATACTCTATTAAATTAATGGTATTTTTTCCTTCTTTATTACCTTAGTAAGTTTAGTATAGTTAATATAAATGAATGAAGAATTAAAGAATTCTGGATCTTGATCCTAAGGACCAGTATTCAGAAATTACGAGTCAGCAAACTATGGCATAAGGTCTGAATACAGCCCCCAGCTGGTTTTGTAAATAAAGTGTCACTAATATAGCCATGGCCTTCCACTGTTTATGTACTGTCTATGGGAGTTTTCATGCTGAATGTTTGCCACAGAGATCGTATGGCTTATAAAAGGCTGAAATATTTATGATCTAGCCCTTAACAGAAAAAGTTTGCTAACCCTGACCTAGACTCTTAGAGCAGAGTTGTGTAGTGAGAACATGGATATTGTGAAGGATGTTTGCTGAATACATTGTTGACCTAGAGGCTGTCCCTAGAATATTGTTTTAAAAATAAAATTTTGGTGAGTTTGCTTTCCTGTGATATCACCATAATATGGATGTTTAAGTATCATGCTTTGCTAGGGTTATTTCAGGGATTGAATTTTCATTTACTTTGTAAATAAATTGCATGATCTGTTGAAAGTCAAGTTGTTGGCAGACTAAATGGGACTTGAAGGTCTAGTGTGGATCCTTTTAAAAAAAAAAATGAAAGCTTATTTCCATCTTCTTCAAAAACAGGAATCCAAAATCACTCTCTGTTTCCTGGGCTGTTTTGATTCTGGCCATGTGTGCAGCTTATTCTAGAAAAGTCACAGAGTTGACAGGTCTAGGTTCAGGTCCAATTCTGACACACACTAGCTGTGTGACTTTGGGCAAGTCCTTTACCTTCCCTCATCTTTGAGATAAGAAAGGCCTTTGGGATTTCTGAGGCTTTTCCACCATCTAGGTATCTTAATGGCATCCAAAAATCTGGAATTTAATTTCTTTTTCATAGAATCATGTGCTGGCACTGACAGCCCAGTCACCTGATATTGAGCATTTGAACGAAGTGAGCCTCAAGCTCCCACTTAGTGACATGGCTGTGAAGACATTACAGAATGTGAACAGGCAGTGGATCCGGGCCACGGCCACGGCGCTGGAACGCTGCAGGTCAGAACGGCCAGCTCTTGCCTTCTGTTTCAGTTATGGTAGAATTGACAGTTGAGCGCAGTAATGTCATTGTTATGTGGCTCCGTTCTGTTTTTAAACCTTTGCAGTGAGCTTCAAGGAATTGGACTGAATGAAAAGTTTCTTCATTGCTGTGAAAAGTGGGTCCAGCTTTTGGAGAAGATAGAAGAGACACTCAAGGCAAACATGGCTGACAGCCTCCCCGCTCTTCTAGAACAGCAGAAGACGCATGAGGTAAATAAACCCATGCTCTGCCACTCTGTCCCCCTCTCCCTGGGGCGGTAGTCAGGGGATGAGAGATTTCAGTAAAAATACGCAGAATACCTATCAATCTTCAGTCCCTAAACACAGAATATATGTCTTTAAGCAAATTCAGTTGTCGGTTGATCATTTGCAAAACTCACACACATTTCATAAATTTCCAAATTTTGTTTTGCTACTCTGTTTTATTAATGACTAAATTCCTAGATTTTTCTGCAGTAGATGGAACTTCTGGCATAGCGTTGGTTTCTTAGAACGTGAACATGGTACCACTTTACCAAGAGTGTGTTAAAATACTTCAACTTCTCTTTGTATTTTCACTGCATAGTTCTATAAAGTATTGAGGCACCTGGTATAATTATAATTGTAACGTAAATAATTTTGCAGAGGAGTTTCTCCATACTTGCACTGCTGTATGCTTGAAAATTCTTCTATAGGCAGATCCTGCATTTCCAAACTACGCATGATTAGTGTTAGGATTAGATTATAGTTTACTATAACTTTTTAATGTAACTGATTGAAGTCTGCATTGTTACATTAAGGTCATCCACTGAAAATGAAATCTGAAAATGAAAACTTTGAGTTAGTTCCTGAACAGTTTAGTTTCTTCCTTTTCAAATGGATCTAATAGCATTTACTTGAGTCCTAACGTGAAGAAGAAGTGAGACGATGCATGTTTTACTCAGTGCCTCTCAAATTGAAGGAAATGGCAGCCCACTACAATACTCATGTCTGGAGAATCCCATGGACAAAGGGGCCTGGCAGGCTACAGTCCATGGGGTTTCAGAGAGTCGGGCCTGAATGAACGACTGAACACAACAACAACTCAAATCGAAAATGCCCAATAAATGGGTCTTAGATGTAGTTATTATTACACCTATTTGCTTCTAAGATTGTATTCATAGGTGCAATGATTAAGCCTTTTTTGCATTTAGGCTCAGATCATTTGAAAATAAATTATCTCACATATCCTCTGTAGACTTTATCAGGAAATTCATGAAAACAGTTTTCACTAATATTTTACATTTTAATTCACGTACAGATGTTAGAAGCTGAAGTTTCTATAAACCAGATAATTGCCGATTCTTATGTCACCCAATGCTTACACCTCCTGGACACAGCAGAAATAGAGAAAAGGTAAGCTCTCCAGGATTCGTGATGGCTGTGAGAATGTGGAAGGCAATGCAACCGGACGGACCTTCCACCACATGAATCTTAACATCAGTGCCTGTGGCCATGTGATTGAAGAGCGCTATGGGGCCAGTCTTCTGGCTGTATATTAGGACAAAGTCTTGCTTCATGGCCATAAAAACATCAGGGACCCTTTTCCCTGTGGTAGAAGGGTGGGCTTAGCAGATCAGATGATTTGCAAACGTGTGTCTGCCAAGTCCACTTAACTAACTTTTTTATTCCAAAGGGTTCTTTTATAGTATGTTTTCCTCTCTGCCTTCAGCCTCATGATATTTTGCTATTAAAAAATACATTTCAAAGTACTGCTGTTCCCAGCAGGTGGCTATGTCACAGTTGTGAAAGAAGAGACTTCTTTCTATGCCGTGCACGTGGGGCGGGGTCTCTGGGCAGTTCCAGTCGGGCTGAGCAGAGCCCCTCAGCCAGCCCGGTGGCACTCGCTGCACCTGCTCACACCGTCAGTGCCTGCCAACAAGAGCCCAGAGTGGGCCTGGCCTCCGGAATGACTTTTCCACACGTCTCCACAGGCATTCGTTTCCTCCCCGTCATTCCCATATGCTTCTCAATCTTCTTTTGGCATAACTAAGAAATACAAACCCCATTTCTTCCTAGCTCTGAAGTAATAAATTCAAGCCAGTTTCAAGATGATTAACTACTTTTGATCTGATTAGTACAGCAAAGCATGATTTTTCCCATAATAAATAAAAGGCCCTATTTCTCACATGAAGGGTATTATTTATCTGGGAATGAAATAGTTGAGTAGTTGCAGAAAGCATGTTCTTTATTGCTGAAATTATGAAGTGTACAACCCTCAAGTAATCAACAATGTTACAAGGGACCTACCTGTTCCTCTGTTTGCCATTGACCCCATGTTTAGTTTTCCGTAAAGCACTTGGCATAATCTGTGTCAAAATAGCTTGTTTGAGGTCATGCATGTCAGCAAAAACCAGGCCATGTGCAATTCTCTTCTGCTCAACACCTTTCACCAACACACACACCACCCCTGCTCCAGCCCCAAATTCCCCATCATGTTTAAGTTGAATGGTGCTCAGATCTAAAATAGTCTTTCTAGGTAAAAATGGCAAATCTGAGTTCCTATTACACGTTGGTAGTTATTTTTTCTACACATGGATGTCAGAATTCTCTAACCATGTATTTTCCCCAAGACCGGAATTTGTTTGGAAGTTCACGAGGCTCAAAGAGCAGTGGCAGAGCGCGGCCCAGGGCCTTCGGCAGAGGAAGGGCAACATCGATGAGCTGGTGAGGCAGTGGCGGTCCTTCACCACCTCCGAGGGGGACCTGCTCCGCTTCCTCGCCGACACCAGCCACCTGCTGTCCGCAGTGAAGAGCCAGGACTGCCACAGCCTCCACCAAACGAGAAGCCTGATCCATGAGCTGAAGGTAGTGTGTACCCAGCAGCAGTGTGGGAACCACAGCGTGCCTTTATTTGGAAGATGTCTGTTCGCTTCAGGGTTTGTGTTTTCTCTGATGCTCCAGTGTGCTGTCTGCAGTGGGGAGGCCAGTTGGTCATGGGGACCTGACTCAGCCGTGTCTCAGCCTTGTGGGGTCAGAAACCCAATCTTATCCATTCATCCAGAAATAGCGAGGCTCTCCTGGACTGTGGGCACTGAGGTGGACAGGGGATGGGCAGGGGGAGTGCAGAAGTTTGGGGTGACAGACCTTTACAGCCTTGTGCTTCAGTTGTGTCCAACTCTTTGCAACCCTACGGACTGTAGCCCACCAGGCTCCTCTGTCCATGAAATTCTCTAGGCAAGAATGCTGGAGTGGGTAGCCATTCCCTTCTCCAGGGGATCTTCCTGACCCAGGGATTGAACCCTTGTCTCCTGTATCTCCTGCATTGCAAGCAGACTCTTTACCATTGAGTCACTGGGGAAGCCTGACAGACCTTTAAGGCACTGACAAATATATAAATTATTACCACAGTAGTAGTTTATAGCAGGACTCCTGCTTACTTGTTTTTTTAAAAAAAAAATTATTTATTTGGCTATACCAGGTCTTAGTTGTACTCGAGATCTTTAGTTGCAGCCTGCAAATTCTTAGTTGCAACAGGAGAGATCTAGTTCCCTGACCAGGGATCAAACCCAGGCCCCCTGTATTGGGAGTGCAGAGTCTTAGCCACAGACCATCTGGGAAGTCCCAGATTCTTGCTTACTCTTGAAGGGCAAATTCATTTAGACAGCAACATTTCTAATCTAAAAGTTGCTTGATGAACGTAGGACTTAGAACAATTAGTTGGCGATTCCCAGGGCATGTTCCATTGAGCTAGCGAATCATGCGTCACATTAGAGGGACAGTTAAACAAAACAAACCAGCACTCTTCGGAAGTCCTGTGCTTGCCTCATTTGTTTATCTAGGTGTCAAATATTAATTGAGTACCTGCTTTGTGCCGGTTACTGTTCTAAATGCTGGTTATATTGTGTGGACTGTTAGAAGACCTCTGCTCTCATGTGGCAATCAGACAAATCAATAAACAAGAAAATACTAGTTTGTCTGATTGGTGGAGAAAATCGGACAAATTGAAAAATAAAGAAACTATCAGACTGCAACATGACATATGTGGGTCATTAAAATAGGGCCGATGATGAACTAAGTGGCTGCTTTAGATTGGGTAATCTCTGGGGAGGCGACATTTAAACTGGAACCTTAGTGATAAGAAGGAGCCAACTGTGCAAAGAGTTGAGGGTTGGGGTAGGAAGCAGTTCAGACAGAGGGAGCAACTTTCCTGAGTCCCTAAGATGGCAACAATCTTAGCAAAAAAGAGGAAGAAAGAAGGCTCATATGATGGGTGTAGCCAGTAGGCAGCAGTGATAGAAAATGAACTTGAGAGGTAGTCATGGAGGAGCATTTTTTGAGAGAGGCGTGACAGCTGCGTAACAGTCTGGATGTAATAGGAAGCTGTTGAAACTGCAAGAGGAGGCCACATGATATGATTCGTATTTTTAAAGGTCCTCTGGCTGCTCTGAGGGGGATGGATTGCAGGTAGGGGTGGGGTCACAGAAGCAGGAATCTCAGTGTATTACCTCTGTTTATTGCAGCATCACAGCGAAGAGTTCTTATTCTCTTACACAGTTCTGGAGGTTGTCAGGGCTGTTAGGCGAATCTTGGCAGGGGTCTCTCAGGCAGCTTGAGTCAGATGGCGGCTAAGGCTGGGCTCGTCGGAAGGCTCCCTCACTTTCATGTCTAGTACTTCAGCTCTGGTGTTGGAAGAGTCCCTTGGACTGCAAGGAGATCCAACCAGTCCATCCTAAAGGAGATCAGTCCTGGGTGTTCATTGGAAGGACTGATGCTGAAGCAGAAACTCCAGTACTTTGGCCACCTGATGCAAAGAGCTGCCTCATTGGAAAAGACCCTGATGCTGGGAAGCATTGAGGGCAGGAGGAGAAGGGGATGACTGAGGATGAGATGGTTGGATGGCATCACCGACTCAATGGACATGGGTTTGGGTAGACTCTGGGAGTTGGTGATGGACAGGGAGGCCTGGCGTGCTGCAGTTCATGGGGTCGCAAAGAGTATTGGACATGACTGAGCGACTGAACTGAACTGATCTGAACTTCAGCTCAGACAGCCAGGATGTGGAGCAGCTGGGGCTCCTTGGGCTTCATTGCCTGCAGACTCTACACGTGGTGGCTTCCAGTAGCCGGGCTCCCTACATCTGGCTCATGGCTTCAAAGGTGCATGTCCCAGGGGAAGGAGAGCCAGGGAGAAGCTACACCACTTTTTAGACCTTGCCTTGGACACCAGGCACTTCTGGTGAATTAACAGCCATCCTCTGTTAATCAAGGCTATCACAAGTGCCCACAGGGGTTCAAGAGGATGGGGTAGAGGTACCACCAGTTGATGGGGAAGGGCAAGGTTCTAGAACAGCATGTGAGGCTAGTAATATTGTTGTGGCCATTCTGTGGAAAATACAGTCTGCCGTAACTGACTAGGCTGTTTCAGTGGTCTTGGTTAGTTGTTAGGATGAAGAAGAAAAGGGTGATCAAAGTGAAGATAACAAGGCTGTTTGTCGATGAAGTTTACAGGATGTGCTTATGGTTTGGATATGGCAGGTAAATAAAAATCTAAATCCAGGTGACTCTAGGTTTGGAGGTTGAGGAATCTTGGTGAATAGTGTGCTGCTGACCAGTCAGGGGAGACTGGATGAGAAGCACATCTTTTGATGAGTTCAATCTGAAATGGCTAAAAGATGCCTATGGCAGTGGCTATGTCAGCAATACTGAATATTAGAAGGACAAGTGTGGAGGGGTAGTGTTCCTTGAATTGCAATTTTTTTTGCATTTGGTTTTCATGGGGTGTTTTGTTTGTTTGTTTTGATTTTTCGGTCATATGGCTTCTGGGATCTTCGTTTCTCAACCAGGAGTTGAACCCAGGCCCTGGGCAGTGAGAGCTTGGAATCCCAACCACTGGACCACCAGGGAATTACCTCTTTTTTGCATTTGGGCTATCCTAAGTATTGTTGAAACTATCTTTGTAAATAAATGCTCAATTGATTTTTTTTTTAATATCAGTTTCCATTTTGAAAATGCCTATTTTATGTCTCCCTTGAGAAATTTGAAAATAAAGGAAGTCTTAATTACAACAGAAATAAAAGCCATTTTTTTCTTCTGAAACCAAGTGCTTTGGAAATATGAATCAGTTGTAAAGTTTTTACTTCATTTTTGTAATATAAATACTTGGTTTCAGTCCCTTTTAAAGGAAAATCTATATGATATCCAAAGAGAATTTTTAAAAGCTATCCCATTAGGGCGAACACTGATGTGTATAAAGTGTTTAAGTGCTAAAGTACCTTTTTTATTTGTTCTCTCCCTTTTAAAAAAAAAAATCATTTATTTATTTTGAGTAACTAGTAATTATCAAACATTATAGTTGTATAATATTGAGAAGTAGAGAATAAAATACAATTATTGGAAGACAATTTCTTTATATTGTGTTGGCCTCTGCAACATATCGCCATGAATCAGTCGCAGGTACACGTATGTCCTCTCCTTCTTAAACCCCCTCCCATCTTCCACCCTATTGCATCACTCTAGGTTGTCACAGAATGCTGGTTGAGCTCCCTGTGTTACACGGCAAATTCTCACTTGCTCTCTTTTTTACATACGGTAATGTATTCTGTAGCATAATGTACACATTCTACTCATGTGGGTTAGGAGTAAGCTGACTATACCATAATGGTAATAGGTTTTTGCTCTTAGTATCAGATCTAATACTCCAGTCATTTTCTTAATACTCTTGAATTCATTTGTCTTGTAGACTTTTATTCTGTGAAGTGTATTTTATACACTTCTAATCGGTATACTAAACACCTTTTAACAGTGCTTGGAAATTATTTTAAGAACACATCATTTGGTGGTATGCTGTCTACTCAATTAAAATATCAGCCTTTGATGTGAATGAGTGTGTGTGTGTATTCTAACCAGGTTTGTTTAATTTATATCTAGTTTAACATTTAAGAGAGGCTCTGAAGGAAATAACACAAACACATGCAAAGAGTCATATTTTGATCACATCAAAGGCTTAAGGAAATTACTTTTTTTTTTTCTTTTTTTTTTAAGAATAAAGAAATTCATTTCCAGAGGTGGCAGACTACCTATGCATTAACCTTGGAAGCTGGGGGAAAGTTACTGAACACAGCTAACCTGGAAACTAAAGAGTCAGTTAACAAGAGAATCAGCCAGCTTCAGAACAACTGGAAGGACACAAAACGCCAGCTCGGAGAAATGATTAAACAGTTCCAGAGCACTGCAGAGGTAACTCAACATTTTCTTTTCCTTTCATGGTATTTAAATGTAGTACATAGAATTTTTGTTTGCTCTGCAAAGATGGCAATGATTTTAGGAAATCACCATGTTGTGGGTCTTCCAAGGGACCTTAGGTCGGGTCCTGCTGATCCACAAGTCATGCTAATTACCTATAATAATAATATAACACTGGAAAAGCTTAATGTTAATATCTAAATACTTGAGGTGCTATTTTATATTTACCTTCATGAAATAGGAAACTAACTTATGTTCAACGGAAGTTGAGTAACCAAAGCTAACGTTCCACATGTAGTCTGTCTTTGAGTCTAGTATATGAAAATATAGTGATGCTTCAGCTTTCTGCTACCTTCAAAGAATCCACTTTTCCATATAATTGAATTTCCCAGATAATTTATGATTATACCTCTAAAAAGCAACATGTTTTCTTTTAAGTGATTATTAGAAAAAGCCTTAATTTTTTTTTGTATTAAAAAATCCCAAGTTGCTCTTAAGAACTCTGAGCTGCTTTGAACTTAACTCCTGCGCTGTTGTGCTTTTTCAGTTCTTATGTGGTTTGTATGGTTTTTCTTTCTTTCTATTTAATGTTAAGCTGTCTATTTTTACTTTTTATTTCTCTGAGAATACTTACTCCTTATAGCCCACTCTTTTCTCTAATCTGTTGTGTGTGTATCAAAACCAGATAACCAAGCTTGTCAGAGATATTTTTTCTGAATAAAGAATAAATATGTGCTGAGTTAGGGCCTGGACATCTCTCCTGTAAATAAAGTATCTGAATTTTATTGGTGTACAGACTACGTGAAATTCGTTAACTCCCAGACCTTTGTTGAGCATGTGCATGTTTATAAATGCAAGTGATGGTTTGGTGGAAGTGAAAAGGACTCACAGTTTTGTTTCCCCCTTCACTTTCTTCTTGGTTATGTTCCAGAGAGTTGATGTTACTAGTTTAAGTGGCTTCTCCTTAAGTGAGGGTTAGCATACAGTTGGGCCAACCCAAGGATATTTAAGTTATCAGCACTGAAGATAGTATAGTGTTTGAGTCTGTGTTAGTCTCCCTTTAGTAACTTCAGGAGAGTAATTTTAGTAATATCAGGAATAGAAATTTATCCTAATGAATTATAATCTCCCTTGAAAATAAAGGCAGAATTGAAAAAAAAAATACAGGCAACTATTTGTTCAGTAATGTAAGGTTTAAGGAAAGATCTATTATGAAAGAAAGGCATCCACAAAGGAAACTTTAGCCTTAGATCGACTCACTTTTTTTTAAATTGGAGTATAATTTGTTCCCAGTGTTGTGTTAGTTTCTGCTGTCAGCCATGTGAATCAGCTGTGTGTATGCCTATATCCCCTTCCTCGCGCTTCCCTCCCACCCTGCTCCGTCATCCCAGAGCACTGTGCTGAGCTCCCTGCGCTACACAGAAGCTTCCTGCTAGTTACCTGTTTTATCCACGGTAGTGTATGCATGTCAGCGCTACTCTGTCAATTCATCCTACTTCTAACTGTATGCACTTGGACCAGTCAGTTTTCTCTGAGCTTCAGTTTTCCCATTTTAAATGCGATACTAACACTTGCCCTGTCTGTCTCCTAAGCTTCTTGTAATTAGAGTGAGATAGTGAAGTTGAAAAAGCTTTATACTCCAAGCAGGAGGTGGCAGTCAGAACAGTGGTGAGAAATAGAATGAAACTTGACTGTGAAAGGGTCACTAAAGCCAAACTGTGTCTAGAAGCGGGGAGAGAGCAAAGGACGGCATTAGAAAAGAAGAGAAGAAAAGTGGTTGAGTGCTTCTGCTTTTCAGTGCTAGCAGAGTGTATGGCCAAGACTGGAAATGTTAAAAACTAGTCTTTCCAATAGCCTTTGAAATGTGAACTTTTCCAAAATTAAAATAGAAACAAGTTAGCTAGATCAGAGATATGGGGAGGGAGGAAGAAGTATTTCCAAGCAAAAAGTAACCCACTGGTTGAGATGAGCCACACATAACACTGCAGAGAGGCGTTGAACATCCTGTCATCCCAGCTGCTTTGTTGGCTAAGACAAGGACCTGGGTGTCTGCCTGATTTACAAAGACACATTTAATTGAGCAATTACATGGATTAAATTAATTATCCTTTTCCTACAATTCATTCTTAAACAGAAAAGTACTTACCAATTTTAACACTGTTTTCAAATAGACCTGGGACCAGTGTGAAAAGAAAATCAAGGAGTTGAAAAACAGGCTGCACGTTTTAAAGGCACAAAGTAAAGAGCCTCTTCCAGAACTTCACGAGGAGCTCCACAGAGAAAAAGAACTGATTAAGGTATTGAGATCTGAAGTAGCGTTCAAGATAATCACTCAGCTGTTTTCTGAGAAGTTGAAGTGTTTGTCTTTCATTGTCTGTGTGAAACAAGTTTTCAGGTCCACTTGGAAATATTTTTTCTACCTTCTCTGTAATACACCATGCTGGTTGCTGAAACAACTAAAATCCATGCTTTTTGAGATTTGTGTGTGAAGGCTAGAAAGATTTTTCAGAAATTCTTCTTTTGGGGGATTTTGCCCTTAAATCGTCCTTCTGTTTCTCCTCTGTAATATAAGATGTAGCCTCTGAGATTACATTGAAAGCTCTTCCTTTATCAAATGGCCTTGTGTTTGAAATTAAAGTTTGACTGAAGAATTCATTTTTTTAAGAGGACAGTAGTTGGGGGTTTTGCTCAAATACAATGTTTCTGTAATATTTTCCAAGCTATATTCTGCCCAATGGATACTACACTAGCAAAAATTCCTGGGTATGTCAGGGCTTTGCAGAGGACAAGGCAAACTCACCAATAGGAATTTGGACCAGTTAAGTTTCCAGGTTAGGAACTCTCTCCTCTTTCCTTTCTGCAGATTTGATGTTGGAAAGACATACATAGCCTAATGGAATATAGTTTAATTTCTTTTTCCTTCCTTTAGTGATTTCAGGGATCTAATTGAAAATAATTAGGAAGAATTGAGTAGTGTCCTACTTCAAGCTGTACTGGAAATTAGTGTCCTCCTGCCTGAACCTTTTTTCTTCATTGTAAAAATTTCTAACATGCAAGAAAATTTTTAACAAATAATAACAAATAATAACAAATAATATGACAAACTGCCATGAAACCATCAGCCAGCAGAAAAATAAAATATTACAAATATAATTCAAATGCCCTGTATGATCTCCAAGGTATTCCCCATCCTCAGTGTTATCCACAGTCCTAAATATGGTGTTTTACCATTCTTATGCATTTCTTTATCATTTTACTACATGTGCATGTAGATCTTGGTGGAATGTAGAAGTATTACTTTTGTTTTTAAACTTTATGTAAGCAGTACCATTACTCTGTACTTAAGTCATAAAGATATACTTCTACATTTCCTTCTTAAAGTTTTCAAATTTTACTTTTAAACTTACAGAGTATCTTTATTCACTGAAGCACTGATTTTTGCTTTGTTCCTATAGATGCCCATTATCCTGTAGTCCATTTACTGATTAGTCCAGTGTCCAATATCAGGTTTCCATATATGCATGGTTTAATTCCTGGTTCTCTGCTCTGTTTCACTGGTCTGCCTATCTTAGCATTTATACCAAATTATCTTGAGTACTGTGTTTTATTTGAATAGATCTTCATTTCAGATGTGGTGTATCCATCCCTCATTCTCACACGTGAGTGTCAGTGTCCTTGGTTCTTTGGTCTCTCACATCTTTTAGAAGCAGTTTGTCAAACTAATGGGAATCCTGGTAAGAGTTACAGTGGAGCTGTATTGAATTTAGAGAGTAATTTGGAGGAATTTAACATCTTTTTGACATTGAGTACTCCTATTTTCAAATATGGCATATTTCTCCTTTTAGTCATGCTGAGTGTTTTATAACTTTCTTTATGTAGTATTGTACATCTTTTGTTAGATTTATTTCTTGATGTGTTACTTTTAAAACTATTGAAAATACTTTTTCTAATTATATTTTTTGTTTATACTGATGCCTAGAAATGTGATTGACTTTTCAGCATTGATACTATATTTAACTGTCTTGTTAAACTCTTTTATTAATTCTGATAATTGTGTCAATTCTTTTGGAGGTCTATGAACACAGTTACCATTGGTGAATAATGACTTCTTTGGTCATTTTAATTCTTATACTCTGTTCTGTCTACATTGGTTAGTACCTCCAGAGCAGTATTGTAGAAGCATTGATAGTTGGCTCCTGTGTGTCAGTCCTAATTTTATTTTATTTTATTTTTTTAAGAGTCCTGATTTTAAAGTGAATGTTTTTATTTCACCATGAAGTATAATTTTTGCTGGTCATATTTTAGTAGATGCCTTTATTAGGTTAAGAAGGTTCCTGTCTATCCCTGATTTTCAAAGTTTTTATCATTTCTATAGCTTTAAGTTTGGATCTAGACTTCAAGTAACAGACAAGAGGACTTGGAGTCCCTCTGAGTTGACACATAGATTTTCCTCCCATCAAGTCTAGAAACCTGTGCAAAACATGAACCACAAGCCCATGTTTGGTTCAGTTCAGTCACTCAGTCGTGTCTTACTCTTTGCGACCCCATGGACTGCAGCACGCCAGGCTTCCCTGTCCTTCCCTGTCTCCCAGTTTCCTCACATTCATGTCCATTGTGTCACTGATGCCATCCAACCATCTCATCTTCTGTTGGCCTCTTGTCCTGCTGTCAATCATATTTTATATGCTAATTATAAACTTATGAAAATTATTATCCTTATAGTGGGCATCTATGTTCACAAAACTTGTCAAATGATTGAATCCATGGGATAGTTTTATTTTTTAAATAATGTTTATTGAAATATAGTTAATATATAATATGCTAGTTTCAGGTGTACTACACAGTGATTTGACATTTGCATACATTATGAAATGTATCACCATGACATGATCACCATGATAAGTGTAGTAATCATCAGTCCTCATACAATATTATTACAATATTATTGACCATGTTTCTTATGCTATATATTACCTCTCTGTGGCTTATTTATTTTATAACTGGAGGCTTGTACCTCTTCATTAAATATTTTTAGAATAAGTAATGTGGTCATATGGTTCAGGATTTGAAAAGGTATACATGAAAACTTCTTTCCCATCAGTTTCTCTCCACTGAAGCAGTGTTACAAATTTGTTATATTTTCTTCCAAAGATACGCTATGTATATACAGACCAATACATACATACATACACACACACACAAACACACACACGCTCATTTTTTGATCCTCTTTTTACCCAGATGGTAGTGTAGGGAAATAAGACTTGACAATCCCAACAATAATTGAGTCCACAGGAAGGCTTAAATGCTGCTGTGCTGTGTTAGAGTTCAGTCAAAGCCCGTGCAGTACACCACTTTCTGTAGTCAAGTTTCCCATCACATTGCATATGAATAGTTGGAATTTCACTGCAGAACCTGCTCTCATCCACCTTACTAGAGTCGTGAAGCTTGAAGTAGGAAACGGAAATTTAAAGTGATGGTTACTCCTCTGAAAAAGATGTTATTTCTTAAATCTCCACGCAACCTTTAAAAAGAACCCTTTGAACCATTTTGTTCAATGTAAGTCCTGTTGGCAAGTTACAAAATCATGCCAGTGTAGCTTTTAGAACTCTGAAAATCAATCAGAATTAATCCATTATTATTGTTGCCACCCCTCAGACAGATCACTGATGTAAATGAAATACTCTTCTTTCAGATTTCAATAGACAGGTGTGAATAGAGAACCCTTCAAATGTGCCAAAATGCAGAATACGGGAAGCCCACTCAGAATCTGGAGGTCTCTTGAGTGTTTGGGCTGTTTCATTTTACCTTCTCTCTCGTGAAAGTAATTATCTTGATTAAGTCCTAGAATTCAAAAATGTTTTAATTTGACCAATACTTCATTTAAAAAGAAAAAATTGTTTCCAGAGTCAGAGGAAATTTTCTGCTAACCCATCTCTGGCAATCATTAAGAAACAATTTTTCCCCCCTTCAATTGTATTTATTCTTTTTGAAAGTTAACCAAAATGATTCGCTTAACAGAAGCTGCCATTATATGATTGCCAGGTAGCAACAATGCATTTCTTAAGGTGTTTTTAAAAATAGGGAAATTACATTTTAGACAACATTCTGTAACACAGTTTCAGAATTAAGTGTATGTAGGTGAGAGAGATTGTTCTCACCTCCAAAAATACTTTACTTTCCCCTAAATAAAGGTAAAGACCTACTTGACTTTAACGTAGAGCTAAGTATAGAAAAGTCTGAAATACCTGAGGAAGTGAAAATAAAGGTAGAAAAGAGTTCTGCTTTGAGAAAATAGGTGCTGAGGAATTGGCCAGCCACAACCGCAGAGGCTGGCCCTGGGCTGTTTCTCATTCAGAAGGTCCCGCCCCCTTTCCTGGCCTCCCCTCCCCCAGGGTCCAATCAAAGGATTAGCCTCTACAGGTTTGGAAACAACAGCAGCTTGAGTTGAAGAGTTTTCTTTCTTTCTTTTTTCCCCCCCTTTCTTTCTTGTGTTTAAATGCAGGAACTAGAGCAGTCTTTAGCTAACTGGACTCAGAACTTGAAAGAACTTCACACAATGAAGACCGACCTAACCCAGCACGTTCTGGTGGACGACGTGATGGTTTTGAAGGAGCAAATAGAGCATTTGCACAGACAATGGGAGGACCTCTGCTTAAGAGTAAGTCAGTTAACTGCAGGGCTCGGCTCCTCTGAAGTTTATTGAAATGTCTCGGAAGGCCAGACAAAATAGAAAGGAGCTTAATTTCATTGAACCGGGAGGCCCTTTTCAGTTGCAGCCGGGGCTGGCGCTGTTCCTTGAGAAGGCAGCAACAAGGTTTAACAGATCTGACCTTTTGTTTCTCCAGCACTCAGTGCTGGAACTTTGCACACTCCTAATGAGCCTTTTTTTACCAAAAAAAAAAAAAAAAAGAAACCACCTTCAGAGCGGGGAGCGGGGAGAGGGGAGGATTGCGGTTTTGAGCAGCTGTGTGCACTCTGCTCTGAGTCGGGTGGAAATGACAAGTACCAGTCCTTGTCTGAGAAGCAGAACTTCAGCAAAGAGGTCCGGGCTGGCCTTAGATCAGCGTCTCTGCAGTATCTGTTCTGGGCCCAGCAGACAGCAGGAGTAGTACTGGTGCCAGGCTCCAGGGCATTTTATCTGAGCACCCTGCATTCACATGCAATCCAGTGTTTTATTTCAAGTAGCTGGCTTTTAAAACTCTCTGAAAGAAATGGTCAGCTGCTCCACTTAGTATCTCAGTGAATCACTTATACTCATTGAGAATTGGATTGCAGTTAAGGTATTACAAGGTGTAAGCAGATGACAGGATCAGGTTGGAATTGAAGGGTTCAAATAGATCTTTGTTTTAAGAACATTTAATTCTAAGAAAACTTAAATCCTTAATCTAATTTTTGTGAATTAAGAGATGTACAAGTTGAAAATTCAGACACTTCTGAGTGTATTTTAATAAAATAAAAATGTTTTTCCTTCTTTATTTTAGTCTTTAATATTCATGATATACCTGTCCTTTTAGAATTTTAGAATAGTCCGTTTAGAATTTTTATTCAAAGTTTATATAACAGAAAATTGCAAATATGTGAAAGGTATCCTAAAAGCTAAGGAAGAAGTGAAGACTGGGGCCCAGATGTTCCTAATTGTTACCATCAGGAATCCAATCAGAATGAGCTATACAAAATGTCAGGATTTTTAAAAGCTGAGATGAATAGATGCTGTGAAAAAACAGAAATACAAAACTTGGTTTTTTAGTGATAGTTTTTTCAGCTCTCTCAACACATTTGGTTGGGTGGATGTAGAAGCATTGTCTATTTTTGCTTCACTCTGAAAAGAGCAGAGGGTTTTTTTGTTTTGTGCATAGCTGAAAAATCTCTAGGAGTTCAACTTTGGTTTCCGCATTTGTAAAGTGGGATGTTAAAAATTAACCAAAAAAATGTTTAGGTTACCCTTTTTATCTCTAGGATTCTGAAGATTTCTAAGACCTGGGAATACTTTTGTACATTTAAAGAGGCTAATTTGCATTTTAAATTTATATTTATTTAAGTAATAAATTTGAACCCTGGAAGGAGGAAGATCCTTTGCTGATGTCAGCTTAGGGGTTACTTCTGCATAACAGAGAGTTGGGTATTTGGGGGTCAGCCTGCTCATTGCAGACCAGTATTTGATTCCATTTCCATGATTTCCATCCAGAGCAATGGTGCATGTTAGGAAGGTGGATTAAATGAATGATATGCATGTTTTAAATTTTGCTTTGTCTTTGAAATATATCACTCAAACATTTAAGTGATGTGAATTTTTGTGGTCCATTTGTACTATATTCATAAGATTTATATTGTGACCGAGATGATAGTTTTTAAATTAAACAGGTGGGACATTGGCCTTAAGTAAGAATAAAGACTTGATTGTTTTTTAAAAAGAAAGGATTTGGATCATAAAACAAAAAAGTAACATGTAGCAAGCAGTAAATAAATGTATACTTAAAGAATAAAGAACAGAAGAAATTTAGGTGATGCTTAAAATACATTCATCTAAACTTCCTATTTCTAATTTTTAATAAAATGCGGTAATAATAAATTGAAGGGCATAGCAACCCACTCCAGTATTCTTGCCAGGAGAATCTCATGGACAGAGGAAGCCTGGCGGGTTGCACAGAGTCAGACACGACTGAAGCAACTTAGCAGCAGCAATAATAGATTACTGCATTATATTAACTGTTTTGGATAAAGCTGAATCCTTTTGGTCAGTTACACTTCAGGTACAATCTTTTGTTACTGTCGCTTTTTAAGGCATTTGTCAAAGGTGTAAAACTTCTGTTGACATCAAA